>NC_140197.1:9020184-9403652 GCF_965226575.1 Pagrus pagrus
GACACAATGAATAAGGGCCATTCTTAATCTTGACATGGTGCGCATTATGATTGATGTGATGCAGCCAAATCAAGTTAATTTATTCTATAGCCTAAAATCACAATCAGCATCGCTTTCAGAGGTCTTTACAATCTGTTCAGTGTAAGACAGCCTCTGACGTAAGACCCTTGATTGCAGTGACGGGAAAAACTCCCCCAAAAAGCCACAATGCTTCACCTTTGGTGGCCCACTGTCGGCTGATTCAGTGCTTTAGGGAGGGGTTGGAATGACAGTAGTCCTTATTTTACAAAATATCTAAAAATGACTTATAAAGACACAGAATCCACTAAGATGCACTGGTTGAAAATGCTTTATTTCACTCATATAAGCACCCACACATGATCAAATACAGATGATAAATTGGCATAAGTAGGCACAAACAGAGCTGTCAGTTCTCTGGGTAGAAGTAGGCACACAGTATACCTGGAAAATAAGCCCCTGGTGCTGGACAGTGTTATATGAAGTGCTCATACAGCAGAACGCTGTGTTCCTCAACACTCTCCACATTAGGAAGAAATGCTGCTGAAATTAATTTCCTCATCAAATGAAATACAATTCAAACAATGCACCATCAAAATCCAGCACAGGGGGTCTAAAGATCTAAGCAGGAAACCTATTGTTAGAAGTCTTTCTATGATAAACATCTCCTCTGTAATCATCTATCCATTCATGTATTTATTCAACAGTCAAACCAACTGTGTTTCCCCGAAATATAGTTACTTGTTTCCCAGCAAGAGCAGAGGAAGACTCCCGTGTTACAACATAAGTAAACTATGAGATCATTCAGGTTTCCCTCTGATTTAACCTTTAATAGTCACCTACACATCAGCCATGTCGCCTTTGACGTTCCTTGGAGTTCTTAAACAAGGAGAACTAAGAACATCACCTGGGTCTCCTCTGCCCACTGCGCCTTGCACCAAACCTCTTTTTAAATCCTCCAATCCTCCCTCATAATCCTTCCATCCCTCCCAATTTCTTCTCTTTCTCCCCTCCCACCCTCCTCGGCCCCACCCTCTGCTGGGCTCAGCGTTCAGCTGCTGACCACGCGTCCTGCCCAGGTCTCGTGTTTGGTTCCCGGCTTGAGGTGGGTTATGGTCACCTCCACGGCCTGGACCTTCTCGTGCTTGGGAGGGATGGAGCAGAGTTTGTAGGTCACCTCATCGCCTTCCATCGGCACGTACTCGCCCTCGATGCTGGAGGAGACGGAAAGAGAGGAACAGATTAGAAGGTTACAAACGATGAAACAGTAGAATTCTTCTGCTTTACTCTACAAGAAGATACTTGCAGCTGAAATGGTTCCTTTTTCCAAAGTCAAAGTGAAAGCAAATTTAGCTTTGCAAGGCAAAACCATCATGCATTGTGGTTCTGTTGCTAATATTTTCACACAGGGTTACGGTATTTATAGTAAATTGGTCGCTTTGCCAAATTTTTAAAAGACAGAACTGAGTATCGTTTTTTCTTAAAAATAAATAACTGGAGATCTTAAAAAAATAATCAAAAACAAACAACCCAGAGGGTTGTTTAACAAAACTTACTGAGGCCTCTTTTAACCAACTGGAGGAGAAAATATTCTGTTGTGCATGATGAAAAAGATGTTTAACGGTAACGTGACGTGGCAGAAGGTTTGCAAATCCAGCTGCCTCGTGAGGTAAACTTAGGGGCTCAACTTATGAAACATAAATAGGATATTTTTACATCCAGATGGTTAGAGGAGTCTTCTATGATACTTGAAATAACTTTAAAATGGCAGTGAGTGTTATTAAACCTCCCTCTTGATCTTTCAAAGTAGATGGGCATTTAATGTCCAGAAAGGTACCTCTGTGACTCAAGTGTGTGATGGTTATACATGGCCAGTCTGCAGTGAGACTTCAGAAATTCTCAGTTACTGTTACGTGCAGAACAACTTCAATGAACTTCCCCCAGAAACAGAATAGTACTTACAATATTATGCAATATTATATATAATATTACAAAAACAACGTTTCTACAGCTTTTTCAGATTTAGCTCGCTTAGTGTGGACGTACTGTTACACACACACACACACACAGTGTGTGCGTGTGTGTGTGTGTGTGCGCATGTGTGTATACACTGCTGACGCCTCTGCATTTTAAATCTGTGGGTGATTACAAAGGCACCATGGTGAAGGTCATCAGATATTCCGCTGTCCTCCTACACAATGGCAGCTACCATTCCTGTGTGTATGTGTGTGTGTGTTGACACAGTTTGTTGTCAGTGATTAAAACCAAAGCAGCCCTTGCACTCATCACAACAGAGACAATGAGGACGTACACACACACACACACACACGCACGCACACGCACACACACAATACACACACACGCACACGCACACGCACACACACACACGCACACACACACACACACACACACACACACACACAGTGATTCATTGAGACTGTTCTGTGGTTAAACTTGAGGGTAAGTGTGTGTGTGTGTGTGTGTGTAGAATAAGTAGAATAAGATCCTCTTTCTCTCTGTATGTTGAGGGCTCTTTGGCGGCAATGCAGGAAACACACAACTATACACTTGCCACATGACACAGACTCCCCATGAAGCTTACACACATCATCCTATTCACAAGCACACACTTACTCTGAGATGTGGACAAAGATGTCTTTGCCCCCGTCGGCTGGCATGATGAAGCCATGTCCTTTGGAGCGGGAAAAACATTTACACACGCCATGAAACGATGGACCCTCTGATGCACGAGCCGTCCTGCACACACACGCACACAGATATAGATGGAGAGATGGAAAAAGAAGAGGGTGGGAGAATAAAAAAGTGAGTGATGAAGAGTGTTCAATTATGTCAGTGTATCAACCCAACACTGTCATCCACTGGTTACTTAAAATAGATCAAATTAAATGCTGAATCAGCATTCACACTAATCAGTCAAACACTTGCAGTCACATGGCAGTTTACAAGACAAAACCTGTTGGCCCTCTGAGGCAACTAAACACAACATTGACTGATGCCTTTTAACACATCCAGGACAGCTTTAGCATTCATCTGGAGCTGTGTTTCTGGCTACTGACACATTTAAGTCCTATTTATCCTCAGAGTAAACCTGTATATACAACAAAGTATTGAAAATCCTGCGAGAGTCAGTGCAATACAACACAAAACAAGTACCACTTTATCATTCCTGGTATTACTATGACAGCCAGAGGGTTAGCTTCTCTAAAAAAAAACAACTCGGCTTTTTCAGCGTGGTGGATGAAATATCGTTTTTTTCTGACTGAGTGTATTGTCAACTGAAGTGTCTGTGGGGACTGAATTTGCTGACTTCTTTACTTTGTACCTGGTTGTGCACATCCTAATTTCTGCTTAGAAGAAGCGATAACTGCTCTCAAAGAAAGTGTCCTGCCCTTCTTGGGAGTTCCCACACATGCAGAAGTGGCATTTGGTTGTGTGTTTACACACAAGTTTTTAATTAGAGTACACTCTCTGACAAGATCTGCCATGTGTATATCTGAACCAGGGATCAACCGATATATTGTTTTCAGTAATCAAGAAGACTGTCACCCATATTAGGAAGTGATTTACTGTACATATGCAGCAAAAATAAAAATCTTAGTGTCAAAATGTACAATTTCCTAAAGTTCTGTACTTAAGTCTAATTTTTAGGCACTTAAGATATTTGAGTATTTCCAGTGTCTGTTATTTACACTTCTACATTTATTTGATAACTTTAGCTACTGGTTACTTTGCAGACTCAGATCATTCATTGTTGATAGGCTATTACTGGTGATGTGTAACCAGTAAAATACTGTTCTAACATTACAGTTGCTTCAGCGGACTTTTTCATCCCATGTGATTCTATAGTGTGTACGCGCACATGTGTATATGTGTGTGTGTTTGTTCTCACGCTGAGCAGGTCCTGGTTCTGCGTGTGGGCAGAGGGCTGGGGATGAGGTAGCCTCTCATGGGGGAAGGCGAGCGGTCTCTGTGTCTGCAGGGTGGAGGATGCAGGGACTCTGATGGGACACAAACCAACGTATTACATCATAAAAAATAACACATGGGAAAGGACTATTTACAAATCAAAGGACTAAACAGATGGGTAGAGAACACATTAAAAAGCTGGAAAAATATATGCAAAATTCATAAAATAGATAGTGACTTAGTATGTTTCAGAGAATCGATGGGATCCCCAATTCAAACCAAACAGACGGGATGACATACTGCATGTATGGGCATCAAAGGATTAAAAACATTTCCACAAATGCTGGCTAACAACATTATAAATGTCTCGAGATATAATTTGGTACAAAATAATTTCTATAAATAAATCTACAGATAAGGACCTATCTCTCAAAATGTTTTAAAAAATCAAATCACTAGAGAAGTGCTTTTTGATTAAAAACCACAACATAGCAACTAAAAACTCTCAAAAATATATAAAGGCATTGAAAGTGATGGCTCTGTGATGACAATAATAGCATTCATCAAAAATTGTTTGAAAATGCATTAATGTATCAATTTAACTAACATGCAGGTCCATACACATACGCACAGGTGTGGCCATGTGTAGATGAAAATGTAAATATAGTTTTGTATTTTGCTTTGTTTTTAACGTTTTTTCTTGTTCATTTTGCTTTTTGTATCACTGGGTATATAAAATATGAACGAAAGAAAAAAGAAATGCATCTAAACACAAAAGATACCTTGTGGCCGTACTGAAATATGAACTTAGTGCAATAAAAGTATAGAAAAAAGACACATGGCAGTATGGTACATTGCTGTATTATTCCATACTTCTACTACAACACTTCCAGGTAACAATGTGAGACAGACAGACTTTGTGTTATTTCATCAATTAAAGATATATCACTATATACAATGTATTATAACATAATATTTTGTAGTTTTCCTTTGTTCTACTCCTTATTGCTGCTATTCTCCTCTGTTGCCCTGGGGACAGTACAGACCTTCTCTTATAAACATGGACATGATCTCTCACAAACTGAGGTCTGTGTTGTGGTGTCTAAGAGCTTTTATCCTTGTTTAATGTCATTCCTTTCCCATGAATAGAATCTCAACAGAATCATGCTTTGACAAATATGTCAGTAAGTTAAAGATGTCTATACTGAATGTTTTGCCTTGGCTAAAGAACTCGTGTGGGAAGAGCAGAGAACAAGGTGATTAAGTAAGGTAAGTTGAACAGTCAAGGTGAAACTGGCAGCAGAAGACACTTGTCTTGCTACTTGCTGCTCCCAGAAGTGGTTGTTAAATATATCAGCAAATCAACTTGTATATGTCAGTTTAAGGCATTACCCCTAAAAGCTGCATTACAAAATGACTAGAATCTCCTTGGTTTATGTATAGGTAATGTGACTTCCATCAGGGTTAATTTTCCCTGCATTTTTCGCGTCTTTAGCAGTCACAATAGGGGGTGGATGAGACGAGGGGTATTTTGTTTGTTGCAATCTGTAACCTTACAGCTAGAGGCTCCTAAATTCCACACACTGGTCCTTTAAAATTTTCATGAACCCAAACCATGTTTTTGGGATTTGGCATTTCTTCAGCAATAGCCGTCCAATGTATTCACGTGACAATGTGTTGACATTCTGTACTTCTCTCTTTAGACATTTTCATTTTTAGTCGTGTGGTCTGCCGTTCCCCTGCTGGATCCAAAAACGCAGGAAATGATGTAGTGAATCACTTCTTATGATTCATCTCGTTGATGTCAGCCACATAAAGATATCCTGATTTTTAGTCCTTGTCACGAGCTGCAAAAGTGCTGGATTTTACAGTTCCCATAACGCAAGATGATAGCATCTTTCATCAGATCCTTCCTGACTGGTTAATGACCCAACTCTCTTATATTGTGAGACATTAAACTCCAGATCCTGCATTGTACAATAGTTTTCAAGGGCTTAGTGGTAAACTGATCAGTAAAACAAAATCAGTGGAGTGCCCCTTTAAGACAATGCTGTACATTTTCTAATCAGTCTCAGAGTACTTTAAGGAAAGTACTCTGAGACTGATTAGAAAATGTCTGATCAGAAAAGTCTTTACCTGTTGACAATGGAGAACGTGGGGATCCAGCAGAGCTCAGCGGAGGGGTCACCGGTCGTGACTCTTGGATTGGCGTTGCGTGAGATGACATCATCGAAGAGGTGGAGTCTAAGGGTGGGGAGGAAGGAGGGGGTGGGGTCACTCAAGCGGTGAAGCAGAGGATGTTAAACACCTGGGGAGAGGAGGACAGGAGGAGATTGAGAGAGTATTTTAATTGATTGTAGTGACGTGCATACTTCTAGGCAACATTCCATGCTTAATGCTTTAAAAACATTTCTTTTCAGTCTCTAAAAAAAGCGTCATCTTTACCTCACTTTTGCAGCACAACAACCCCACCTAAACACACACTAAATCAGTGACCTGCAGGTGGCATTCTCCAAACCTATGTTACTATGGCAACACCAATTTGAGGACAGACTGACGGTGCTACAACCTGACAAGGACAGAGTAGAGTCCCTCATTCGCCTCAGCCCAGGGTCTTACATCATTAGTCATTACATCACAGGTCAACCAATCAGGGAAATGCAGGAAAGAAAACTTCCAATGATTTTGACTTTCCATTACCGGTACACTGTTCAAAGAGAGCTACGGAGAAAAAAAGGTTACAGGAAACATTGCCAGAGGCACCAGGAGCAGGTCACTGAGCTCCTGGACTCTCATCAGTATTTCTATAGTAGTTGACAGAAGTGGGGGGAACAGAGTTTCCATTTTCCAGGTTTTCAAAAACAGGATGATGATGATTGATGATTTAAGATGATTACAGGTACAAGGGTTGTGACTTACAGACCGATTAAAAGATGGAAAAAAGCTGTATGTCCCCGATAACTCCCTGTAGCTGATGAATGTTCTTACAATAGAAATGCAAAGCTGCTCTAATAAATATATCTTAACAATGGATCAATGACTATGTGCAAAATGAAAGGGGTCGTTCACAGTCACAAATCCAAAGCAAATGATAACAGAACTCTGAAGTTCTTCTCATCTCGACAGAGCATTTTATCTTTTCGCTCATTGTTTGGGTTATCGCAAACTCTGCTCTCAGCAAACTCATTGCCAGCTGCAACAGCAGCATTTTCAGTGAATACAATTGTGATAAACTCAGTAAACACTACCTGCCCAGCACCAAACAGCAGACAGGCTACGTAATTACAGTAGCTGGTGAAGAGAGTGGAGCATTTAACACCTATAGACCTATGTTTTATTTTACCGGGTAGATGGTGAAGACCATCTTGGTTTTCCAGTGCTACATATACTCGCTATTACAATGAAGGGTGGTGGTGGTAATGCCACCAAAGCTGTTTGTTAACTGCCCAAAATGTCTCAAAATGTCAATTCGCCAATTACAATACTGTCTTCTTTTACTAATAAAATGTAAACAAGGTGCCAGTTGGCTAGCTGAATTCACCAGGGAGCTGAGGGGTTCTAGTAAGAAAACACACCATCTCTGCTTGCTGTTGGCTAAATTACATGACATTTCCAGTAGAGAAACATCTCAATATCACAGTAACACGTGTTTACTGTTTTAAAAAGTACAAACATAACAAGACAGGCTATCATAGCAAGCTCACCCATATTTTACAGTCTCCAGTCTGATCTCCAGTGTACAGCTGATAGGTACATGGTTTGTTTACATAATGCAATAGAATGCATATGTATCAGATTCAGTGTGGACAGAGAGCGTTTGACATTGCGTCAAATCTGATGCTCGCATGCAGTTAGGACATGGTGTAAAGTTAAATTATAATTTTGGATGAAAACAAGCTAAACCTAGATGGGGAACAAATATTATACCCGCTCAACATTGCCATATTAGCAATGTAATTGTGAGCATGTTAGCATGCTGACCTAGCCTCACAGAGTTGCTAACATGTTTGTGGACTGATCATTGTGACACATCTGTTACTTCCCGTCGCTGCCAGTTGACAGACAGAAAAGCTGCCCTGAGAGGAAAACAATCGGCCAGGCATGATTCAGTATTGACAAAATGGAGCTAAGACAGATCAAGGCTTTGTGTTTGTCGTGATGGGTCATCTAGCTCTGTGGAATCGGGTACTGAGCGAGGACGAATAAAAGAAGGGAAAGAAAGGAGGAAAACAAGCACTGATGTCTTTCACCGGGACAGATGATGAATGAAAACTGCAGCACCGTGCTGACAGATGTTGACAGAGTCTGCCTTTCACTGATGTGTGCTTATCTAGAGCAGGTCTCCTATCTTGTTATGTTTTTATTTATCAAGCTTAGCATACATTCATACAGCTACACACACTGGCAACACAAGCCTTAATACATTTTACAGTTTCGAACAACAGAAGAGAGCAGAGCTGATCTATCTTAACTCAATAGACACAGGGTTAATGTGATCACAGCCTCTCTGGACAGCAAGCTTCCTGCTGGGGGAAGGCAGGGTTCATACACACACATTCTCACATGCATACACAACCACAATATATACTCATCAATCACTTATTTACATTGTGGCGTGTTCAATCCCTTAAATAATGGGGACAAAAATCAACTCCAAACCCACTTGTGAATGATTGTTTTTATGATTTGCACGCAGCTAAATTTACTAAAGGGATCAAAATGAACGAAATAAAAATCATTAGCAGGCATGGGGAGAAAATCTGCTGTTGAGAACAACAGTGAAGGAGGAAGGGTCTTTGTAAGAAGCACAGATGGGGAGGAGGATGAAACGGAAAAGTGGCAGATAAGCAGGAGATAATGCCTGAGGGAGGCTCAGAAAATATGATAACGTCAGTACAGATACAGCCTGTGAAGTCTTACTCTTTTCATGCTACCTTAAAGGAACATAATGATGATTCACCATGCTTTGGCTGCCTAACTATTCAGAACATTGTACTTAACATTCCTGCTGACCCTTTTTCCAATAGCATATTGTAACTTTTCAGAGTTTCTACTTTTCAGGTAGCAGCTGCTTTCAGTTTATCCCTGAACGGTATGAATACCAAGTTGAGACTTGCCTGAGTTTGGTAATTCATCACTGTGAACATGTAATTGCATTTGTATTTAAGTTGCTGGTGTGATGCAGGGAAAAACTGGCAAACCATGCTTGGTGGTGCATCCAAGGATTTGGTCAATGAAAGAAGTTGTGCACTCAGAATCTCATCACAATCAAACACCCAGAAAACAAGGAAAAAACTAACAATTATTTTGATTCTAAATTAAACTGTAGATTATTCACTCAATTCATTGATTAATCATTTTGTCTATTAAATAGCTGAAAAAAAAGTTATAATTTCCTAGAGCTCAAGGCGCTACCTTTAAATGTCTTGAAGGCAGTCAAAGAAAAAAAGCAATTCTTCACATTTGAGAATCAGAAAATTAATAATTTAATTTCGATAGGTTTACATACTTTAATGCTCAAAAAAGTTTCTAATATGTTCCCCCTCTGTCTGAAACGCTCTGTTGTAGCTCCCGTCTCTTAAAGGTCCCCCATCCAGAATACCCAGTCTGCTCTGATTGGTCAGCTCACACACACCTGAGTCAGCACTGCTAACAAGCAGACAGAGCAGTAGCGCTAATTTAATTCTTACGTTGACGTAGGGATGTCAAAAAGTCACAGAATTATAGGCGAGACAACTGACGAGGCATTTCAGAAAGCAGTGTTTTCTGTGGGAGAGAGGAGCTTCTGTTGGTGTGGACTTTGACCTTTTCAACTTTCAAGATCTTTTACAGGCACAAGAACATTTATAAAACACTTTAGGAAAAAAGCACAATAGGCAAAGAAATAATTTAAACAATTAATGGATTATAAAAATAGTTAATTTTCTGCCAATCCACCGATCAATTAATCAACTCAGGGGTCTTCAACGTTTTTTAAGTCAAGGACCCTTTAGCTGATAGAGAGACAGAGCAGATATTTCACTTCATTGTTGGGAGGACAATAAACAATTCCTGAAGAGGACACCCCTGAATGTTTTTAAGGACTTCCTGGAAAATTTTCTAGCCCTGTTTGTTGTGACAAAACCAGGTGTTTTTACGGAGACCTCAGAACATCTACAGCTGCATTTGTGGCGACTGAAACAGGGAGCTATTTTAAGCAACAACAGTGTTTTTTATAACCCAAACCAAGCGTTTTTTGTGCTTAAACCTAAAACTTTGTGACGAGAAAAATGGCACCTTTCTTTAAAGTTAACTTTTCCAAAATATCAACTTACTATGGTCTGCCAGCACCATGCTGAGAGAGGCTCCACAGAGACAGCTGTGTGAGGTGCAGGTTGATTGGCAATGGATCAAACCACTATGAGCCATATGAAGGGGGGGAACTAATCTTTAGAAACGTAGAAACTCACCGTTCCACATCTTTAATTAGCGTTTTAGCGCATTTTTAGTGTTTTCATTGCATATTATTATATACTTTCAAATGATATGTTTACACTGATAAAGGTTATTGAGGTGGATAAATCTGTCTTTTTCCTGGAAAGGGGTGGGGTCCGAATCCCCCTGTCTACTCTGTGTTTTCTGTCTATTCCCCTTACTACATATCTTGTAAAAAATTATGTTGCTTAAACTAGGCTTACAAAAACATGTAGGGTGGCTTATAGAGCCATGTATAAACAAATCAGCATCATTTGTAGCATGGCGCACACACACAAACACACACACAGACAATATACATGCATTTCATCGTTCTCCCTCTCACGTGCAGCACTGGACTAAACCTGTGTCCGATGGAATTTTCCATGATAGTTCTCCCCAACCAACACGCCACCCAGAGACCCTGCTGATACAGCAAATACCAGCCCAGTGGTGCACACACACACACGATCATGCGCACCTGCATATAGACTTACATGCATTAGCTCTCAGGCCAACACACACACACGCACATGCACTGCTTTGCTGAGACAAACATTACCCATGTGATGAGGCCATTATACTGTATGGCCACACAGGTCATGAATCAATGCAGACTTCGCTCGTTTAGAGTTTCACTCTGGAGTTCTCTACAAGATTAAATACATTCATCTAAAGCTGTATTCACAGAGGAGGAATACAAAGAGCTAGTCCTCGACGTTTCCATATAAGTAATTGCAATTAGAGCCCGACCGATAAAGGATTTTTAAGGCCGATACCGATACAAATATTTGGTGATTTAAAAATCCGATATTCCGATATATCAGCCGATATATATATATATATATAAAAATCCAGAAACGTGTAACAAAACATACAACAGATTTCCGTTACATTAGTTATTTGTAGTTATTTATGAGTCCTCACTGAAATAATATGATAATGCAGTTTAAAAATAAACTTGTTTGTTTTATTTGTTTTATCAAAATTACTTGCTGAGTCAGTTTCACTCTCGGCTTACACGTAACAGCAGCAAAACTGGACATGGTAGTCACAAATTTTGTCATGCTTATTTGAGTTAAGAGAACTGATGGGGATGTTCTTTTAATTGTCATTCAAGCAATGTATTTCTTGTGACAGTTGCCATGAACACACTCCACCGATGATCTCAGTCGTGGGTAACTGGTTCGCTCTGCCCGACTCTGGCTGGATCAGCTGGTTGTCGGGTTTGTGGCGTTCTAAACACGAGTGCCACCAACAGGGACGTTGTAGAGTGTCCTCTGGTAGAATAAATATGCAACGCCAACACTCATAACATGGTTGAAGGGTGTTTCGTCCGTTCTTATTTTATTTTTTAAATATTCACTTATCGGCCATTATAAATGCCGATACTGATAGTTTGGAAAAAGCCTAATATCGGCCGATAATATCGGCCAGCCGATATATCGGTCGGGCTCTAATTGCAATGTATGTGTTGGTGCTTTGTATTATGGATTTATGAAACAGTGATGTGACGGTTACGGTGACCAACCTACTGCCAGTTTATAAAATTTTGATTTTTTGTCCTAAATACAAAGATTTGTGCAGCATGAAGCAGTTACAGTAGATTTTAATCAAATACAAAGTAGCGTGAGCAGTCACAAAAACAAAAAGCTAGAGAGTTAGATAAGACTGATACCACTCTCATGTCTGTTAAGTAAATGTAAAGTTAATTAGCTTAGCATAAAGACTGGAAACGGGGAAACAGCTAGCCTGATTTGTCCCCCTACCAGCATTTATATCTAATGTTATATCTCTTTCATTTGATACAGACAAAAACAAAGTGTAAGAGGTTGTAGTATGACAGGGAATCATGTGACTATATCTCGGTCAGGAGCAGTACCTTCCTTTGGACTGAGCCAGGCTACTTCTTTCCCCCTATCTTCAGTCTATATCCTAAGCTCAGCTAACCTGCTGCTGGATGTAGCCAAACATTTTGCCGCACAGACATGATAGTGCTACTATCAGTCTACTCGCAGCAAACTTATAACACATCCATTCCCACTGTCAAGTTAGCAAAACCACAGTGAGCTGTTGGGCAGACTGTGGTACATCAAATAATTCAACGTGGCTTGAATGGTCGAGGTTGCTCAATTCAACAGAATAAAAGCACAACTATACTAAAATACAGTCAATTATGCACCTCAAAAACAAGATTCTTTCATTCCTCTTTAGAGATTTTTAAACATTGTTATCCGTTTCATTTTGTGTATCGGTGCACTGTCCACTGGTTGTGGTTTTATTCAACTCACAGAAACCTTTAATGGCGACATTCAGCCACTTGACAGTTAAGTGTGTGTGGCAGTCAACCACAAATATACAGTAATCAAAATACTGCATAGCCAGAAAATGCTACTAAAGGGCTAAATGCTAGTAGGTGCTCAACAGGTTATTTAAATCTGCTGAGACTATTAGGATGGAGGCAAGTAAACATGAGGTCACACCAACGAAGTCTTGAGTAATTTATAAACGAAGAGACAAAACATAGATAAGGACACATCATAGCATGTTAAAAGTGGTGAGAAAAAATTAGGAAGGAACAGAACAGCATTAATCCTCCATCCTTGTTCTGTTTCAGTAAATCTCACATCTTCACTCAGTTCCTTGTTCAGACAGGAGATGATGTCAAAAAGGACGAGATGACACAACGATCACTTTCAGAGTGATTTGATAAGAAACACTGACAGCCAATGAAAATCCATCTGAATTCACAGGGTGTCATGTTCACAATGTATTAAACTCCTATATAATGTCATATTAGGCTGCAAGTTAATCATTTTACATGTCGCCAAACAGTTTATGGCACCAAACAGGGTCTCTAAAGTTTGTTTTGTCTTTACTGATAAATGATGATGGAATGAATGAAGACTCAAGAGAGTGCCTTCATCTTCTAAGAATTATGTGAATCCATATCCTTCTTATTTTTTTGTTTGTTTGTCTATACAACATACAGCAACAGGTCATAAGTATTCATTTCCTAAGTAGTCTGTGCTTGGCATCAATGTTTACAGAATGTTGCTGTTCACCAAAGTGGATGCTCACATCACTATCGTTATAGTTATTGTTCTAAGTATGGATAACTCCTAAGCCCATCGTTTTTTTTAAAACAGACAGCCTGTGTTACAAACTTGAGGTGTGGGGTTTGAAAGGCCAAGGCATTTACCAGGCAGACAAAGTTTATTGGAAGCTAAGATGCATCTATGTGGCATTATCTGAGCTTGACCCTTACGTGGGACTTAAAGACGGGATATCTCAGCCTCTACTGCTTTGATTTTTACCAATCCTTTTTTAGTCTGTCTGTGAGTCCCCCTTTAAACTTTTTCTGAAATCATCAAAGTGAGACTTCTCTGTGGTTCTCCAATTTCAAAAAACTTAAAAAAACTGCAGCATTGGAGAAGAATTAAATAATGGGATGTTTCCCATCATTTAACACTTTCCTGTCTCACAATTATCTTCATTGTTAATGAGGGAATTGTTTTCAGGTGTGTTTCCCTATCTACTTAAGTTGTTTAGGAGAAGTTTTCTTTTTTTTTTTTACTTCCCCCCAACTTTCCATCTGCTTGAGAGCGTATGGATAATACTTTACTTTATTATACAGTACAGACCAAAAGTTTGGACACACCTTCTCATTCAATGAGTTTCCTTTCTTTTCATGACTATTGACATTGTAGATTCACACTGAAGGCATCAAAACTATGAATTAACACATGTGGAAATATGTACTTAACAAAAAAGTGTAAAACAACTGAAAATACGCCTTATATTCTAGTTTCTTCAAAGTAGCCACCTTTTGCTCTGATTACTGCTTTGCACACACTCTGCATTCTCTTGATGAGCTTCAAGAGGTAGTCACCTGAAATGGTTTTCACTTCAGGTGTGCCCTGTCAGGTTTAATAAGTGGGATTTCTTGCCTTATAAATGGGGTTGGGACCATCAGTTGTGTTGTGCAGAAGTCAGGTGGATACACAGCTGATAGTCCTACTGAATAGACTGTTAGAATTTGTATTATGGCAAGAAAAAAGCAGCTAAGTAAAGAAAAACGAGTGGCCATCATTACTTTAAGAAATGAAGGTCAGTCAGTCCGAAAAATTGGGAAAACTTTGAAAGTGTCCCCAAGTGCAGTCGCAAAAACCATCAAGCGCTACAAAGAAACTTTGTAGTTCATCCGAGTCACCAGCCTCAGAAATCGCAGGTTAACAGCAGCTCAGATTAGAGACCAGGTCAATGCCACACAGAGTTCTAGCAGCAGACACATCTCTAGAACAACTGTTAAGAGGAGACTGTGTGAATCAGGCCTTCATGGTAGAATAGCTGCTAGGAAACCACTGCTAAGGACAGGCAACAAGCAGAAGAGACTTGTTTGGGCTAAAGAACACAAGGAATGGACATTAGACCAGTGGAAATCTGTGCTTTGGTCTGATGAGTCCAAATTTGAGATCTTTGGTTCCAACCACCGTGTCTTTGTGCGACGCAGAAAAGGTGAACGGATGGACTCTACATGCCTGGTTCCCACCGTGAAGCATGGAGGAGGAGGTGTGATGGTGTGGGGGTGCTTTGCTGGTGACACTGTTGGGGATTTATTCAAAATTGAAGGCATACTGAACCAGCATGGCTACCACAGCATCTTGCAGCGGCATGCTATTCCATCCGGTTTGCGTTTAGTTGGACCATCATTTATTTTTCAACAGGACAATGACCCCAAACACACCTCCAGGCTGTGTAAGGGCTATTTGACCAAGAAGGAGAGTGATGGGGTGCTGCGCCAGATGACCTGGCCTCCACAGTCACCGGACCTGAACCAAATCGAGATGGTTTGGGGTGAGCTGGACCGCAGAGTGAAGGCAAAAGGGCCAACAAGTGCTAAGCATCTCTGGGAACTCCTTCAAGACTGTTGGAAGACCATTTCAGGTGACTACCTCTTGAAGCTCATCAAGAGAATGCCAAGAGTGTGCGAAGCAGTAATCAAAGCAAAAGGTGGCTACTTAGAAGAACCTAGAATATAAGACATATTTTCAGTTGTTTCACACTTTTTTGTTAAGTATATAATTCCACATGTGTTAATTCATAGTTTTGATGCCTTCAGTGTGAATCTACAATTTTCATAGTCATGAAAATAAAGAAAACTCTTTGAATGAGAAGGTGTGTCCAAACTTTTGGTCTGTACTGTTCAGGACTGGAACATGTTTAGGGCGGTCCTGGATGCTACACTTGAGGATAATGAAGGATTTATTGGATTTGGATAAGTTTGCACTTGAGCAACCACAGCCAAAATTGCTATCTGATATATTTAGCACTTAGTATTTCAAATTCAGCGGTTACTTTGTCCTCATCTTCAAATTTAGGTGTTTTGCTGGTTTGAGTTTTACTTTGCATTTTTTTTTCATTTATTTGTGTGGCTCCATGTTTCTTATAAAAGAATTCTAAAAAAGTACTTAAGATATTGACCTCCGCACAAAAAAGTATGGTCTTAAATTAGATTTAATATTCCAGCTTTTTTTTCATTTTGATGTAAGGGACTATGTTCAATATTGTTCACTATAAACACTATTAAAAATACATGTTCATGTTTTGCACAAGAGTAAACGCAAAGCTTTTTTTTTACATTTGCATTTTCAGCTTTATATTGACGTTCTCAAATATTAGTGTAACAGTAGCCTACAGTGATAAGTCTTTATGATGATAGGTCAATGTTTAACGTTAATGTTTATGTAAGTAAAGGAAGTAGATAAAACGCAAAAACATGAAATGAAGAGTTGATAATGTGGCCAAAGAGACGATACATTGTTTAAAAGCAAGACATTACCAGTAGGTTTACAGCAGGACACCAAAGGAGGGTGTTCTAAATGAGGAAGCTACCCAGTACAAAGTACCAGCTGTGGTCCAGAATAGTACTCATTCAGTTTCACTGATGCAGGCATGACTTCTCCATTTGTTCCTCTTCTAATAATCTCTGGACTTTTGGGTAAGTCAGCTTAGTCTTAATAAGAAAACTATGCATAAATGATAGTCAGGTTTATAACTGAGAGAATATTGATAGCACTGATGTAATAAAAACCATCAATATTAATTATTAATAATGTCTCACAAATTCAGTTAAGTCATGATACTTGTAACAGATGTGTTGTATTCTTGTGTGATTGTAATAATTGTGATTGATTAACCTGTAACTGATGTATAAGTGATATATACAATATATACAATTTGAAGGCACCACTGTGAATTAAATGTCTTTTCTTGTTTTGTCAGGAATCCAGTGTGAGATTAAAACAGTGAGTAACGTGCCAGTCAAGGCCAGAGGCTCAATCTCTATCCCATGTCTCTATGAGCCAGGCTACAGAAACCATGTGAAATACTTGTGTAGAGGAAAGCTTTGGGCCTTCTGCTTCTCTAAAGTTAAAACAAACAGTTCAGATAATTCAGGAAAATTTTCAATCGCCGATGACAAAAACCAAAGAGTTTTCACTGTGACTATTTATGATCTGAGAGATGGGAACGCTGGTTACTGGTGGTGTGCTGTGGATAATGGATGGAGTGATTTCGGACAACGTTTTCAGCTCTCAGTCACCACAGGTAAAATCCACTAAATGTTTTAAACACATTTGAAATCCTTGTCAGATTTTTCCTTATATGACTCGGGTAATAAAATCCCACCATGCTTAATTTGTATGGTGCTTTTTTTCAAGATGAGCCAAATCTGTACGTGGACCAGCAGGAAGTTGAAGCATTTGAAGGAGGAAGTGTGACTGTCATTTGTTACTATAAACATGCAATAGTAACAGGATGGTGCAGGCTGGGTAACCCTAGCTGTGTGAGAAATCAGACTGGATCAATTAGTGGTACAACAGTGACCATCAATTCAAGTGTCCCACAAGTTTTCAATGTGACCATGAGTGACCTGAGGACAGAGAGCAGTGGTTGGTATTGGTGCACCAATGGAGACTTTCAGATCCCAGTGAATGTAACTGTTCATGAATCAACCTCAACTACTACAACAGCAACTACAACAGCAACTACAATGATCCCCAGTGCAGCAAGTAAGATACAAAAGATTGTCATAGATTAGCAACCTATTATAAAAATGAAAGTCTTTAAGTGCAGCATATGATATATTAATGTCAAACCTTGAAAATGTGTGATTTACAGTATAATAATTCAGCAATACAGAGCATAAAAACACCTTGATAGAAATTTGCAATGTGGATTAACATGACTGTTTACATTTATTTACAGGTACACTTCCAACCACTATCCAGCACTCCTCCCTGCTTACCAGTACAGAGCCACATACAGCTCAGGCCACAAACTCCACCATAAATGGCTCAGGTGAAGAGAGTGTGCAAGATGAACACAGGGGGTGTGTACTCTTTATTTTATTTCACTTTGTTACTGGGTTCATATGTGATTTAAATTATATGCTGCAGTTTATTCTCTCTCAACCCTTTGTCCCTCTTAATACAGCACAACTGAAGCTGTATGCTTTATGCAATTTCTAGGAAGTTCATTCATTTCATCAGTCAGATTGTTTTGTTGCAGTGATGCACACAGTTCTCTTTTAGTCAAACTCTATATTACATGTGTCTGTATTTAAAAGGGTTTTTGTCTTATAAATTAAACTAATGAAAGAAGAATGTATGCACAAGCCAATTTTAAATCTTATGCTTATTTGTCATCTAGTTCCACTCAGATGACTATTCTCATCACCACCCTCGTTGTACCGCTGTTGCTCGTTCCTGCCGTCTTTCTGGGATGGTGGATGATAAGGCGTAGTAAGTCTGTTGAAAGCTCTGCTTTAACAAATGTATTCATAAGTGAAATATCTGTTATTTTAAAAATATCTAACATTTGTTTTAGGTAAGACCAAACCTGGGGGGTCCGACATCACTGCGGTAAGATAAAGCCATGTACTTCCTATTATTATGTTTGGGTATTAATATAAGGTCACTGTCATCACTGGTATATTTCCTCTTTGCTTGGAGAATAACAAAACATTTCACAATTTGTCCAAATTTGGACTAATCATACAGCAAATAAAGTAAACAGCAGTTGTTTGCATGCATGCTCATTCCCAGGCAGCCTCAACTGCATGTAGCATGAGAGTTGAAACCCAGTGCAATATAAGTACGTGTGTGTGTTAACAGCTGGAGACAAAGAAATGTGTGAGTTATGAAAATACTACAGAGTCACCGTCTTTGTTAACAGTAACAATACAATATACAGCACAACCACGTTAAAAACTTTTGCAGTGGCAGTTTTGAAATGATAAAAATGAAATAAAATCCCCATCAAATGTAAAAAAAATAATTACATTGATGATATTTCTTCTGTGCTGCTTTTAACAGCTCTGTCACACATTATTCACCATGTGTTGTGCAAACGTAGACTCGCCATTGTCTTTGTTCAGTTTTGTTTAGTGTTTTACACTGCCTCACAACTTTTTTTGGAAATGGGCCTGTAAATAGATTCACATGCATTTGAGTGGTTTGGAAGGGTTGAATGGCAGTCCTGCCAGTGATAGACCAGCTGTATTCAAATTAGCTACTGTAAATGATTGTGCTGTTAGACAAGCAAAAATTGTAACATATATACAGTACATAATGAGATTAATGTCAAATTTCAAATTCACTCATCATAGGGCTCACAAACTGGGAGTGAACCCGATGTGCACTACTCCACCATTGTTCATAATCAGCATGTGGCAGCCCAGAAGGAGGTAAACTACACGAGAAAAACTACTTTTGTTTAAGACATTAAAAAAGAGAAACGGTTTCTGAAAACACATTTGCCCAAATGTGTCTTTGTTTGTCCTTATCCAGGAGGACCGTACACCTGAAGAGAGTGTGACATACAGTACCATCGTCACGAAGGACAATGTTCAACAAATGGTATGTGATTAATCTTAAACTCATATCATCATCTCAATCATCAGTTAACAAGTCCATTAAATTGTTGTTAGTCCATAATGATTCAGCATTCTTCTTTCTTTCTGTTCTTGTTTTCTCTCATTAGACTGAACCGACAGACAGTAGTGTGATCTACAGCACAATAGTTACAAAATAAAAAACTGACTGAACTCATTCTGATGTATGTTTTATGCATAGTGTCTTTCTGTCATTCTGAATGAATCAATTTATCTTGCAGTCCGCATCAGAGATGTGCAATTTCGGAGACTCTCGGACCTTGGTGTTATTTTGTACAAATTTGCAAACGTACAGTTTATCTAATGGTGAAATAATAAGATGAAAATCTTCTTTTTTTCCCCCCACAAGCACATGCTTAAAAGTCAAGAATTCAGGAAATGCACCTTGGTGCTATGTTGAGACAATTGAAGGTGTGATGAAGGGAAGTGGTCAGCGTGGCTTTGATACATACATGCAGCACATCTAAAGTGTCTGATGGTGTAAGAACAACAGTTAAAATGTGAACCAGAAGTTGCATTCTGGCTTAAGTGGTTGACATCTTGCCATTTAAGGCTACAGTATAATGATTCATGGAGCACTTTAATTCATCTAACGAGATCCTTTGCATTTTGCTACTAACGATATATCTGATCATCTCATTGTTTATTAATATTCTCCAGTAGATCTAATGTTCGATCCAGGATTGTTTTATAATATTTGGCATAATCAAGGGCCGGCACATTCAATTATTGCATCAAATAAATGAAAAATAATTCAGCTTTTTTTGGGGGTAAAAAATGTGACAAATTTGTGTTTTTTCACAGCAAAGTGTCATCTGTCTTCAGGCAAATAAAAGCTGAAATTGAAACACTTACCCATAACCAAAAGTATTTTACAGATTTTTACATAAAAAAATAAAAAAAGTCATTAATGTGTTCATTAAGTGCTTTGTAACTCAGGTTTCATATAGCCTTACTTGCTTACTGTACAATGGTCCGATCATCAATACAAAATGCAGCTCTATAACTGTGTGCTTTGCCATCGAACCAAAGGAACTGCCTTAAAAAGAAGGAGGAAGAGAGAGTTTTTTTGCTTGTTCAGTAAAACAGGAAGTAGATAATAAGACAATGCATTGGTGTTACGTGCTCATTTGTCAAACACTGTGCTCTCTCGGCAACATGGCTGCTCAACTCAGAATTCTTTTTAGTACAGATGGTGAGTCTTATTGTCACGTCAGATGAACAAAGCATGAGTAATTAAATATACATGAATATATTCTGAATATATAATGTCATTCAGATGAGTGGGATGAGTGACAGCATAGACAATTCTGTCTACTCCAAAACAATAAACATAATTTTCAGTGGGCAGGTAATATAAAAGAAGAATATTGTTTGCTATATCTGCAGTCAATGCTGTATTTGTTGTTGTTGCGGGAATTTACAGCATAATACAGTCAGTAAAGTGTCAGTGAAGGCTGGAGGTTCAACCTCTATCCCATGTCTCTATGGCTGGGACTACATAAACAATGTGAAATACTTATGTAAAGGGGAGTCTTGGTTCCGCTCATATGCCGTTAAAACAAATGGACCAAGTTCCGGAAAGTTTTCAATCTCCGATGACAAAAACCAAAGAAACTTTGACTATAAACGATTTGACTTATCAGGACACTGGTGGTTACTGCTGCGGAGATTAAGAGGTCGGGAGATCATAGAAAGTATTTTCGCCTGTTAGTCACCAGAGGTAAGAACCCTTTAGACATCGTTATTCAAATCTTGTCACAAATTCACTGAGGAGGATTGATTGTTTGCTCTGGAGACTGATTATAAGGCTACCCACATTTTTCTGCTGAATCCTTTTCCCCTTAAAGTGTAACTCTCGCCAAAATGCAACCTTGGCTTTTTTTGTGAATGTACCCCAGTCAAACCTTTGTGTAAAAGCATAATTACGACAAAAAAAACACTTTAAAAAATATTTACCGTAGTTTCGTTTTCGGGTTAAAATCATTTTCAATTGCGTATTGGAGCTTTCTCCTCCATGTTACGCCGCACTCGGGGATTGACGCATCTCAACTGACAGGACGGCGACGAGCGGAGCAAGCTAAAGCTAACGTGAGTTGTTCAAAAACCTTATTTTTAGTAAACTCTGTGCACACAATCAATGTTCTCAATGCTCGTGTTCATGTGTAGAGACCCTGGTGATACTACGAGCAAAGTTTCATGTTGTGTCGAGTCTTCTTAGTGTTTTAAAAATAGCGATTTTGATGCTACCATACAGCTGCCCCTAGCACGCAATTGAAAATGATTTTGACCCGAAAACTAAAATACGGTACATCTTACAAGTGGCTTTTTCGTCGTAATTATGCTTTTACACGAAGGTTTGACTGGGATACATTCACAAAAAAAGGCTAGGTTGCATTTTGGCGAGAGTTACACTTTAAGATACACCCACTCTTTATGTGGATCATCAGGAGATTAACGGATTTGTTGGAGAAGAAATAACCACCAAGTGTTACCATCGTTACCCTGGAGAAATGAAGTGGTGTGGGCTGGGCGGCTCCTGTGTGACGGGGTTGTCTTGATCAATAGACGTCAATAGAGTGACCACTGACACCAATGTTTTCACTGTGACTATGAGTGGACTGAAAAAAAGAGAGCAGCGGCTGGTATTTGCGTAACCAAGGAGATTTCCAGATGCCAGTGCATATAACTGTCACTGACAAACCTACCACTAGTAAGTACTACAATGAAAAAAGTATGAAATATCAGTTTAACACAGAAGAGAAAAAAGGAAAAAAATAATTGTTATTTTACTTATGTTGTTTTGTTTTGGATTAAAGCCACTGTTGCAGCAACAACACTCTTAACCACCACTCCTGATCTTGAGAATTCCACCACTGGTGTTACAGACAAAGAAACCACCACAGTTCAGGGTGAACAGCAAGGGTGAAGAATGAAGAGAACTGCAGCCATTTTGTGGTCAAATTAAACAAAAGTTGAAAAAGAAACCTCCATATGTATTGTTTATATAGTAACTGGTTTCTATAAGATGGTTTAGAGTAGCATCTAGTAATAAGGATTATGAACAGAATCTGCATCGTAATGAAGTATATGCATGGTGTGTTTTTAAATATTTATTTATGCTGCAGTGATTCAACTGACCTAATGAGCCTCATCATCCTTTTGAGCTTGTTGATCTTCACTGTACTCGTCACCGTGTTCATCTGGTTTATGTTGAGAAAGTGCAGTAAGTCTTGTTAAATCAGTTTTGTACCAAATATCTTTGTCATTTTTAAATGTTTATTTTTTAATACAGACTATTGTGCATTTAGAGTAACAGGAGTTTTTACTGTTTCACTTTTAGAGCAGGCCAAAGCAGCAGCATCAGCCTTGACAACGGTATGATACGGTTACCTTTTTCCATAGGGATCGACAGCATACAGGCCAAGTGTTTACACAACAAAATGATCAGAATATATTTCCTGAAGTAGATGACATAGACCCTTAGAGATAGATATCCATGTCTATGAGATAAATTATTGATTGAAGTGACTTTCGTCAAAAAAATCTTCACTGATTTGGTATGTGATTGCAATTATGGTGATTCCTCATGCCATGATTTTTTTACAAGTTAATGTTATATTGTCAGTGAAATTTAGTTGAAACTGCAGAGATATAAAAAAAAACAATGTAAAATGTGTTACATTTTCAGAGAATCTTCTCTCTTCAAGGCTTAAAATAAAGGTAATTTTTTTTTCTATTAGACAAATCACATCCCAAATATGCAATTTTGTCTTTATAGATTTTTGTTATTTAGAAAAGAAACAGCAATCACTATTTGATTATTATGATCCAATCAGTAGTTAAAAGTAAAAGTCAAGATGTTTATCATTGAATGTCAGGCCATGTCACCTACAAAAATCAAAAAATCATATTGCACAATACAAGTACTCAAAAGGTACACTCAAATATAAAATCTTATTTCACCATTCACAATGGCAGCTACATACAACCCTAATTCAGAAGAGTTAGGAGGCTGCGTAAAACATAAAATGAATACTGGAATACTCCCTGAAGTCGGATTTTGGACGCACCTCACAATGCACAAAATCCAAAATGGCTGCCCCACTTATCAACAGTTGTGAAAGCTGTAGAATATACTGAGGACTACTGCCTTATTTGTGTGTGTCTCATTAAATCAGTCTTACGCACAGTACTGTCTAACTTCTATCTGTGGACATGTTGCCTTGGTGTTTGTATGAGCAAAATACTGCGTTATTCGTGGTTATCCAATAATATTACCAACAATGGCTAACCTGGTATTCTGACTGCTCCAGAGCAGGGTTAGCCCTCAGTTTGTAGGGTTATCAGCTGAAAATCAACTTGACATGGGTCTAAGGTCTAAAGTAAACCGAGTAGTCACTCAGCATTCAAGAATATTCACATTAGCTGCGTGCTCCAACGGACATTTAATATGTAAGAATGCAGTGTGAATTGTATAGCCCTGGGTTTAAGTTAACCCTGGATTAACATTTGCCTTCCACGTGTGTGTGATAACTCTGATAACTTTTTGACTTGATAAATGTTGTCAAGTCAAGTCAATTTTATTTGTATGGCCCAAAATCACAAATCACATTGCCTCAGAGGTTTTACAATCTGTACAGGGTCAACACTTAGCCCAGGGCTACAGAGTGTAAAACGCCCTTTGATTGTAAAATTACTTAAAATTAATCAAAAACAGAGCGTGATCATCTCATTCATAACAGTCTCTCCTTCCTCATGCAGACTTCATATACTGAGAGCCATGTGGATGTGGTGTATAGCTCTGTGGTTTGCAAGAAGCCAAAATGTGCCCGAAAGGTAAATATCAAGAAACCCAGTCCCACACTGATAGTCACATTTTGTTTGGTAGGTTTTTTTTGTAGATGTTGCCTTTTAGTCTTTTTGTCACTTTTTACCCAAATTTTAAATTTATTTTTGTTTATTCTTGACTTAAAGTAATTTTAATCTTTTTTTCCCCCCTGCAGGTTGAAGCAAATGATGAGAATGTTATATACAGCACATAAGCTTCGCACCAGCACAGCATTCAGCCATGTCTCCTCTGTTTTTCTGTCTATTTTGACGAGTTTTTTTTACATGATAGTGTCGTTATGTGTTATCTGATGTCATTATTTGGTTATGCAGTAACCTCTCTCTGCTTTGTTTTACACCTCATCCCCACAGTTTCCTTTTGCATTTGAAAGAAGCATTGCCCTGTTTGCTTGTCTATCATTGACAACAATGACAACAAGCTGTCTAACTGTTTGGTTTACTGTTGTAGTATCTATAACGCTTAAAAGTCTCATTAAGTTTGCATATGTTTTGCATTTATAAAGAGGTGTATGTATATGTCATAAAGTCATACACACTTATTGTCAGAAAAAGCCGGATGTTTATGTGGAGCCAAATAGTGCAGATATCTGCTGCTTAGTGAAGGTTCTTGTAGAGTTCTGGATCTACCAGGTGCCAGAAATGTTAATTTTGTTAAGTCCAGCCAAGATTTGCAGTAAAATCTCATCTATGGCTATTGTTTTTCTGTGAAGGGGTTGGCAATTAATGACACACAATGCTTCCATGGTTATTGAACACGAGGGGAAGTGAAATCCTTCTCCAGTCAACGAAAATAAAAACATTGGCAACAGATTAAACACTGGGAGAGACTGCTGCTCTACACTGCAGTATCACACATCATTTCACAATTGTTGTAAAATAGGGTATAAACAGACTTGGTGTGAAAAACATCTGTAAACACCAACACCAACGAGTCTAACTCGGGACCTTTGTTGCATTTCTCACTCATTTTCTGTTCACTCTCTACTATCTGTGATAAAGACATAAAAAGCCCCTCAAAATACTTCTCCTTGAGTGAGACTTGTGTTTCTGGTTTACAAAAGGATCTTATATACAAAAAAGGTCTATCTCCGTAGTAATTGTTTCTGTATGTTGTCAGAATAACAACCTCAGCCTGTCAATGGCAAAAACGAGCACTTTCAGTGGACTTAACTTTTATTTTGTTGGATCTCTCCCTCATTTTCTGTTCACTCTCTACTATCTGTGATAAGGACACAAAAAGCCCCTCAGAACATTTATATTTGAATATTACTGTCATCTCTCAAATTAAGTGTTACTATCGGAGAAATGCACGTATGGGCACAAAGAGCTTGATTCCCTAACCCTACCTGGTTAGTTCATGACACAGCATCAGCAATTACCCATTACATGTCTTTAATTTACCTCATCTATTTCTAATCAATCATAAGTTTGTTCTACAAAATGTCAGAAAATGGCGAAAACATTTTTTTTTTAAGTCTCTGTAGCTAGGTCATCCAGTCATGGTGATGTCTCCTTTGTTAAGCAGGTGAAAAGCATGAAGTGGGTGGGGGCGTTTAACAGCTGCAGGCAGGTTATTGAGGACATAGAATGAGAGACATGGCCATTATGAAAACTGAAGGCAGAAAGCTGTAACCTTACACAGAGACAGCCTATTATATTGAAGTCTTTGTGTGCTTGGAAGTCAGTGTGGGTGGGCGTTCGTGTGTATAGTATTGTGTATGTGTGCCCAAGGCCAAATGTGATATGTGTGTGTGTGACAAGAGATGGTCCTGATCCTACAATTTGATGACTCACCCACGATATGCGTCAATGCAGTATCTTCAATTCAAATTTCAATCATGCACACATTCATGAGGGCCAAATGTGATTCACACCAACAGCCTCTTTACACGAGGAGCTCTAGTGTCATGTATATTTGCATGTACCATACCAGATAACTTGCATCAAACGCTTTCAAAATTTAAATCAGTTACAGTAGTGATTGACTGTATGTTTTACCTACTGTGAATGGGATGTGTTGTGAGATGCGTCACCAGATTACATCATACACTAATCTGTGTTGTGATCCTCACGCCTGTTTAGATAAGAGTGTACTAACAAGCTCACCACGATGAGGCTTTGTGCAGATGCTAAGCAGGTATAATGTTTATCGTTCATCGTCGTTTAGCGTGTTAGCCTGATTACATTAGCATTAACTTTTCAAAGCATTTCAAAAGTGTCTTATATTTGAGTTCTATGAATCGTTCACATTTCCAGGTTATACCCCCACCCTTCGTTTTTGAGGGCCTCAGGACAGAGTCACAGTGGGAAGTGGTTGATATCTCCCCCTATGAAATGGACCAACCCTGCAGGACTCTCATCGGTCGACCGCTATGGCTTTTTCAGGGCCGATACCGATATTGATTATGAGAAATCAAGGAAACTGAAAAACGATATTTGGAACCGATATTAATTTGCAGTAAAAATTAAATGTTTTGTGTCACAATTTCAAACAACCGCTGATGAAATAAACCAAAATACAATTTTGAGGTATTTTATTTGAGTATTTCCATTTTCTGCAACTATATACATCCTCTCCACAACATTCAGATTATTTTATTGTTTATAGGCTTGGAATGGAATTGTGACGTGTTACCAATTAGATATTTTGTTATGGGTCGGACAATGTGTGAGAGGATGTTGCATCAGAGCCAAAGCAGAACATTTTAAAATTAGTTTATTTTGTCGGCAACTGATACCGATAAGCGGAAAGTGCTGAATATTGGCCACAATAATAAGCCAGGGCCGATAATTGTCTACCCCTAATCAAAGTCATCGATGGTGTTTATGTAAACAGATGGAACCAGACCTCCATATTCCATATGCTGTCTTCAGCTAAGCTGATTTCTCTTGTGTTACTGTGGCAATCCTGGCGTTATCACAATGCCATTTGCAATTTATCTGATGGAGAAAAAAAATCTTCATTACCTGAACACTAGCGGCGACCAAAAATGTTTGGGGGGGATGCAACATTGAAATATGTCAAAATGAAGGACTGTCATGCACAAATCAGCAGTAAAAATCTGATATGAGCTAGCTTCCTAGTAAGCTACTGAGAAATCATTAAACTAATAGGGATTGTTTATGCTATTGTTATAAAGAAATGGACCATAATACATTGAAAAGACATTTTGAGGGCCATGTAACCCCAACACTTCTCCCTACCTCTTTTTTCCACAAGAAAAATTAATGAAGACATGAATGAGCAAAACAGAGGGGTAGGGCTAAGTGGTAGGGGCAAGGGGTGTATTGGGACTGGGCCTAAGTTTATGGATGAGGATGAGTCATACCATAAAAAAAAAAAATAAAAAAAAAATAAAAAGAGATGACTCATATGAACAGATGATTTATTCATTAGGGGTGCTTCTTCTAAAACTCTTTGATCAAACCATATTTACCTGATGTTTTGTTGTTAACCTTCGAGTTCATGGAAATTAAACTGCATTCAACTGCATTGTTACAAGCATACTTATACTGATACTTCCCACTAATAACTGTAGTACAAGGATGACAATTTGATACAATGAAGTCCTCCAATTTCCTCCCTCTCCTCAGGGTGTTTACACCCAAATCTGATGGCCACCTCTTCCTGAAACAGCAGGAAGAAGGAAGCAGCCAAGTTTCCTCCAGTGATTTTCCAGAGAAGGGAAATGCTTTAGCTGCTGGGTTTGTCACTTTTCATTTTGTCACTTATCAGCACAGTCAGCAGTTGGAGCGCCAGCAGCAGTGGCTATGACATACAGCTCATAGGGGCAATTAAGCTACTTTAATACCATTAGCACCCAATTAGTCAAAAATCACACTTTCTCTGAGTCAGAACTCAGTCAAATCTAAAACACATTACATCAGTGTGACTAACACTTGTAGGATAACTCAGTCCACCATGAAGAAAGTGTTGACAAGTTTTTCGTTCACAATCAAAGTAATCCGGTCACAATTCTCTGTACATTCAAGGGTAAATTGCCAACAGGAGCTGCTAAAAGCTAACTGAGCATACCTTATCATAGTGCCAATTTGCCAAAATGTAAACAAAAACAGGACTCAAGTTGCAGACTACAGCTTAACTCACTGAATCCATGGCAAAGTTATACTTCCTGTTTACATCCCCAAAGGCATTATGAGAATTGTAGTTTCACAACTTTCAACATTATATGCCTCAAAAGTAATATAGGTTGTAAAGGGGATTTTACAGACTTTAAAAACCCTGGTATTTTAAAGCCCCTGAAAACTTCAAACTCTCAAAGGGTAACTCCACCAATTTTACACTTGAAATTGTCTTAACCGGTCTTGGGGAGTATTACTGCATATTTGAAAAAAAAAAAAACAGTATAAAGGAAGCTGCATGTAAACATACTTTAATGTGTATAATTGGTGGAGTTACTCTTTTATTACTTCTCTATAACATGAATAAATGAGCAGCAACCAAAGTTAAAGTCAGAAAAAGACACCCATTGGAATTATCTTTTAAGCATTTAACTCTCAAAAACTCAGCTTATCTGCTTTTCCAGGACTGTATGGGTGTGGTTTGATCAGTGACCTGAAAACAAATGCAAACTACCAGACAACTGTCATCACATTACGGTTAAAATTCGAAATCCTGATTGGAAGTCTGTGGCAAATTCAAATCATGCAACTACAGAAATCTCACATCACCAAAAGAAGCATATTCAAAACTCAAAGCTGGTTGCGAAAAGCTGTTTAATATACACGTTTTTTTCCCCTAATATCTATAACAACAAAATTAAAACACAGTTACATGAATGAAAACCTTCCTAGGACTATAGGCTCTATTTTTATTCTGTTCCTTCTGCTTGTGAAATTTAAGAAACTGTTAGGATGTGAAATGATATCTTACTGGATTAATGCAGCATTATATGGTGAAACTGAGGCTGTGGTGAGTCGTTACAGAGCCATTAACCACTGTGCATGCTGTATCAAACAAAGAAGACACTCTGAGGCAAAGTATTATGCCTTCAATTAGACCTCTGAGTCTGAGAATTACGAGAAAATAGCATCTCCTGGCCCACATACGCTGCCATCTCATCAATGAGTAAGTTTTAATGCAGTGAATTTGTTATGAAGTGTTGAAATTAACTGTTCAGTGAACACATTTTCCCGTTACCACTCACATCTCCAGCACCTGCTTTATCAGTTTACCAGAACTGAGAGAATTTAGGTAGAAATCTAACAAACAATGAAATATTGCTTTTTGAAATTAATCTTTCAAGAAAAAGCAGACGCTGCACTCAAATCTCAATATATTACATTATTATTATTATTATTATATTGCTAGTACTTCGCTGATGATGTTTTGAACAAATAAAAATGTTTGTAGCTGGTTAAGAATATGTCACAATGCCTACATTTAGCCGGTAAGTCATAACAAAATGTAAGAACACTGTCCAACCACTAGAGTGAACAGGTATCACTTTATATGGGACCCCATATTGAGATGATGACCTACATTTTGATTGGCTATAGTTTTCAAAAGTTAAACCCCCTGACACTTTTAACACGCTTTCCTAAAATCTGGCTTTTATCCAATGGCTGTGAAGAAAAAACAGGGAAGGCTGTCATCATGGGGATGTGTTTAGTTTTATGTCAAACAAACTGCACAGACGTGGGTAGAATTATTGGTTAACCTGTCAACATCTTTGCTGCCTACGCCACTCCCAACAGAGTTTAGGGAGAATATGATGGAAATATAAAAAGGTAACAGCAGCAGCTAAAAAAAAGCATCTAACACACACACACACACACACAGAAATGTTTATTTTTTAAGTCAATTATATAAAAAATTTTAGACTACCTCTCAGCATTGCTCATGCATCTCATACTGTCCCACACAAACATAGTCTTTGTCCCATTTGTTTTTTTTTAGGATCCAGTAAACCTCCAGTGTATTTTGGTATTTTTATGATATTTCATAGTCCTTTTCTGGCAATGTTGCTGAACCACAATGTTTGCAAAATATTTTCTGCCAAAAAACTTAATTTTGTACTTAACCTTGTACTAAATTTAAGCTGTTGCTTAAATGGAATAATGACGTTTTGACTATAGTAGGATCTGGAAGTCATCGACATCCAGCGACTTTATTTCTAAAAAGCGACTTGCAACAAAATTGGTGACTTATTCTAACCATCAGGGAAAAGACGAGGAAGATATTCAAATGTACTATAGCGTGATTTATTGCCTTCATGCTGCTCAGAGTAAGCAGATAGAGCAGTCCAGGCTGTCAGTAGGAGTGCCGTGTGGGGCAGGCAGGTGGATGTCACCATTATGGGAGTTCAGTTGTGACGCTCTAACTCTGAAACTGTCTCTGTGATGGAGTTTGCAAAAATGTTGATAGTTTGTTTGAGCTTCTCTATCACTCTCTCTGAATGAGGGTGTTCTATAGTTTTATAGATGCAGAATAAATAGGTAGATGGGTTTTATACATGTCTGGTATCTGTACTAATCTAATTTATTGTATCAGCACTTGTATAGAAGAATTTCAAAAGTTAAGTTTTGTCTGATATTAGTAAAGTAACCCTTACCCTAACCTGCAGGTGAGAAAACATGTATGGATGACATTCAGAAACTGTCAAGATTCTGTTTCTTTTACACTTGTACTGATTTTGCTTCAATACGTAAAACATTCTTGTTTTTTCTGCCACCTCCATACCTCCTCTGAGCTCTGTGACCTACAGTGATCCATAACACCCCCTGCTCTGCATAGATCCACAGACTTTTACAAATACAATTTTCAAAACAGCATTCAAATGTGGGCTATGAATAAACTATTTGATCAGTAGTGACCTCATGGAATACAGAATGACCAGTAAATAAATGCAACAGGCCATGCTCACATGTTGACCCACTGCATGCTCCATTAACTGTGCCACTGATGCTCTCATACAGAAAACTAGCCAGCCATCCTGAACAGATAACCATGGTATGAAGCCATCCTTGACACATTTTATGTTTAAAATAATGTGTGGAAACATATTAAAGCCAGATATTTTTAGTGGGGAAAAGATACCAAAATCAGTTATAAAATAAATGGTTGAATATGCCATTTTATTTTTTGTGAGGTAAAAATGCTCAAAAAAAAATTCAGGATCACTAATTATTATTTTTCATAATCTTAGCATGGCAGGTAGATTGCACAGTAAGTGAGTCAATTAAGTGAACTTGGGATCCCAGTACTCTACTGCATCTTAACAATACAATACAATTGAAAAGGTGTTAGCTTTCGGCCCATGGCCCACTATTGGTTTTCAGTTTTGGCCCTCCACAGGAAAAGTTTGGGCACCTCTGCCATAGCTGGAAAATGTGTTTATACACAGTAGGTAAGGCTGTTAGCTAGCTTTGTGAAATGCACCTGCTTGAGCTTGTGAGGCAGTGGAGACACTGTGAATGAACAAAACAATTTTACTACTACTTTGTATTCTAATCATACTGGTGTATTGAAAGAAGGCCACAAAACAACAAGGACAGAGAGAAAGAGAGATATGATCCCTTCATCCGTTTATCAATGGTGCACTTGTTACAGCAGCATCAACAACAGAGCTTCACAGCAGGCGCTGGATCCAGCCGACAAGTTAAAGAAGACAATGGCTCCTCTATTCTACTCAGTATTGTGCTGGCCAAAATTATACTAAATGTTACTAACTGGACCTCGAATATGCACATAAGCGCCATTTACAAACATTTCTAAAGTTCACAGGAGTTAAAACACAGATAACTGAAAAAGCTGAAGTGCCCATGGGTCACTTTCAAAACTGGCTTTACAGAATTTCAAAATATCTCCCGAAAAACCCTCCCATTTACATTTTCCTTCAGTGTTGATAGGTTGTGAAATGACTCCTTTTTCCCTACATGAAGTCATGTGAAGCCCGGTCAGGCTGACCCGTTCCATTCTCACTGTGCTAATGGAAGTCATGGTAGTAAGTAAGCACAGGACCAAGACACAACCAGAAATTCAACCAGCAACTGCCCCTCAAACAGTTTAGAAACACATGACAAAAACACACTGTCGAAAATCAATACAATCAGAAATATAGAAATCGACAAAAAAGATTGTGACCAACGATGATAGACACAAATATGACTTTACACATTTTACACTGTTAATAACAAACTCTAAGGATTTTCAGCACTTTGACCCTGGTAGTTTGAATATTTTTACCCTCATAACCCTTCGTTCAAGTTAAAATCTGTTACAAAGTCACAGTGGAGACACAAATGTGATGAGTGTGTTCCTTTGATTGTTTGAAACAGTCTGGCTTGTGAAACCTGTCTAGCTTACAGCAGCAAGTGGTGCATTAACCTTCAGCACACTAAAAAACCCTTTTGAGCCAAGTTTGAGAAAGTTCGCAAGTAGTCACCACCGTGGTTTATACTGAGCGTTCAACATGGCAGATAGTGTGAGACAGATAGTGTATAGATAACCATATCACCAACAATGAAACCTGATCTTGTGTGTTTCCTGCTCTGTCTTGTGCAGTGCCCTCACCTGGTTCAACTCTACGTTACTACATGTATATATGTTTACACACTGCTGTGCAGAAAACCTGTTTCCCACAGTGTAATACAACACCTCAAGTGGTAATAAACCACAGAGCAGCTGTGTCATAGAGCTCAATGTTCAAAAACAAAATAAACAAAACAACAAGAATCTACAACTAAAGGCTCAGCTAGTAGATTTCAAGAGGAGGAAACTTTTGGTTTAAATAATTCTGGAAATCTGCCTTCTTAGGGCCAAATAGTATTTGTTACAATTTCTACAAGGCTCAGATATGAATCCAGACAACTTGTCATAAGTGACATAAACATGAGAAAAGAAGCAAGTCCTGAAATGTGAGAAGTTAGATTAGATCAGCTTAGATTAGAACAAGAATTGCAAGCATCTAAAAATAAGGAGCATGGCAGTCCTAAGTTTAGGAGTCCTAAAACTGATTATCAAAAGTATTAATGAACAATTCTCTGGCAATCATACCTTGACTACTTTTTCTGTCTGTATAATGCATCCAGCTTTGCTACTTTGCAAACTTTGCTAAACCTGACCTTTTTTGTTGTGCTCTTGAGAAATAAATATATTCCTGCCCCTTTACGCTCTAAAAGACATTAGCAAGACTTGTTAAATGTTCTATGTACACCTGTAATACACATCTTTAACAGTGCTTTTAATTATTTTGCTGATGTAGAATTAGTTTCTGTTGGATCCACTCTTTTCTTTTACTCTTTTCTTCCTATGAGTGCATTTTTATGCACATGAGTATTGCCGGCTTCTTGCAGTACAGAAATGTTCTGTACATAATGTAGAAATATAGTTTCCTTAACTAGCATAAGGGATAAAAAGAAACCAGCAAGACAAAACAGTATATTATAATAGACAATAATGGCCAAATCAGTCAATAATGAAAAGTTTGCAGATTATCACTTCACAGTAGTGGTTTAGCAGTGCGACCTCGCTTGGTAAGGTCCTTTCACAAACACGTTCCCTAAAGTATAACCTTGAGTGATGTGGAGATAAGCACAGAAAAGCCTCCTCAAGCCATTCCTGCCATATTTCAGTGAGTGAGTGGAATTTGCCCCTGAGGCAAACAGCAGGTAATAAACACACACACGCACACACACACACACACACACACACACACACACACACCCACACACACACACATGCACACACACACAAATCTAGGAATAAATAAAAATTCCTTAAAAAAACCTTTCAAGCGCAGCCACTTTTTAAATAGAACAGTTTAAAACAGTAGTGCAACAGCAATTTAAATAAATGCAGGAGTAAATAATTCCCTTAAAACTTACTTATGGAACTTGTTTGATTGTAGCACCACACTTTGAAGGGCAAATAGTGATGCCGATACGGTGTCCACCCAGTGTGCAGACTCAGCAAAGACATGGGGCACACGTCGGAGGTCTAAATGTCAGTAGTAAAGCTGATTGCCTGCACGTCTTTCAGCCTAAATGAAATGTCATAAAGTTTGGGGAGAGCAGTTTCGTCATGCCCTTTCGCATGATGCGTCTTCAAATGCTTTATAAGGTTGCTGGTGTTGAAATTAGCAACACTCGGGCTACTCCTCCAAATTACAGCCTTGTATACTGAACATATCGCTGTTCACTGGTGGGGTTATCCAGATTAAATATTTCCAAATAGCTAACGTGTCGCTAGCTCCAATCTGACTCACGTGAAATAAACTTTTCTGCAAGCCATTGCTGATACTGGTATTGGAATCGGAACAACTCCAAATGGCATAGTTAACATTTTGGAAAATACACTTTTCTGCTTTCTTGAGACTTAGATGACAATATTGATACCACTCTCACTTCACTAAGTGTAGCTCAGCATAAAGACTGGTAACAGAGGAAAACAGTTCTGTCCAAAGGTAACATAATCTACCGATGAAGCCCACTATTTAACACACCTGTTTAAGTCATATAAAAACTAGAGTGTACACTATGGACACTTAATCTTATTGCTACAGCATACAATCATTTTCAAAAATTATAGCATGTTTCCAACTTTATGGCAACAGTTAGGGGAAGACCTTTTCCTGTTTAGACTTGACAGCCCATTTTGCACAAAGCTGGGTCCTGTGGAAGAATTTCAGGTGAAATCCCTGCAGCCAGGTTCGGAAATCTGGTGGAAGGCCTTAAAGGATAACTACCGTTTTTTACAACCTGGACCTTATTTCTAGCATAAAATATGATCATTTACTCACCCAGATAACTTTGGTGTCATTTGGCGTCGTTCGGACGAAATTAGATCCAGTGAAGCGCCGCGTATATCCATATAATGCCAGTGATCCGGGCACCGAAGCGCAGCCTCTATGAGCATTATCTGCTGCGAAACTAGTTCATTTCACCAATATTTTGTCATGATACGCTAGTGCTATTCCCCTCTGAGTCCGGGCTTGTCCGTTATCAACATCCGGGGTCTGTAGGTTGACCTACTACCTCTGACCTGGAAGATGTCATCTCTAAGCTGCGCACGCACCCGCGACAGCCGGCTTGTTTACCTGTAGCTGCTACTGCTAGTTTGACCCCGGATGTTGATAACAGACAAGCCCGGACTCAGAGGGGAATAGCACTAGCATATCATGACAAAATATTGGTGAAATGAACTAGTTTCGTGGCAGATAATGCGTTATATAGAGGCTGTGTTTCGGTGCCCCATCACTCGTATTATATGGATATACCGGCGCTACACTGGATCTAATTTCGTCCGAACGACTCCAAATGACACCAAAGTTATCTGGGTGAGTAAATGATCACATTTTTTGCTAGAAATAAGGTCCAGGTTGTAAAAAACGGTAGTTATCCTTTAAGGCCTGAACGATGAAAACGATTACATGCCTTTATCAAAACGTATTAAGCAGTCTACAAACTGTTAACCAGTTTCTTCTAAGTAAAAGATCTTACAATCTAACAATAAATGTGATTATGACGCTATTAGTAACACTAATATAGTGTTATCAACACATAATAGTGTTGCTAAACATCTTATTAGGGCCCAATTACCTATAAACTATGTCTTATTAAAAGAACCTTATATAAAGCGCTACGCAATCACTTACTGTAGTGATGTTCAGATGTCCACAAACTTCTGTCCATGAAGTATATTTTCATTAAAACAACTGACCCCTTGTCCTCTGTTCCCCTCTTTCTTTCCTTTCTCTTCTTCAGTGTTATTAAACCTCTTTGCCTTCCTGCCCACTTGTTTATGCTCAAACTTATTTTCCAATTCAGTAGCCCTCTATCTACTATCTCTCATCCATCCCCCCACCCCACTGCTCTCCATCCCTCTCTCATTATCATTGCTTTATTGCCCCAGTGCTCACGGGGGACTATTACAGCAGATCAGATTGCACAACAACATGGAAGGCCTTCACAACAAGCTCAATCTCTTCACAACTGTAAAAGGTGCAGCCATAAAAATTGTAGTGAGCCTTTAAAGTGTTATAAGAGCACAGATAACAGCACCGTGGACATTCTGAAAGCAAGCATTTATGATAGAGTCTGTCTACTCTGTACTACTGTATGTGACAGGCGCTTTGCAGATTGCATGCTTTCAGCTTTGTAATGAAGCCAACACCGCACCTGAAGATTTTGCTGTGTCATGCAGGCCAGATATTATCATGCTATTACATGAGGATCCTGAAACCAGATGCATTTTCTCACACAATATATGAGAAAATGCGTAACACAATTCTTGACTTGCCAAGATGAAATGCCAGCGCTTCACCAAATGCCATCATGAATCATGTAGCGGTGAATTTAGATAGAAGATATTACTCAAACTCAGCTGCTTTTTCAGTTCAGATGGTGAGGTGAAGACAATGACATTCAGACTGACGGCAAAAAACACTGTAAAGATATGACTGAAAATGTCTCTGAGCAGCCAACTGTGAGGCTGGATTGTTTCCACCATGACACCTTTCCCGAGTAATAAAATCGTGCTTGTGATTATCAAAAACTGTTGTGTAGTATTACAGCCTCTGGTAAGCCTTCAGACACATGAATCTGATACTCAAACCGGACTTCCCGGGTATTCATTATCTCACTGCCAACTTCAACAACATGCCCCCACCATCACAGCCCCCTGCGTTGTTTTAATGCAGCGCTGCTTTTGGTCTGCAAGATTGTCCTCAGTTGCCAACAATGGAAATTTGTCCTAATTCCACACTACATACTTTTTTTTGTAGATTATGTATTGTGTTCACATTTTAAAAGTGACAAACTAAAGTAGACTGAACACAGTATGCAGACTTTTGTTGATGTACATTTTTCTCCCACAATGCAAGGCTCAAAGGAAAAGTGGCCGCTGGTTATGACCAGAAAAAGTTAGAACTAAATGTGGACGTAGGTGAAACAGCTCCAGGATCATTTCAGAAAACAAAAGAAAACTATTGCGTATTCAGGAAAACTTTTTGCGGTCTCCTTTTAAAGGTTAATTGGCGGTGGCATTTCAAAGTTGCAGTTTGACTGACATCTGCATTATTTTCACTTGGAATGATGAACACCACTATGTTGATTTCTTGTTTACTAACTGCCAAAGTACTTTAGAATGGTATGTAGTACATACTGTATACAGTTATAGTGTCGTGCCCATTATTCCAAGCATTGGATGTCTTCTGGCTGCAGTACATTTGGGCTATTGGCAGTGAAAACGGGTGTCCAGAAGGTCTGGAGGAATAAACACCCTGAGTCACATCAGATTCTGCTGCGGACCGGAGGACCGGAGGAGAGATTACTTTTCACTGTTGTGATCAAAAAGTAGATTTGTAATACTGACAGCCGACCAAATAAAACGCACCATAACCTTGAGTAAGCTTGTCATTTATATGTTGGTTTGAACATCGCTAGAAAGATTTGCAATAATGTAAGCAATTTAAGACATTTTTAATGAGGTATTCCTACATATTGTATCTTTAACTGGTTAAAACTTGTTTCTGGTATCGAACTCCACTTGAGTTGAATTGGAAATTTTTGGATGACATGTCACACCGTCTACATTTGAGATGTTATTTGTGTGAAAAGGAATACTGCAATGAAAACCATATTAAGCTTCTTTGTTTTGAGCACACACACTCAGGTCCCCTGAATGTCTGAAAGGGAAATATCAGTGAAACCTTAGATTTTACTCAATTTGTATGACAGGCCACAAATTATTCTTGTCAGCCTCCGAACAAGCTAAAACATGCAGTGATATACATGAGGCTGTTCGAAACTGTTATGTGAAAACTGTTCTGTGTGGAGCAGAAGTAGTCTGATGAAGTTCAGACATGTAAATACATATCTGTGCAAATCTGTGTGCAGATCTGAGGAGGGAGTGGGGACCTCTACCTTTAAGCCAGGCACATCCTGACCGAAACTGTGTCACGATAACCCAGTGTGACTATACTTCACTGGAAACCTGGGACTTTTTTTTTTTTTTTTCTTTAACCAGACACACACCAACAATCCAATTCACACACATCCCATGCCCACCACATCAGGTGATGTTTTTTTGTTTCAACCAACAACAGGCCTGAACCAGGGCTCGAAAACAAGGGCTTTCCCTCTGCACACACATACACACACTCATCCTATAATGACCTGCTGAGAGATACTGGCAACATCCTGCAGCTTTTATGCGCCCACAGAAGCTCATCTTCCAGCACTTCATTAACTCAGAATGAGAGGTCTGTGTTGAGAGAAAACCTTTTCAAGTCTCTGAATGAAAGCTTGTCTCTCATACATACACACAGACTGGCTCGGACTTGTGTGGAGAGGTAATTGGATGACACAGAGTGCACACACACACACACACACACACACACACACACTCAACCACACACACCTCTTTCTGCTGTTGGCTGGCGTCCCCTCGCTTGGTTGTTTGCCCCTTCCTCCCAGGAAAATGAACGCCCCAGGAAAACACAATCCGTAATGGAACGGACAGAGTATGGAAAATAAGTAGACTTGAGGGCAACTAATAAGTTTGAAAGCGAAACCAGCAGGTGACAACCTCGCCAGCGACCCGGTTTTCCCACTTTTTTCGCCCCACAAAAACGCAAGTACTGACATTACATTAATTAATTTTCAATTTGACAGCTAGCTTGTGATTAAAAAAAAAAACTAACTCTGCTAACAGCGGGAATTATCCGTGAGGCGTTCACGGTGTCAGTTTGTTTTTGAGTGCTTGAGTGCATCACTCACCTCTTTTCCAGCAACTTCAAGACTGGAGGATGTCCTCGAGCCGAGGGAAACACGTCCGACAAATAAAACACAAATAAAACTTTGACTGTAGTTTAGTTGAGTTAGTTTAGTTTGTTCCTCCGCTGCACAGGACCTGACAAGGATGACGTTTGGTGTGCAAGACAGGCAGCGTTAATACTTGCTCTCTCTCTCTCTCTCTCTCTCTGTGTTTCTGAGTGGGCGTGAGTGGCTCCGTGGTGACGTCACCTAAGAGCTCTGTACCGTAATGGACGCTACAATGCGACCTAAAAAACAAGCACTGTACCGTAAATATAGTAATAATAATAAAACAACGCAACCCCAAAGCTTCCTATTGGCCCGACAATTTCACAACGGATTAAATAAAAGAAATACGACATACGAAGACATTATTATGCTCATTAATTTAGTTTAAGTATTTTTCATTTCAGTTTTCATACACAAATGGTTTTTCATGTAAGCCTATCTGTAGGAAAAGTATAACATTATACTAAACATTTATATTCATTTCCATTCTATATTTCATTTTGATGTGTCTTTACTCTTTCAGTGTTAGATATTTAAATGGAAAACTTACATTTACAGAATCTTTCTCCAGACTTTCAGTGAAGTGAGCCACTGAATAACCCTTTCCTGCACACTGGTGCCAACATTGTGTATATTTAAAAAAAAAAAGAAAAAAAAAAAGAATAAATTAATAAATAAATACATACACATTGAAATAAAGTTTAAGATCAGATATTTTAAAAAATATTTGGTTTTGGAAGTGATGTTTATGGAAGCCCATTTATGCCAGAAAAACAGATGACATCTTAGCAGTCATCAAAAACACACAATACCCTATACCCTGTTGTGAGACTGTTGTGGTCATCTAGAGGAAAAATATTCCGTTCACTGCATATTAAAAAGTTTCTTTTTAAAAAAAATAACTTACAGTCTTCAGTCAAAATGAAGTGCAATGTGCAAAGTTTATTATAAACACAGAAAAAAAAATACTCTCCCACACATGTACAAGCACACACACTTTAAAATGTTGTTATTTCCTGATTTACAATGATTCTTGGACAAAGGTGAACCCTTCCTACAAAATTAACAAGCATAACCTTTATAAGAATGGGTTTACCTGGAAAATAAACAGGTTGAACCCAAAAATGACAATCACATGAAGGATCTCATCTCATTCAGCAGAGGGAGACATAATTGCATTTTATTTAAGATGAAAGAAATTGTGTAACTGTATTTCCCTAATTTGTGTTCATGTGTATGTTTCATAACAAACTCTGCTTCTAAATTACTGTGTGTAATGATCCTAAATAAACAAATTGCCCAGCTCCAATACTGCAGCTGTGTAATGTGTAATAAGTAGAATTCCTTTTTTAATCCGTCTTTTATCATCACCACAGACTACAGTTCCCTTTTGTACAACCCATGAGGGCAAAACAAAGAGAGCAGAGGCGGGAGCAGAGCAGACAGTGGGAGTACAGTTTGTTCAGATTTAACAATAGGTGAGGCTGAGGTGTTTGCCCTTCAGATGTACAGAGGTTAGGCAATAAAACAAATATACACACAAACAACACATCTCATGGAAATATTTAAAGTGAAATGCCTTAAGAGAGGGTAGTTTAAATGTAGGTTTAATTCCCAAAAGCAGCATAGGCTATAAAACTGCCCTGGCACTCAGTAGTTTAATATGTGGTACACACCAACATATGAGAACTAAAATGGCCCCACAGAGACCATATTATCAGTGCCCACACTGTCAAAACAAAATACTTTGTAAATCAAAGAGTGGAGGACAACTGCCCACACCAAAAGGAAATCGACCAGATTTGATCTGTTGTTTGTGCAGTTGTTCCTATTAAAACATGGCTGCCTGCAACCACCTAGCAGTTATTGTTTTTCGCTGTGCGACTTGGCTCTGGAGATGGCAATATCAAATCAGTTGGTCCACCATTTCGGTCCAGACCAAAATCCCAACAACCATTGGCTGGATTCCCATGCAATTTTGTACAGACATGAATGGTTTTCAGATGATAAATCCCCCTTTACTTTTCTGACCCCTGACTTTTCCCCGCCCAGTCGCCAGGATATAATGCTAGCAGTTAACATTTCTAATCAACCAGATATATTCAAGGCTGACATTTGTACCAAATGTGCCAACAAGACTGCCAAATGGCCGACCGTAGTTCGAGTCACACACCACTGGATATTTTGAAGGACACCTTAGGATATTTCAAGCAAGTTGGACCATCTCCATCCAAGATTGTGGCAACCAAAACAGGTATTTTAAGCCAAATGTAAGGCTTTATCCTAACCCTAAACAAGTGTTTTTTGTGCATAAACCTAATCAGAGCATAATGCTAGACATCATGTTAGCATGCTGATATTAGCATTTATCTCAAAGCACAGCTGTGCCTATAGATACAACTATATATATAGCATGACTGCACACTCCTACAATATGGACGACAAAGAAAATGTAATAGGTAAAAAGATTTTATTGACAGTCACCCCAGTATGACTACCTCTTTAGTGGTATTTGCAATAGTTTGTCAGAATTGTTTACATGATTTTTTTGTACTTTTTAACATTGCATTCAATAATTTGTGCCCATCAGGAAGTTAACACCTGCCTTCGTTTTGTGTCAATAGGTCCAAAATTTAACATGTCTAGCATACTAAAAAAAAAAAATTCAGTGCTGACACATTTTTCAGACATTTGGTAGTAAATATCACTGGCTGACAGCAGACAATGTATTGAATACAACTGAATTTTCCGATCACCTTCTATTAACTCTCTTGTCCTGTTCCCAATGTTGAGCCCAAGGGAGACAGACGCTGATTGAAATGAAAACAGCTGGACACTGGCCAGCAATGTGTTCTCATGACAAAAAGCCTATCTTAAATAATACATTTAGTTTATACATCTATGATCTAATTCATCAATTCTTTCCTGATTGTATATTATTGATAGTCTTGGAAGCCATTGGCTGTCACCAGCACAATGGCTGCTGCAGTAGTGTAACACAAATGATGATTCTCTTCACCTGTTAAAGCGGATTGGTTCAGAAATCCTTATACACATATTCTCAATATGTGACTGTCTGGAAAAAAAACGCCACTCTTATAGGTTGGGTCGCAGACATTTCCCAAAGAGGCTCCAAAGGTTTGAGCCCGATAGGAGAAACCAGTCCTGTATAATTCTTCAGCCACAAACACACACCTCTTCTTGCCTCCGACAAGAGAATCAGGTAAATAACAACAAAATGTACAATGTTGAGAAGACAAGACAGGAAGTGTACAGGAAAAAGAACCCATTGCTGAATCACAACACAAAGCCTGCTTCTATTTTTCAACCTATTATTGAAACCATATCATGTGTGGAAAGGCTCTCATGGTCCTAGAACAAGCAAAGCTACTTTGTGTGCACTAAATATGAAAAATTAATGAGGCTGAATGAAAAAATCGACACATTTTCTTTAATTCCCTACAAGTGCTAAGAGGTTTTTGAGATGAACTTTTTTGGCAGGATGTTAACGCTGTAATTGCGCCTCTGTGGCACCCAAAGTTTTAGGTGGTAAGGACACAATGGAAGCTTTTTACAGAGTATTTAAAGGGGCACTCCACCAATTTTACACATCAAGATCAGTTTATTCATCATGTGGAGTACAACAAAGCCTGTGAAAACAGTTGTGTAATGTGTTCTGTGACTCTGGAGGAGGAAATGACCTTGGTTACGTATATCTTAGAGCATTGAAAGAGACTGCCTCAACACTGGAATGTCTGACAAAGATGCTACAAACTTGCATTATGGGAAGTGTACGATCCAGTGTTTTTCGAGCTTGACTTATACTTGGTTCTTAAAGTGAGTATGTCAGAGTCTCTAACGCCTCGTTTCCAAAGTTTGGTTTCCGACCACAAATATTGATGTATGCACCTAGTGTTCAACGCAAGGAAATGTTTTTCTTGAAGATAGCAAATTTGTCAATCTCTGTTTCTGTGCATGGGACTTTATCACAACAGAAAAATGACCGATGATGTATGGCGACAAATAAGCTAGGAGGTTGGCCCATCGTGTGTGTAGCTAGTTTTGTGTAATACTTTGTTAAAGGACTTACTACGCATGCAGTCTGTATGTTACACAGCTAGCATGCTTCCAATGTTTGGTGAGTATTCCACTGAACATCTCACCTAGAGAAAATGTATAAATAGAGCTGTTTTTTATACTAACTTGCTGTGGCAGAAATCCAAAACGAAATTTTGCAAAAACACATTGGCGATATCAGAAATTCCTATAAGAATGAATGGACATCCCGTTGACAAGCACAAGTACACAGAGCAATGTGGAAACGAGGCATTAGTCCAAACAAATGACTAGAAGCACAATATTAAACCACTGGAGTGCCCCTTTAAAACAGTCGAAACCATGGCATATTATGATTGAAAACAAGGCTCAGATTTATGACAATGTAATATGACAATCACAAAGAAAATGTTATTAACAATGTAAAATAGTCAAAGAGCAGGGGTAGTCGCACTGACTCAGTCTCTACAATCAATCAAATGAAAGTTTATTGCATACACAATGTCTGAAACTCACGTTTGAGTTACCAGCCCAGGGCTGGTCAACTGAGGGATGTACACCTTGTAACAATGAATGCACTTTTTTCTCACACAGTTACCCCTACCTTTTTCAGTGCAACGTCATGTATAAAATCTAAAATTTGCTCTCTGATACATTGGATCAGGTTTGTAATTCATTCCGAAGTGCAAGAGAATGCAATAAAATTGAGAAACTACAATGTTACTCACATGTTGGGTGAACTTTACTCATTAATCTTCTACTTACAGATCAGCCCAACATTTGGCACTTGCTGGGTGCTAATTTCTGACCCTGTGTGCATAACTATATATACACACCTGCACGCATGCAGGCACACAAGGTGTGTGATGCATGTGTTTGGGATCATTATTTCCTTTTTTTTCTAGGGGCAACATAAAAACCTAATCTGGGCCATACTTTTAAATCTGGACAAACAAATAAACATTTCTCTACATTAGCAGCGATTTTACAGCCATAGAGCACACAGACAGGGCTGCAGCCACTTGAAATCTCTCAAATATGGACCCGAGCACCTCCCCCTCACTCTTTTATGAATTATACATGGGCAACATTTAGAAACAATGTAGACAGGCCATTTCGTTTAGAGTTCGGATACTTTTATGCAAGACTTTTAAACAGCACTGCATAATATGTGGGGTGTTTGTGAAAATTTCTGAGTAACATACCAGAACGTGTTTATATGTTTATGTCAGTACAGTTTCCGGCATAACTCCTATAATATCATGAATTTGCAAAAGGGAAGAATCATTTTTGAAAACATCTAGTTGCTACCAAATCCATCAGCCATCTACATTGTGTCTCCAGGTTTCCTGTGCATAATTAGCTTTATTCTACCCTGCTATCCTATTAATATAGCTAGATTCACAGTCCAATTAAAATGAGCTTGTTCTTGAGTCTCTATTTTACAAACTGGAATTGACTCAGGATACTCAAAAAAGGGACAGAATGGGTTATCTTCCAACTAGGCCTACCGACAGCATAGAATAGACATACATATTGAGAGAAATTTATATATTAGCTTAGTATATATAATATACAAACAGTATACATAGTCTCTGTGACAGTGGTGGACAGGATGAAGGGAGACAGAAAGACAGGCAAGGCTGAACCTTTAGTCTCTGTAGGGTTCCCAGTGTGTGTGAGTGTGTGTGTGTGTGTTACAGCCCGTTCACACCAAAACTACGACCCGTGTTAGCCGTCTGTGTTCCTGGGTTGGTATCTGAACCAGGTCCTCCGCTTTGCTATGCTGCCCGGGTCAGACACTGCTCGACTTTGGTATGACTGGGTAAACACTGGTTACTATAGTAACTATGAGATAGTGATGTATATGTGGGATAGTGTTGTGGCTGAATAACTAAAAAGAAATCCTACAGTTTGACCAGATCACACCATTTGTGAGTTTAAAAACCAACACTGCGGTTTGAATGACGTTGCAATGCAACAACCCTGTTTAGCAGTGGGCTCAGTACTACAGCTGCAAACCTGGATCTTTCTGTGAACAGTGACAAAGGTGCATTGTATCTGGAATTATATTCTAGTATGTGAACAGTACAAATACAGGGTGAACCTGAGTTCTGCTTCAAACACAGGGTGTGGAAAGCCATACGAGATGGAGAAAGTGAGTGCGTGTGTACATCTTGGTGTGTACAGGGGAAGACTGATGAGAAACGGAGGCTGTGCTCCTGAAAAAAAGAAGAGAGAGAAACATAAAATCAGACATCCAGTGATGGACAGGAAAATCCATTATATTAAGGTCTTTTACAAACCAGGGGCATTTTTATTCGTGTGATTGATTTGCAGGTAAAACATGTCTAACCGTATTTCTTATTTTCTGAGATTTCTCACAGCGAATGAAGGCATAAACCAAGCATGTTGTGCGAAACAGACTGCACGCCACAACTAATGATAATTATGGACGCGGATCTGCATCACCCTGTATTACATTACAAGACCTAAAAGGGAAGTAAAGTTGTTAAAATCATCTGTGCTCTCTTCAAAGCCACCAAACTACTAATTTAACTCACAGAATACGGGAGTTGCTGGTCTACTGCTGCCTCGATCAGTTAGTTTGTTTGTATTTTTGGAGTTCAACGTATTAATACATCTGAACGGACTTTGGGTCCCTGGGACAGTAAGCTGAGAAGATCTCGGTGAATGCTACCTCTCTCTACCTGTCAGCGAGCTGGTCAGCGCTACAGTCCGATCCCAGACACTACTGAGCGCCTCTCAAAACTCTGCAAGCTAGTACAGTTTTTTCTGCCAGTCCCTGTACTGCTTGGTCTGTGGTCAGTAACATTTTATTGTGATGCCTGTATCACAAATGTGCATATTGGAGTGTACTATCGCAAATTTGTGCTGTTGCCAATGTGAACAGTTTTGAGCTGAAATATTCACAGGCAGGTATTTTCACATTTTTTAGTTGTTCCGTTGTTATGTGCCTGGTGTGTAAAGGCTTTGAGCTACAAAAGTAGTAGTAGTACTAGTAGTAGTATTAAAACTCTCACCCACCATGTTGTGTCACATTGTTCTGCTGTACTGTATGCCTGTCTTGGAGGCGATGTTGGACCACGGCAGCAGAGATCGCAGCAGGGACTGGGCCTGTCGGTACAGCCTCTGAGGGATGGAGCAGGGGCTCAGGCTAGCCAGGGTTGAACCAATGTGCTGGATATAGTCAGTGGGACAGGAAGTTAAGGAAAATGTGAAAAATACCACATTTATGTTTGTTTATCTATTTGGTATGTCTGTTTTATTACCTGAAAGTACAGAGATTTAATCATGACATTTCCTCTAGAGAAAATGCTGTAGGTTCTACTAACTGTAGTTAGTAAAGTTCTTGTGAAAGAATGAAATATAAAACAAGCTGTCCAATAACAATCTTGTTTCAACAAAAGGATATAATATTGTCCAGGGTGGATGCCCCCCGTTGATGTAGAGCACATATGTGAATCCGTCTTTGAGGACGCCTCTTATGGAGTAGTAGTAGGGCAGGTAGTGGTGCTGCCTGAAGTCCCTGTTCTCATAGAAGTGGATGGCAGTGTTGTTGGTGGTGAGGACGTGTAGATAGATCGCCTTACAGTGGTCCTGGGCTGTTGTTGAGATGTGCTCCTTCAAACTGTCCAGCAGTAGGGAGCCTGAAGGGAGGAAAAAAGAGAGAGCTCAATAACATTTTGATGACATCACAGTCAAAATAAATTACATATAGTGTTGTCATTTACAAATCATTAGCTGTTGTGTGCTGTAACACTTAAATACAGAATGAGAAGTGGTTTTAGACCTGATAACCTGGCCTTGCACCAGTGCACTGTAAAATTTCGATTCTTGATTTAAATCAACTCATCCATAATTTTACCACTGAGACATTTGTCTACAATTTGAGCCCTGTTTTTGTAGCCTGTATTTGTTTACTTTTTGGCAAACAGGCTCCATTAAAAGTATGCTGAATTAGCTATTAGCAACTCCTGTTTATAATGCACCCATGGATGTACAGACAACTATAACTGGGTTACTTTGATACTGAAGACATTTTAAAAACCTGATGATTCTCAGCAAGTTCTGGAGTTTTAAGGATTGTCTATATTTTAATATATAAGTGGATTTCTGTAGATTTAACCACTACCAGACATCTGCCATTAAAGGGACACTATGTAGTTTTGGAGAAGAAATTCAAACTCAGAATTATAATAATAAAAATAAAAATAAAAATAAGGACCCCAAAACACTGTTCGGAAGCTCGGAAGGTGGCAGGGTCCGTCAAATATAAACAAATTAAAAATTGTGAAATTGTGTTATCCTTCAAGGTCAAAAACCTGTCAATGAAGATCTTTCTTTTCCGATTACATTTTTTTCTTAAAACTAAATGTTCAGATTTCAGTTATGACTCAGAAAATGAGTTTAATATTTGATGCATTTTGTGGCAATCATGGGCTAAGTGCTTCAAAGTACCTTAATTGCCTCCATGAGCTGTGCGTCACAACTGCTGCTGCTGCTGCAACTGCTGTGTTGATAAGGGGGCCAAACTACAATAATATCAGCATGAACATGTTTTCCTTTTCCTCACATCTCCACCTTTTAACCCTCCAGTGCTTCCTCAAATGTTTAAAAGTTGTAAGTGCCCATGAAATGGATGTGAGTCAATGCAATGTCCTCCATAGTGACAAGGCCAAGCTTGTGTGCAAAAGAGTGTGAGAGATAGTGGTTAAGGGGAGCAGTACCTATGCCATGTTTCCTGAACTCTTTGACCACTCCCAGGCTGAGGATGTAGGCTACCTGTGTGTCCACAGGGAAACTGGAGGCCAGGATGTCTCCATCCTAACAAACACACACACACAAATACAAAAACCAAGAGAAAATTACACTCCCACCATTTCCCATGAACAGATTATTTATCCAAAAAACACCACTTTTGACTCAGTATCAAATTTAAATCTAGTGTAAATTAAAATGATTTTTCAGTTTCAGTTTCACTTTCTTCCAGTTCGCTCTCTGGGACCTGCCTATTACACTGCCCTCATCTTTGCCTAGGCAAATTATCTACTGGGAAGGCAGATTCTAAAATGCAAATGTTCCTCCAAAGTCAGCTCCTGCTGTTAATTAAGTTTTGACCACTGGATTTCCATCCACTGAGTGAACAGCTCACAAAAACAATGTCATAAAGTGAGAGGAGCAGATTTCTGATACCATTCCAGTTAAATAAATTCAATTTCAGTATTTGATTACTGCACATCTGCCAGGCATCCTACGGTTTCAGGACACAAGTAAGCATTTTCCAGTAAAGTGCTATAACCACTTTATACGGCCTGGTGTACAGTATGATAGTCAAACACTATAGACTTTGTAAATGTTAGACATTTACAAACACCAACATTCAAAGCACAGGAACAGAGGACTAATAGTCAAATTTGTCTCACTCCTCAAAATGAAGGGACAAATTAGTTAGTTGCAGCTGTCCTTCCATCAATTTCTCTCTCATCTTATTCTTGTGTCATGACACAGTCTAACACAGTCGAGGGCACCTGGTTCATCTAATTACCAGACTAAAAACAGACTACTATGTGTTCCACTTAAAGACATATCCAAATGTCAGTGGTGTGTAAGTGAATAAACTGAACTAACAACACACTCAGTGACACCATCAACACACAGTGGACCTCAAAGAATACACTTCGTAAAACCCTTGTGTTTTGTGCGAGTGAGTGTTTAACAGGACTGAACATCGAACCTCTTTGTGTACTTTGGTCCGGCCTTTGATCTCGGCCACAATCATTCCCACGATGCCTCCTCTGAAGGTGGCAGCGAGGGAGAAGAACTTCTTGTTGGAGGTGATGTCCTGATACCATGAGTCTGGGTACCTGCAAGCAGAGGTCAAAAAGCTTAGCATTCATGCACAGGCAGGCATGTATTGGAGCCTGTTACCCAGTCCTAGAAGTTTAGCAACATATTGGGACTCCTTACTATACAAGTCAAACCAGATTAGCAATGGCTCTATTTTAGTCTCTTTAGAAAATGTTAACAAATATAAATATTTGGCTTTTAGGGAGAGCTCTGAGGTCAGCCAAGGTTCAAGGTTCATTCATTTGTCAGTCTACAACTCACAGTTCCTTTAAGATGCACGAGCAGCTATTGTTTATTTTTTATGTTGGAGTGTAGAGGATGAGTTGAGAAGTCTTAAAGCCTGAGGAAAAATCCATTAAAAAGGCAAAACTAGTCTACATATACAGTACCCAAATTTATGTGCATGTGTCTTTCCTATAATGAACTACATCACAGGAACATGGGGGTTTAATGCATGTCTGTACAGGTTTTAAGGTATAGTGTGGTATGAAAATGATGTTATCATACCATGTACATTTTCTCATCTACAGTACTGAATTCTGCTGTATTAGTGTTATATCAAGTTCCATGTCTTTATAGGACAGGAAATATTTTGAGAAATTACAATAAAGCGTTTGTTCAACCAAAGAAACCTTCTGTTTTAATCCCCTTAAGTGTCATTGTCACTGATAGTAATAAATATAATTGTGAGAATACAATCTACTGTGATGCTGTGAAACCATGATATACTCTAAAATGGTTTTAATACTGTGAAAATTTCATGCCAACCTTGCCACACTATGTAGTTCCTCTGAGTGCAATTTATTTATTATTATTATTCAGACTTTAGACAGAATAGCGATGTACAAGGTTTTCCAGGGTTTATTGATTTACTACCATACTGGCAAGACGTGGGCTGGGTACCAAGGTCAATACAGTGGAAATGCTAAATGATCTGCCTCTGTAATCACCTGATGATATAGCAGATGATTTAATAAATAAAAAGGCGTCTTCATGGGCTACTTCATCTTTGAGGAGGCTGACATGCTGCATATATAAGCTTTTAATTAAGTTTGAAAAAATATCTTGTCCAAGCCAAAATTTAGGAATCACAGCATTTATATAATAAAAAGTCCAGCTCTGAATCATATGCCCCACACACATACAGTACATATAATGTGATTTGGCAAATGTTTTTTGTCAGTGATCGATTGTTTTTTTCAAGCAGATTTTCTTATTTCTTTACTTTTTGCAGTTTTGCTTAAAAGACAAACAAAAAAAAACAATAGATAGACGCAACACTGACGATGTGACTGAATTTGTAGTGTCCTGTAAGCCCATTCAGGCTGTGTGCATTACACAGTAATACAAACTTAATTCCATCATCACTTCTCTAATCAAATCCCCCTGTGAACTAACAAGATGTCACACACTTACATTTCCAGTGGGAACTCTTCTCAAAAGAGATTATGTGAATTCATTATGTGAATGCACCAAAGTGGATCCACATTTGTCCAGAGAATCAGAACAATTGTTATTGAACAATTGATAGTTTTTTTTTACATTTTTTCCCCAACAAACAACGTACATATGTTCAATGATAGATTTAAAAGGGGACAAAAACAATTAGCAAATTAAAATTAAAATGCAGATTTAATCAAAATGCTTCAAACTCTAATCCTGAACACTGAACATGATTCTTACTCGATTGGGAACCAATCACCACAGAGCAGCTTGACATTCTCTATGTCATCGTGGCAGAGAAAGCGGAGCTGGACTTCACTGAGGGCTGTGGGAGGCACCACGTCACTCATTCACACCTGCAGGGACCAACAGACAGCACAGACAGGTTTGGTGAGTCTCATCAGTATCAGTAACTCTGACCTAAAACCAAAAATGAAGAGATCAGGCAAAAAAAACCTTAAACTTTCAAAGATAGTGACAGACCAACAGTAAGTCCTAATTTCAATGAAGAGTGGTCATCCACACCCGAAAGAGTCAAATGTAGATAGGACGTCAGACTTTTATTAAGACTTCATGGACAGTATTAGCAGGTTTGAGAATAACACTGAGCGCTTTGTAGCAAAACCAATAATTTAATGGTGTCTAAAGAATCAGGAGTCAGACCTATTACTAAACCCCAGGAACAAAGTTTTAAACACATCAAAATGTGGTTTGGATCTTTTTGAAAACACATGACATACAGCACCCTCTTTCATCTATTATTGTGTGGGATGAAGGAGGCTAGTCAGTGTGTTTATGTGTGTGTGTATCCACTTCATTAACTTACATTTAGGCATATCAGCACTTTAAAAAAATTTAAAACTATGATGATATGCCTGCATGTCTGCAGTTTTTGCATTTTCAGAAATGTGGTCTTTTTAAGAACTTCGTTTTAGAACATGGCATTGAAGTGAACCCAATTTATTTGGATAAATACATGATCAAACCTGGCAGAACCAGTGATGTGTGTGAAATTATTAAAAGGTAGGGTCATAAACAAACCACAAGGACTGTAAGGACTTAGAAAATTAATTCATCAAAAATGAATGAATGCCTACTGTTAACATATTAGCATTACATTACACGTTTATAAAGATGTAGATAACGATTTGTATCCATCTTATATTGACAACGATCTGACAATCCAAGACAACAAGCCTTGTTTCATTTAATGCTGACTAACTTACTAACTTCACCTACTAGTGAGCTAACGTAACACAAAAACACCATCTGACTGTAACGTTAGACCTTAACAGAACTGTTTGTGTCCTCAGTGGTGGGTGTTGCTGGACCCTAATAAGTAACTACTTCTTAAAGCAAAAAACACCGCTCTTCTCTTAAAAAGAATAAAAAATAAATAAAGAAAAATAAAATGATAAAAGAATACACAAACAGTCTAAAACAACAAACGAAAACGTGGCGACCCGATAAAGTATAACAAGTACAACAGCTGCCTGCTAATTAGCATACAGGCTAACCTTAGCTACCGCTAGCTAACGTTGTGTTGCTAAGCTAACGTACCTTATTTCAACACCCAGACCGCAGGAAAGTCGAGGAAAATTATATTCCTTGGGTATCAGGGGATACAGTCACTACTCCGGACACAGCATGATAAAACACCAGTCTTTGCCCAACTCGCAACACGGTTTCATTACTGTGCCGATGCTACACAGGCTGCTAAGCTAGCCAGAGCCCTTCTCCCTGCTTAGGTAACAGCTGGATGTTTTCTTCCTGTTTGTGTCAGCTACACGGCTGACGTCACGCTACAGGCTTTTCTTCTACTGATGAGTCGGTTAGTATCAAACACATCAGAGCTCTATCGCCACCTACTGGACTGAAGTGTGGACAAGAACATGCAGAATCTAGGAATATTCAGTGTACGTTTACCACAAGGTGTAGCTGAAAGCTCTAAAAAAAACAACAACTATGTGGTCTGTATTGTATGTTTTATATTCATCCTACCTGCATCACAAACAACAAAACAGTGGCTCCCAACCTGAGGGTCGAATCACCCAAAGCAGTCCAAAGGTAAGCGCTGCAATTAATAGTACAAGAAAGCAGGGAAACACATTGTTGCTATGATAAATTGTGTGTATTTTTTCTGGCTTTTTCCTAATCTTTATTTAATGCTTGTGAGTTTGTGAGTACTTTTCAAGGGCAAGGTTTGAATCTTTAATTGTACTGGCCACCATGCACATATATTCATATGACAAGAGATCGCAGGTAAACAAAGCTTTGCTGATGAGGTCACAAGCTAAAAAGTTTGAGTCAATGAGATAAAGTACTGAGAAGTCTATGCATTTGATCCTGTAAAAACATTTGGACATTCCACAAAGACACTTTTTTTTTCTTTCTTTTTTTAATTTTGCTTTTGGCTCGATTCACAGCTGCATTATTGATCAGGAGCAGATGAAAACAAAGCCTAACTCCCATACAAACTGTTCACATCACAGAATGATATAACTGCAGAAGCTGTGCTATGAATTTATTTTGTGAGATGGTTGTGCCAGAGTAAGATCCTTAAATGAAAAAAGGGCAAAGAGGGATCAACCTAACACACAGGAAAAAAGTTTAAATTTAATAATTTTAATAATTTAATTTAATTTAAATTTAATAACATTATTTGAACAGCCTTAACACTCCTGCACCTGGAGCGTCACTCTCTGTGCTCACTGCTTCTTGTTCCCTTGACTTACCTGCATATGTCCTGGTGACTGACTCCCCTGCACCACAAACTGCATACACTTTGGCCTCCTTTTACAATGTTTACAAGAACAAAAAATAAGTGGATTTCTCCAAATTAACATAAAGTTAATGTTCTATGATACCTAGCCAGCATAAAGTGATGTTAGCTGTTGCCCAAGGAGTTTCTGAGAGCTTAACTTATTGCTAAAAATGAATATCAATACATTATATTTTTATTCTCATGCTATTATTTTCAGCTATTGCACATTTGCAGTTTTACATCTCCTATGATATTGGAAATATGATTTATATATATATATATATATATGTATAAATATTATACTTACAAAAGAAAATACAAGTTAAAGACATGTCTGTTATTATCAGGCTTGGCATGGAAGCAAATGTTTTTTGTTTTTTTTTATTGGAAGATATTACGTGACAAATAAAACATTCACTAAAATGTAAATGAGGGTCAGTACAGCAAAACATTTCACCCTGAATCAACCCTCTTTATCACATTGACATGCCATCTGTTGCCTTCTCATTGCTACTGCAAATACTGCAGGTGAAAAAAGCCTCTATTAATCATCTGTACTCTAGTTCAACAAGATTCTTTGTCCAGTTGATGAATAAAATAATATAGAAAATAAGCAAAAAGGAAAAACATTTTAAAATACAACTTATGACGTCATCCAAAGTTAATATTGTGATTGAATCGTACATTTCAGCATCTTAAATATGTGTTTCTACAAATATATGTCACAAGATGGAAACAAGGTTTTTAGTGCATGTTTCAAAGTGAATTCTTATTATAATTTTGGAAATATGATGCAATTCTTATTTTTTTTAAAGCATTAGAGATATATTTCAAATCATCAGGTTGACTGTGGAAGCATACAAATCTGTTTTTTTATGTCTGAACTGTTTCTTCATAATAATCATTATACCCTACAATAAATTGATCAGAACACCTACTGGAGGTCAGTGAGTATTTGCATTTTAATGTTACACTTAGTTGTTTATCACTTACGGCTTTGAATGGATTTGCTGTTGCCACCATGGCAACTCTTCCTCCAGATTTGGCAGCTTTTCAGTTCTCAGAGGAAGCTTTCTTTCATCTCTTTATCAGAATCAGCTTTATTGGAAAAATGTGTGTACACATACAGTACACTCTTCCAGAGTTACAGCTTAATGAGGACAACACAGCTGAACAAAGAAAGGTAAACATGTACATGTTAATGTAGGTAAGTGGATGTTTCAGTGTTACATAGCTAGTAACTGATTAAACTATGCAACACAGTGATGCTGTGTAGAAATAAACTGTTGCTACTTATGCACAATGTACTTCCTCGAAGGTGGAAGAACACCGTAGCACTTCAGATTTTAGCCAGCAAATTACAGTGAAGATATTTCTATATACAGAGTACCAATGAAATATAACCCTGGTTCCTAAAAAGTAGGAAAGCTGTGTCAAACATATATAAAACAGAATGTGATAATCTCCTTGAGTCTCCATAGTCTCAATTGAGAAAAGTCAAGACAATGTATTTAATGTTTGACCTCATCAACTTCATTGATTTTTGGAAATATATGATTATTTTGAATTTGATGCTGGCAACACATTTCAAACCAGTTGGGACAGAGTCAACAAAAGACTGGGAAAATTGTGGAACGCTCTCTAAACACCTGTTTGGATCATTCCACAGGTAAACAGGCTCATTTGTAACAGGTGATATTATCATGATTGAGTATGAAAGAGGCATCCTTCAGTGGCTCAGTCGTTCACAAGCAAGGATGGAACGAGGTTCACCACCAAACACATTATTGTATTAAGGATATTACTACATGGGCTCAGGAAAGGAAGTTTATCTATGTTTACACAGTCTCTCAACTTGTTTGGAGACAACCAGACAAGCAGGGAACCAACAGGCTAGTCATGAAAAAGAGCCGAACTACACTTTAAAGGATAAGTACCGTTTTTTACAACCTGGACCTTATTTCTGGCAAAACATATGGTCATTTACTCACCCAGATAACTTTGGTGTCATTCGGCGTCGTTCGGACGAAATTAGATCCAGTGTAGCGCCGATATATCCATATAATGGGAGAGACGGGGCAGCGACACACAGCCTCTATATAACGCATTATCTGCCACGAAACTAGTTAATTTCACCAATATTTTGTTATGAAATGCTAGCGCTATTAGCCTCTGAGTCCGGGCTCGTCTATTGTCAACATCCGGGGTCTGTAGGCTGATCTACTACCTCTGACCTGGAAGATGTCGTCTCTGAGCTGCGCGCGCACCCGCGACAGCGCGGCTTGTTTACCTGTAGCTGCTACTGCTAGTTTGACCCCGGATGTTGATAACGGACGAGCCCGGACTCAGAGGGGAATAGCGCTAGCATTTCATAACAAAATATTGATGAAATTAACTAGTTTCGTGGCAGATAATGCGTTATAGAGGCTGTGTGTCGCTGCCCCGTCTCTCCCATTATATGGATATATCGCCGCTACACTGGATCTAATTTCGTCCGAACGACGCCGAATGACACCAAAGTTATCTGGGTGAGTAAATGACCATATGTTTTGCCAGAAATAAGGTCCAGGTTGTAAAAAACGGTACTTATCCTTTAAAGCAACATTATGCAGAAACTGGCATTTTGTGCGATTTGGCGCAACAGGTGTTACCTTGGCTGTAAAAACACATAGAATAATGATATGTCAGGTGTTGAATTTGAGAATGGCTCGCCACGATTCTTTATAATAAATGTTGTCCAATAAACCTCAATAAAGTTTGTTTGTGAGTGGAAGTACATGTTTGACTCCTTGATGTGGCAGCCACATTGTAGCCTTCATAGAAACATCAAACCATCATTAGTTTCCTTTGCCCACCACCTTAGGACCTCCATGTCTGCTGTGCTGCACAACCTGAATAACAGGTACCCCATCCACAACACACCTCCTCTGTTCACCCCTCCCCTGCCTGATCCAGTCACATGCACATGCAGGTAAATAAAAACCTCAGAGAGACACAATCGGTGGTTCTGCTCAGAAGTTGTAGTCGAGCCTCCGGGGATTCACACAGTCAAGCCTCTGTACAGTTCTGACAACAGGCCTCCTCCGTCCCCACTCAGACTAACAGCAGCAGGTAGATATGCAGCTCTGACTCGCACAGCTGAGCAGAGCACAGCTCTGCACAATCAGTACGTTTGGAGACTTTTTGTTAATGACGGCAATATAAATTAATTATTTTGTATAACAATGCTCTAAACCTGTTTGTTGTTTAGAATTATAACTCTTGAAGGCTATGTGACACTAGCAACATGTTTATAAAGGCAGATATGGTACTTTATGTTACAGTAAGATAGGATAAATTACAATAAATTATTAAAAGCAACAGTGAATACGGTTTATTGTAACAAGAAGTTGACACACTAGTGCGTCTGTTTTCAATTTCCGTATTTTATAACCTTTGGACAAAAGTCACTTCCTCACCAGTGTTACCAAGGAAACAGGATAATATATTCCCTTCCTGGAGTAATGTTTTACCCAGCGGTGCAACATGAGTCCTGCCTCTGCAAATAGCTGAATTCAAATGCTATACGCTGCTGACTTGTAGTGAGATAAACTGCCAGGAATAGAGCATATGTTGTCATGTGTCCAGGGGTGCAGGTGTTACGTCCGTCTCTCACTCCCACAGTAAGGCCTTCAGGCTCCTGTCACATACAGTATGACTGCACATTCAACAGCATGAACTCCCTGCAATATATTACATGCTAACTGTCCAGGTGTCATGCGATCAAGATTTAAAATTCTGAAAAGAAAAAACAACAACCAAAACCTGGAAGTCTTTTTTGACTATCTGACCTCTCTGACCCAGGATGCGTTTGCTGTGTGCGTTGGGCCTTTTTTTGGCCCTGCTGCATCTCTCCACCTCTCTGCTGCTGGGAGCCTTCAACATCAAGTCATTTGGAGACAAGAAATCCTCAAACACGACTCTGATGAACATCATCAGCACGGTCTGGAACTGCATTTTATATCCACTATTCCTTTTTTAACGTATTTCTGTATCTTATTTGTCTCAGAAGCAAAAATCTGTAAAATACCACAATATATACAATATATGTAAAATTCAAATAAAAAAACAAAAGAAGAAGAAGCACAAGTCCCTAGTGCGGATACAACAATGGATTTGAAGGTACAATTAGTCTCAGTAAGAAAGCCCTGTTTCATGATACTGATGATGATACTCATGATAAGATTTCTTTGTTGACTTATTTTTAAACAGTTGCTGCAATTCAGAAAAGAAATAACAAAATATATGGCCTTTTATATGACAACTTTCGATTTACCTGACTTTCATATCCGGGCATCAAACCACTGACCTTCGAATTTGTGGACAACCCGCTCTACCACCTGAGCCACAGCTGCCCCAGTAAACAAAAAATACATTACAAAGTAGTAGATAAAAATAAACAAAAAGTGTATACATCTCGTTGTAATTAAATATAAGCTATACTACATAAAAAATAATGTACAATGATGTTCATGTTATTGAGAGTGAGAACAGAAACACTTGGTGATCTTGTACTGTTGCAAACCGTGAGGTGTAATAATAAAATCTGTTATTCACTTTATCCCTAGTCACTAATACTGCACGGGTATGGATCCTACATTTCCCATAATGCAACCTTTAGCATTTCATAATTTTTTAAAATCCTGGTAAATGTCCATGGCTTTCTATAACCCCAGTTTGTAACGCAGGGTTTCCGCCTAACATTTGCACTGTCTGGGCCCAAGCTCGAATAACCCTGATAACATTGCCCTGACGTCACTGGGGGTTTCATCCTCCAGAGCCACAGATGAGATATATGTTATAACTGTTTAAACAGGCTGAGTAATCTGTCCAATGTCAAGTGAACTTTTATTTGTAAAATTAGTAAACTGTCCCTTTTCTACCTACAACACCAATGTTTTCAGAGAACTGCACATTGAAGAACCTCACTTTAGATCAGTCATTAACATGAAAAAGACACTTGTGTTTCTGTTTTTCAGATTGTCCACCGCTATGACATCGTTCTGATCCAGGAGGTCAGAGACAGCGATCTGTCAGCAACCAAAAGACTGATGGAGCACGTCAACAAGTTAGACTGACTACACACCTCATACAGAGCATACACTCAGTGTTATTACACAGAATGTGGTGGCCAAAATGTGGTTTGTAGTCTGCAAGGTGGACAACTCATAAACTGGCATTATGATATATGATAAACAAAATGATGCTCTCCATCTATATCTGTGTGTGTGTGTGTGTGTGTGTTTTCCCAGAGGTTCTCCTCAGTTCAGGTACAGCCACATCGTCAGTGAGCCTATCGGTCGCAGCTCCTATAAGGAGAGATACCTCTTCCTCTACAGGTACACAGAAAGGCAAACAACAGAGCCGCTGCAACAGTCACAGTATCTTTTAAAGAATTCTGTTGTGACCCAACATCAGTCAACAGAAACAGAAATATTTGTCTTTTAAAGTCTTATTACTTAAACTCTGCAGCGTGCAGTGTCTATGTTACTTTTGTGAGCAGTGACTGCCATACAGAGGATCCTATAGTCAACATTGTTAAAAAAGTTTAAATCCTGCATTCAAAATCTTACTTAAGTAAAAGAACAAAAGTACTTACAGCTAAATGTACTCACTCATATAAATCATTATTATAGCTGATGCACAACAAGCATTTAAAAGTTGTATCGGGCTTGGTGGAGCTAGTTGTCCGATAATTGCAGTCATTTCCCTTTGAAATGCAGTGTACTAGATGTATAAATTAAAGAAAATGATACTATGATAAAGTAAAAGTAGGCTACTTCAAAATTGTATTAGTGTAGTAGGCTGGTATGTTGAGCAACAGGGGCTGGACTGCAGGACAGCTTTAGTGATTCATTAAAAAAAGCTTGTGTGGAGATCAGTAGGCAGGCAGGTACACAGGTAAATAGTCAGGCTGGCAGGTTACCAAAAAGGTCCAGATAACAGAAAGAACAAGGAATGAACTGGCAGAGTCCCAGTGGGAATGAGCTGGCTAAGCATCTGCATGACTGATGACGGAGAGTGGAAACAGTTGAGAGTGGGCGAAGTGGGCCAGTTATCTGCTGATTAGATGAGAAGTGGCAGCAGGTGTGTGGATGAGTGGGGTGGTCAGCTGATAAAGAAAGGAAGGAAAGTCTGAGGGCATCTGGTGGATGAGGGGAGAATTGCAGAGAAACATTTATATGGCTGGAGAGGAGTTACAGGAAGACAGACAGTGACCTATAGTACTTGAGTACATGTGCTCAGGCTTTTAAAATGTCCACATGATACAAATTTGAAGCGTAAGATTATAATGATAAGATAATAAGATTAATGCTAGTATAATTATACTAAAAATGTATTTCCTTGGCATTATGTTAATGTTAAATACAGTATGTTACAAATCTACACACCACATTTAGTTAATTCACTTACTCTGAATGAGACAGTCTGCCCCCTGGTGACCATGAGGGGGCACAGGACTGATTCAGTTCAGCAAGTGAAATATGAATGAATTATTTTGGAAAATGCTCCAGTAATGCTGTGAAAAGCTGACTGTGAGACAGAGTTGATGGACCTTACCCACTATAAGACAACTTTTTGGAGGTAAACCCTCACCAGGAAAGAAGCTAAACTACAGTACAGTACAGTCTGATGAGGAGCTACCTCACACTTTTAGAAGGAAATAGTATGACGTTGTTAAGTAATATCTTTCCTCCCCAGGGAGCAGACGGTGTCTGTGGTTAAAAACTACACCTACGATGACGGCTGTGAGCCCTGTGGGACAGACACCTTCAGCAGAGAGCCCTTCGTTGTCATGTTCTCCTCCAGATATAGCGGTAGGCTAATACCACTTTTTGACCATCATTACACCAATGATGTCTCAGTAAGACTTGTGTAGGATTAGATCCTGAGGTCTGTTGGTTAACTTGCCTCAAGTTGAACTCTTACTACCATAGAGGATTTGTGTCACGCCTACTCTGTCCTGACCAATTTAAAGGTCCATTATGCTCATTTTCAGGTTCATACTTACAGGGTGTCTACTAGAAGATGTCTACACAGTTTAATGTTCAAAAAACACATAATGTTTCTCATACTGTCCATTGCTGCGACACCACTATTCTCCCTCTGTTTGAACGCTCCGTATTAGTGACTGTCTCTTTAAGGCCCCTCTCCCGCAAAACCCAGTCTGCTCTGATTGGTCAGCTCTCACAGGCCTAAGCAGGTCCCAGCCACCGTGTTTCTGCACAGTTCTGCAGTGTTTTTGCAACCACGGCTTTACTGGGGGCATGAATGAGGACAGTAACTGTGTGGTTGTGACATCACAACCTCAGGGAAGTCCTGACAGTTCGTTTAAAGAGAGTTTCTACACATGGCTCTTTGTTCTCTTTGTTTTCTAGCTGTGAAGAACTTTGTCCTGATCCCCCAGCACACCTCTCCAGACTCGGCTGTGAAGGAAGTGAACGCTCTCTATGATGTGGTGGCTGACGTCCGCACCCGCTGGAACACCAACGTGAATACTTTCTTTAACTCTACAAACACAGCCACACAAAATATCAATAACTCAGTGCCATTGCTTAAAATAGATTGAGTGCACAGTATAATTGTTGTGGTAAAATATGAGATGTGGGTGAGAGTGGTTAAACCAGTACAATCTCTCTGCAGGACATCGTGCTGCTGGGCGACTTCAACACAGACTGCAACTATGTGTCGGGCTCTGACTGGCAGCAGATCCGCCTCTTCACCGACAAGAGTTTCCACTGGCTGATCGGCAATGAGGTCGACAGTACTGTGTCGCAAACTACTAACTGCGCTTATGACAGGTAGACGCACACCCAGACAGCAGCATAGCACACACGCACACAGACTCTTAATTCCACCCCTCTTCCTGTATTTGCAGGATCGTGGTCACCACTGACATGCTGAAGGGAGTGTTGCAGGGCAGCGCTCAGGTCTACAACTTCATGACAGACTTGAATCTCAGCCACAGTCTGGTAAAAACAACTTTAGCTTTAATTCTCCTATATCAATACAACATGATTCACTTAAGTTGCCATGTCCAAAAAGGCTGAGTGTGAAAAGAGAAAGTTAAACCTGGCTGAAGATCTGGTTTATGATGTGGGAGTGTAGTAAGAACATGGTCTGTGCATGGTGACATCACTGTCGGGTGTGGTTACTAAAGGAGTTGTTAGTTTATATGGTGTTAACTACAGCTGGGCTGATGAAGTCAGACACTTGGCCCTCTACCATCATGATTTAAAAGCAACAACTAAGTTACAGACGTGATGCGGAGACAAGGACACTTGGCATGGAGATGTATCTTGCACGCTCACCTAGCAGTGGTGTGAGAGTTGATCTGCTTGTTCCCTTTGCTGGTGAAGACAGCCAGAGCTTTCTTGGTCCAGTGAGACAGTCTACAATTGTGGGCTGGCGAGGATTCTCACTACTCACTTGAGCAGGTCAGCCTTTCAGCTATAGGACAGCCTCGCTGAAATAAAAACAGAGCTTTGATGGGGCACTCCAGTATCTCAGTTGATGGAGCATGCGCCCCATGTACAGAGGCTTTGTCCTCTCTGCAGCGGCCCAAGATTCGAGTCCGACCTGTGGCCCTTTGCTGCATGTCGTCCCCCCCGCTCATCCCCATTTCCTGTCATCTCTGTAAGCTGTCCCATGAAAAGGCAAAAAAAAAATGGTTTCGCTGTGGAAATCTTCATATGCCAGTTTGGTAGACCAGTGATTCCCAAAGTGTGGTCGACGGTATGCCAGTGGGCCATGAGAGGTCATTTACAATGAATAAAAGTTTTTCATTTTCAATTTTCTATTTAAGTTTGAAAGTACCATAAAATATGTGTATTTTCCATTAATATTAATATGTGTAACAACTACTGACCTTTGCTTGCATCACTGGGCAGCAGGAAACATGATTCAGACAGGAGGGCAACATATCTTATATCCCGTCAAAGACGGAGAATTGAAACTGCATGTGTTTGCATGTATATTGCATATGAAAGATATGCAAGTTTACAAACTGTCACTGTATGTGGATGGATTAATAATTATTAGGCCCACATTTACACAGAACAAAACATTTACGGAAATATTTCATCTAAAACTTGTGTGTTGATCAAAGTTGTGATTAAAAGTTTGGCCTAGAAGATTTTAGGGAATGGACAGAGTTATGTTTGACATTTATGGAAATACCCTTAAAAAGGTCAGATGAGGACATTTCTACCACTATAATGTCTGTTCAGTTAATATGAAGCTACACCAACCAGCCTGTTAGCTTGCCTTAGCACAAAAACTGGAGGAAACAGGCAGCCTGGCACTGTCAAAAAGTACCAGCACCCCTAAAGCTCACGAATGAACATGTTGATATCGAGTTTGTGTTTAGTGTAGAAACAACAATCCACCATTTTACAGAGCGTTATGTGGTGGACTATTTCGGCAGTGCTGCTAATTACAAAGATGTTTTGGTTGATGGGCTAAAGAAAGCAAAACCACCAGTATATTGTATTCTTCACTCATGGGAGTGAAAAGAGTGTATTTTGATGACCTATTGAGATTTACAGTTCATAATAAAACATATTGTAGAGGGAAAACAACAACTGCTTTCTGTTGTGTGAACTGAATCAATCATCTGCATGCCAAGCTGGACTAACAACAAACCGTACCACAGGGAAACTTTCTACAATGTTTTCTTTATCTCTCTCAGACATTGGCTGTCAGTGACCATTACCCTGTGGAGGTGGAGCTGATTGGCTAGGCTGCTGCCGTCTTGATCACCTCTACCACGGGCCTGCTCCTGAATATGAATTAATAATTCTCGCTGACAACCACACAGCCATGAGTTACAAGACTGAAATAAACAATTCTGACAAATTTTTCATTGCAAACTTGCTTCATGTGAAAATGTGAGTCAAGTTATTTTATTCGTGTATAAAAGTTGAGACAAATTTGTAAAGATTCATTAAGGTATAATTTTTAATTCAGGAAACACTTTCTACTGTAGAAAATTACTACTGCAGAATTAAAAATCTTGGTAAATAAAACCAAAGCAATGAGCATATCATGAAGCCAGTTGGACTAGTACGTCTGTTTCTGTCACCTTTAAACCGATAGTAATCTTACTTTTAAGATTACCTTGGTATCCAAAAGCGAGACTTTCTTTAATAATGAACCCTGAGGATTATTTTAAGACTTGAGAGTGACAATGAATGAGAGCAATGTGATTTTGATTATTGAAATTTATTCTTAAATGACAACAATAAATCCACTGACCACAATTAATACACTCACATATTTGAACATTCTGGCTAAAAAGTAGTTAGAAATTTTGAATGTAGATAAATCTGTTAGAGATAACAAAGGCTTCACCCGCTGTGGACTCTTCAAATGCACCCAAGCTTACTTTCATTAGTCGTTATGGCTCTTGAATATACAGTAAGGCTAGGCCCTTTAAATGGTGCAGACCTGCCTGTGATGGTAGTCGACTGCTTGATAACCCCCCGAACAAAAAATGAGAAATTCTAGCTCACTGTAAGTGTGCTAAGCAGGTCTGTCAAGCTTTGGATCTGTCCACCTGTCAAAGCAGTGTGCAGAGGGCTGTAGTAAGCCAGATTCTCAAGATCTGAAGGGTGGAGGGTGGTGTCTTTCTTTAGCTTTCCCAAAACGAAGAGCACACAAACAAACATGTCAAGAATGACATGTTATCGTAAAACCATATAAGTTTCGGAAAAAAATAAAACCTTTTTTTTTAGCATGGTCGGCTAACTAGCTTGCTATTAACTACAGTTGTAAGTTAAAGAAGTTACAAACATAAAAGCAACAGTTTTTTCAACTGAAAATGAAAATTCAGTCATTATCTACTCAAGTTTTGTACTCCACAAAACATTTCTGGAATGACTGAACTTTCGTTTTTGGGTAAACTGTTCCTTTAATGACTATTCAACTGTTATAGAAAACTGCATATTTTCTGTGTGAGAAAGGAAGCCTGACATGGGCGTGGGGATTAGGAGATTGTATTGTCAATTTAAATAATTATGTACCTTGTTCTTCACTAGGTGAACATTGGTAGTGAAGATGGGCTACAAAGAGATGTACTCAAGGATCTTAACACAATTGAAACCAATGAAAATAAGACACTGACGGCTGATGTGTTTTGTGGCCCCAAATCCCTGTGTATGCCTGTATATATGCGTGTGTGTGTGTGGGTCATTTCATGTTTCCTGCTCTCCTCTAGCCCTTTCTCTTTTTAAGCATCTCCAGATACATGCCGATGGACTTCTGAATGGAGTCTTTGGTGATGAACGTGACAAAGTTTTGGATGTCAGCCTCTCTGTTGGACGTCAGCTTGTCGATAGTTGGCTTCCTCATCATGGACTTGGTGATCTGTCTGGCGTGGGCTGGGAACAGATGTAGGCAGTAAGTTTGCATAATGGTTACTCCAATAACCATGAAGGAGAGGGAAAGTGACACAGAGCGGGGCAATTACAAACAGGAGAAGGACTCCGAACCAGTCGAGACAAAACAAGAAGTTTGTACCTACAAGAGGGGCTACTTCTGCCACGTTGACTTGGTTTGAGTATGAAGACGATGGTGACAGTGTTTCCCACAGAATGGCCATGTACTTGTGGTTGGAGTGACAAAGTGTCTTATGTCTTAAGTGTCCATATAGTATGCATCTTAATGAGATCATTTTATGGTACGCTTTGACATGAACCTTCTATTTTTAAATGTATTTTGTAGAGTGTAATGTACCTGGAATAGCCATCCACTTGGTCATTGTCTGTGTGGCTGTGGTGAGGACCTGGTCTTCAGGTACCAGTTGGTCCACCAATCCTATCTTCAGGGCCTCTGAAGGAGTGTAGAGCAGCCCCAACTCCAGAGCCATCTCTGTGTTTCGGTGGCCCACTGTGTTTGTCATGGTGTCCTTAAACCTACAGACAGCAGTAAGTTGTTAGTTGTTTGATTTACTGTAAAGATATAGAAGTATAACAGATATCTAAGCTAAGCCATAGAGATTACTGTAAATACTAAAACTATCAATATCATGAACATAACCACAACAGTAATAATAATAATAATAATTTCATAACACCTTACCAAAAAGGTGCTACAATGCCGAGCTGCGTCTCATTAAGGCCGATGCTGTAACGAGGGTTGTCCGCCATTATCCTGTAGTCACATGTGAGGGACATCAGACAGCCACCTGCAGGACTGGAACCCTGGGGAAGCAGCGATGAGGTAGGCCAAAGGCTCATCTGCAATACATTTGATTTCCTTACTTTTCTGTTTGTGTTTTATACGTACGTTGATTGCAGCTATAACGACCATGCTGGAGCCGTAGAGCTTCAGCCACATCTCCTGAACAGCTCTCCAGAACTCTGCACAGCTCTCTGGACTCTTCTGGTACATCTCCATGATGTCCAGCCCGGCTGAGAAAACCCTGGGCTGGCTCTGGATTGAAGCATTGAAACATTAAGGAACATTTCCTACAATGAAATTAGCACTTTCTATAATACACTTCAACTACCTACTAATATAAAAACAACACCAAAAGGCATATCTTTAATTTCCTGCACTTAGTCTCTACTGCTGTAAACAATGAGGTTATACTGTACCGAGGTGATGATGAGGCCTCGGCAGCTCTTATCCAGCTCCAGCTTCTCTGTGGCGATGCAGAACTCTGTGAGGAAATCTAAACTGAGGCTGTTGACTGGTGGACTCTGCAGCCGCATCACCGCCACACCTGCAGAGACACAGAGACCACATTCTTTTACCTGAAACCTCTGAGATAAATTCTCTAGTGATTCATCAGAAAAATGAAGTAACAAATAAAATCAAATATGTGTGCAGGCTGCCAGGATTCAAAACAATGTTTCTTCAGCTCCATCTGTTACCCAACTTGCTACTCTGTAGTCACCTGCTATGAGGAGAAAATGCCTCAACTCATGTCAGCGGGATGAGATTTTTTCAATACAAGAAACTTAAAAGAACCCCTCAATGTTATGGGCTCCATGTGGGAAAAGGGGCTTTAAAATAAAACACGGACATACTGATAACAGAAAACACAAGAAAGAGTGGCTGGGCACAATCTTTACCGGTGCTCTGGTCAAAATCCACTTTGATCTTAGATGAGGTAGAGTTGTTCCTCTGCTGAGCGATGAGGACAGGAGACACACACAGTCTGCCATGACTGCTGCAGGAAGACCACTGTGAAAGAAAAGCTGCACGCACGCGCGCACACACACACACACACACACACACACACACACACACACACACACACACACACACACAGCGTTAGTGTCTGTGAGGAAGTCTGTTTAAAGATTAGCACGAATCTGTAAAACTAACATAGCATTACAGTCATACTGTTACAATATCTAATGTGTTTTTAACACTTTAAACTTTTTGAAATCCATTTGCCCGTAAAATAAATACATTTAAAAATGTGCTACTTTGGCTCTGATGCAGCATGCAGTCTGCAAATTGACTAGTAATTAAAATAAATGTAGTGGAGTGGAAGTATAAAGTAGCAGAACATGAAAATACTCAAATTCAGTACAAGTACCTCAAAATTGTACTTAGGTACATTTATGTTTTTCAATGTAATCGCTGCTAAGTATGTATGTTCACAACAGGAAAACCCCTACATGTGCCTTATTATTCCATCAAACAATACTTTCAATCATACAGTACTGTACATTAGGGCTGACTCATCATATTATTGATTACTTACTCGCTCAATTGTTTGTTCTATCTCCCAAAGACAGGCCTAAGCTCAAACTCTAAATACTGTGACTGAAAAATAAAAATCTAATTGTTGAAATAGCTGCCTATAATTGTTTGGACCAATCATTGCAGCTATAGTGTGGGCTACATATGACAATAACAATAACTCCAAAACATGTCTGAGAGGATGTGTTGAAGATCTTCTCACAGCCAAACTCTGTTCATTATAAGAGCATGTTACTGACATTCATCAAATCAAGGGACACAAATCAGTTTGGGCACTCTGGTCTGAATTATTCTTTCACGCCTGCATTTTTATATCAATTTAGCAATAACATGACCTCTTGTGATTATGAGAGGTAACTACAGGTACACCAGCAGATATAACTTTATGAGAGTTATGTATAAATGTCTGTTAGCTGAAGTTGAGTGTCCTGTGACCTTTGGTCCACTTTCTGCAGAGCACAGCTGAGCTAACAAAGCTAACAGCCGGAGACGAGCTGACAAGTGTTATAGTTCACACACTCTGTTAGGATAATTGTCAAAAACCAGCACGTACATCAAAATTATTTTTAACAATGTACCCACACACGCACACATACCTGACAAGCCGCACTTGCTCCTCACTGCAGCTCTCAGCGCCATTGTTTTCTTGCTCAGACCCTCAGACCACGGCTGGGAACACTGGACCGGTGAGCTTCTTCCTCTGTTTCTGGTTGGTCACCAGCGTTTTAGAAGCACCAGCGCCACCTTCCGCTTCGGAGTGGGAGGCAGAAATGGTACCGTCATGAGAAGATGATTTATTGAAGAGAAGATGCGTGTGAGGGAGGAGAAAGAGTTGGGGGGGTAGAGAAATATTGCTTATAAATGTTTCAAAAAGTGTGCCTGATTTCATGTTCATACCAGATGCAGAAAGGGTCATTATGATTTAAAAAGCCTGCTTCTCTGAGTTCTTCTTTCACCCGTCTTTGTTACTGTTTAGGTTTCAAGTTATTAATACGATGCTGTTGATAAATGAGAATTCAGTTAGTTCACTACATTAATTTGACACCTGTAGTTAGTAGTTACTTTTCAGAATAAAAAAGATAATATTTCAGAATACAAGATGTAAGAATAAACCATTGTTTTCTAGTCTTTTGGCTTGTGAGCTTTTATATAAAATCAGTGTCTAGTTAGGGTCTTGTCACTCTTCCCATATCTATGAGTTGTTAGCAGTTCTACCAAAGAGACGTCCCATCTCCCATTTAAACTTTTTACATATAGTTTCAAGTGTTCAAGTCCCCAAAAAGGTCAATTATTTAAGATTTCATAAAAAGAGACTAGAGAAAAGCTCTTTATACAAATAAACATCTGTATATAGGAACTTTGCTTTTTCCTTCTCGTCACCCCCACTGAGGTCTGAATGAAAACCAACATTTTGCAGCAAAATCAATTAATTAAAGGAGACCTCACCATCAGAGTGTCGGCTCAAGAAGGCAAAATTAAGCGTGAATGTCCCATCGTTCAGCTTGGGTAAAGAGACATAAAGCCGGAGAGTTCAAACAATGTAACTTATTGTTCCGTTAGCAATTGAGCTACACTAATGAGGTGACACGTTTGCTAATTGACGTTGGCGCGCTCGTTAAATCAAAGAGCTTTATTTTCATTGACCAAAATAGTGTACAATAAACAAAATGCCTGGCGGAAGTAAACACAAAGGAGGGAGAATATCAAAAGACGCTCCAGAAGTTTTTGTGACTGATTAGTGCTAGTCCAGTTGGTCTGGCTTGCAAATCTACAGTTGAGCTGTTGAGCCGTGTCCCCCTGGCTGCTGTCACTGCATCACAAAGTTTCCTTCCCCCGGATGTAAGCAGTAAAGTGTGCAAGCAGTAAAACGCTGCTTACACACTGATTCTTCAATCAGTGGAGTGCTTTAACTTTTTGATATTACTACCTTATTTTAACTTAAAGGTGCAATATTATGTTAATTTTCAAGTCTACGAGAAAATGTTTACATGCTTTAATTTTGAAAAAGCACTCTCTTTTCTCATACTGTCCTGCTTCAGTGCCTCTATTCATCCTCTATCTGAACACTCTGTTACAGTGTCACTTGAAGGTCCCACTCACGAAAAGCCCAGTCTGCTATGATTGGTCAGCTCTCACAGGCCTGAGCAGGCACCACTCATCATGTTTTTACATCACCCCTTCTGGTGTATTTCGCAACCATAGTTGGCCTGGGGGCGAGGCTGAGGGCAGTGATTGTACAGTAGTGGCAACTCAACTTTACTGTAAGTTCTGACAGCTCATTTAAAGGCACAGTTTCTGAAAACTAGCCATGTGCATTGCTCCGCAGATTGTGCGTTTTGTTACTTTCGTAGTATTTACATATATAGCACCTAGCCTCTCTGCACTGGCTCCCTGTAAAATCAAGAATAGAGTTTAAAATCCTTCTTCTCACTTACAAAGCTGTTAATGGTCAGGCACCATCATATCTCCAGGAGCTCTTACTACCCTATCACCCAACTAGAGCATTACGCTCCCAGAATGCAGGATTACTTGTAGTTCCTAAAGTCTCCAAAAGCAGAATGGGAGCCAGAGCCTTCAGTTATCAAGCTCCTCTTCTGTGGAACCATCTTCCCGTTTTGGTCCGGGAGGCGGACACCCTCTCTACCTTTAAGAGTAGACTTAAGACCTTCCTTTTCGATATAGCTTATAGTTAGGGCTGGCCCAGGCCTGTCTTGGACCAGCTCTTAGTTATGCTGCTATAGGCCCAGTCCGGGGGACAAATGACACACTGAGCTTCTCTCTCCTCCTCTCCTCTCCATCTGTATACATTATGCCTGTATACATGCCCCATCTCTGCATGTCACTGACTTCACTTCTTCCACGGAGTCCTTGTGCTTTCTAGTCCTACAGGCTCCCATGGATCCTGGCCGCGCCCGGATTGTGGATCGTGGATCGTGGATGCGCCTACTGCTATGGCCCTGCCTGATCGTGGATGCGCCTACTGCCATGGCCCTGCCTGATCGTGGATGCGCCTACTGCCATGGCCCTGCCTGACACCCACCACTACTGTTGCTAATATTAGTCATATCTCTGTTACATACGTTCCACTACTATTATTGTAATGCATTACTACATACTATCCTTACCGTTAACCACTGCTACTGTTATCACTAGTAATCACATTTCCATGTGCATTTCATTATTATTGCTGTAATACCTCTTTATGTACTTTCATTCCTGTCAACCACCCATTATAATTGTATACATTGTGATCTCGTTGATCTGCTCTGTACATGCGACATCTATTGCACGTCTGTCCGTCCTGGGAGAGGGATCCCTCCTCTGTGGCTCTTCCTGAGGTTTCTTCCGCATTTTTTTTCCCTGTTAAAAGGGCTTTTTTTGGGGGGCAAGTTTTTCCTCACTCGAATCGAGGGTCGAAGGACAGAGGGTGTCGTCTCTGTACAGATTGTAAAGCCCTCTGAGGCAAACTGTGATTTTTGAATTTGGGCTATACAAATAAAATTTGATTTGATTTGATTTGATTTGATTTAGATCTGCTTTACAATCAAATAAGATGTGGAAAGCTCACTTTAACCATATGTGACGCTGACAGGTCCAGTGGGAAAGATTTAGGGGTTTCTAGCTGTGAGGTTGCCTGGTTGCGCTCTGGGTTTGTCCGCTCTGAGCTGCTGTAGGAACATGGCGGTGCAACATGGTGGACGCTATGGAAGAGGACCAACTACCACTGTAGAAAAGGCTCATTCTAAGGTAAACAAAACACAACAATTCCCACTTTCAACACTCATGTAAACATATTATAAACATTATGTCATTAATATTATGAATATCGTAGGTTATGCAATTTCTGCCAATACAGCTCCCTAAATCCTACACACTGCTCCTTTAAGTAAAGGATCTGAATCCTCTACATCTGCCTATTGCCATACTGTATATTAGAGAACGAATGAAACAATATTTTGAGGGTTTCACAATATTGTATTTTTTGAAACTATTACGATATGGAAGTTAGTTAGCAAAGCAAAAAGTAATGAAAAAGTCATTTTATGGAAACTACTGATCTGCTGGTAAACATCTATTCCTAGAAGGTGGCAGTAGACAGTAGAGAGCACCAGATGAGAGAGAGAAAGCAACGAGAGTGGAGAGTGAGCAAGGGGAGAAATAAATGTGTGTGTGTGGTGTGTGTAAGTCAGTAAAGCACTAGTGTGTGACGGCTGCAGAGATACACCAGGCACCGAAGCTCCTCTCAATCTGTGAGTACATTATGTTACCTTATTCAAAGTGTGTGTGTGTGTGTGTGTGTGTGTGTGTGTGTGTGTGTGTGTGTATGAGTGTAACCTTTCGAAGCAGTTTTACGTACAGATTGCTTTTTGGGTGGATGCAAAAACAACAATTTGACTTTTTAATTGGCTCATCTTCATTCTCAGCGTCTCTATGGTTGTGTTGACATTAAAGATGTATGTATATGTGTACAGCCATGTTCTCAGTGTTAATAAAAGTTTTTCTTTTAGGGATGTGAACTAATAAGTAACATCAGCATAACATAAACAGTGACATGTAGTGTTGATTTAAACCCTGAGTTTAACTGTCTCAAAGAATACCTTGTCTATGCATATCCATTCAGAGTATACTTTATGTAAAATGCAATGTGTGATTTCTTTTAAATGTTTTTTTCTTTCTGTTGTTCTAACCAGGCAGATCTTTTACACCCTGACCGTCCCCTTCAGTGTTAGCTGTGATCGAGCGCCATAGGAAATCCATCAGTGTGCGTCACCTCTGCGCCCTGTAACCTGGGACACACACCTCTCCCCTGCTGGTTTTTCCCTCTTTCACTTTTTTCTGTCGGGCCACATCCTGCATCATCATGGATCTTTTGGAGTTGGGAGACATGGGCAGTGGCTGTGGAGATGAAAACTGTAGTCTCGCATCGGGCTTCGCGGAAAACTGCTCGAACCAAGATTGCCAATGGGAACCTGAACCTGATTTTGGATCGATTGAGTTAGGTGGGTAAAAAAGTGTCAATGTCAAAAGAGTCAAAAAGTACTATTGCAAGATGTTTTTAAAAATGGAAATTTAAAGTTGCGCCAAAGAAGAATTTTAGGAAACAAAAAAAATTCAAAAACAAAATCCACAAAGTGGGGCTGCAACCGATATATTGACTCCCATCCACTTGACCTTTATCTTGCTTGACCGATGGACAGCGTGGTATCGGGACAGTGTAATTCAACACTTGCTACTTATAGATTTTTTTCCCTTTTCCATTGAAATTAAAAGAATAGTTCAACATTTTTAAAATATGCCTATTTGATATTAAAGGATATTACTATATGCGCTCAGGAACACAATAAAGTTTAATATTTAACTGTAAAATAGCCTCCCTTCCTTATTATCAGTATCATCCCCAAACACTGAGAATTGGTCAGTCTCTAGAAATTGTTGTGCCGCAGTTACAGTACAAAATAATATGATAAAAATCAAAAATTAGATGCAAATCCCAATATTACATATGCAGATAATATGTCATTAAGGATTGGATAGATGTTTTTAGATTTCATATGAACTTTGTTTTTTAAAGCTATAACATGTTAATTAGTAAGATTTAGAGGTACCACTCTAGATTTTTTTTTTTTACCTTTTCACATAGTCAGGCTAACTGTTTCGTGCTGTTTCCAGTCCTTGCGCTAAGCTAAGCTAAATAGCTGCTGTCAGTAGCTACATGTTTAATGTACAAATATGAGAGTGATATGAATCTTCTCATCTAACTCTCAGGAAGGAAACAAATGAGCGGATTTCTCAAGATGTCTAACTACACCTTTAAATTATCAGGCTAGCGGTTCTAGTAAATTCAAGTAGATAGCGCAGTAAATTTCAGCATTTTGCATTCCTTAATTTGTATTTGTGGCTGACAATGTGTATAGTTGTGAAATAAATACTAAGTGGTTCTGATCAAAACATATCAATGTTTCATATTCTAGTGTGTGTGACTGTCATTTACATTCTATTGATGCTCTTCGGCCTTCTGGGAAACATACTAACCATTCTGGTGGTTTGGCTCCGACCTCACATGAGAAGCTCTACCTACCTCTACCTGAGCAGCATGGCTGTTAGTGATCTGCTGATACTGCTACTGCTGCCTCTGGATGTATATAAGGTACACACACACACACACACACACACACACACACACACAAAGGTGTACTGTTTTTCATGCATGCATGTTACACTGATTTCAAATGTGATCTGACAAGCTATCGATGTTTGGGCTCAGGGTGCGGTCACAGCAGAAATTGCCATTGATGTGAATGTAGAAGGTGTGGAATTAAGCAATGTGGTGAGGACCCAAATGCAGAAACAAAGGCAGGTGGGTGGAACAACAAAAAACCTTCGTATCCTTGCCTTGCGGGGAATCTCTGCTGCCAAATCAAGTTTTCTTCTATTACACTCGAGGGTCATGTCATAGCCAGAGTGTTCTTAGATCATTCTTCTATCATTTCCTCTGCACAGTCGCAATGGAAGATAAAATTATACCTTGTGCGTGAGTAAATATAAAATATTGTATGGTTTTAGAATTATTGTAACAATTCCAATTCTTTATTTCTCTTATTTTTACCCTGAAAGAATCAGTTGCGAGCGAGTTGTGAATGTTTCTGTGATTCTGTACAGCTGTGTCAAACCCATACATGCTTGTTGCCTTTTTTTTATATATATTTCACTGAATGAATGAGAACCCTGACCTGCTAGTGCTAGAGGATGACACAATTCTTCAGTGTTGATCCTCAGGAGGCATTGAATATCCGTCACTAATTTCTAGTGGACTAACACTGTGATCCCTGGAGCCACTCTGCTGTGTGACGTGTGTATTCAGAGTGCTGATGTAACCTAAGCAGCAGGACTGGATGATACACTGCACAAAATTAGTCTGCAATATTGGGATATGGTTATATACATGTGCATGTCTTTGCAATAAAAGTCAAATGAAATGCATTATTTTTGAAATAATCGTTGTGTCTCTCCCAGCTCTGGAGGCCCACATCCTGGCCCTTGGGAGACCTTGTCTGTAAGCTGACGATGTTCCTCTCAGAGTGCGCCACCTTCTGCACCATCCTCCACATCACCTTTCTCTCCCTGGAGAGGTACCTGGCGGTCTGCTGGCCAATCCCCGCCAAGACCTTATTGACACGGCGCAGAACCAGGGCTCTCATTGGCTGCCTCTGGCTGGGTGCGGTCGTCAGTGCAGCGCCGGTGTTGGTCATGGTTCGAGTGGAGGAAGTTGGGGGAGAGGAGCTAGGGCTGGGTGGGTGGAGAGAGGATGGAGGGTGGACAAGCAGGGAAGGAGAACAGGGAGGATTTATGATGGATGGAAGGGAAAGAGGAAGTGAACATTTGGTCGCAACGGATGGAGGACTAGAGGGAATACATTGGGAAGAAAAAGAGAAAAAGTGGATTGGAGAGAAAGAGGAGAGAAAGCTGGGAATAGAAGGAATAGATGAGAGAAAAAAAGGAGATGAGGAAGAAGAAGAAAAAATAGAAGTTGAGGGAGAGCGGCAAAATAAAATGAAAGAAGATGAGGGAGGAGGAAGGGAAGACGGTGTTGATGAAGGTCACGGCAGAGAGTTTTACACTAGAGAGTGCCGCGTTACGGACTACGCTTTCACCTCTGGCCTGCTGTCAGCCATGACGATTGTCTCCAACCTGTACTTCCTGGTACCCTTCTGCATCCTGGGCCTGGTCTACAGCCTGATCGGACGGACACTGTGGCTTCGTCCACAAAGCAGCCGTAGAGACCAGAGTCACCGGCAAACTGTCAAAATGCTGGGTGAGAGACACACACACTCTCCACCACACACCCAGAGGCACTTCCTTACTATTTAGCAAAAACACATAGAAACTGCTGAGACAGAGACACCATTCACCCTATTACAAGACGCTGTACCATCAAAATGATTTTGAAGCTGTTACTTTTAAGTAAAAAAGTTCGTTAATGTTGCTTTAAAGACATGCATGCATGAACAAACAAGGTAATAACTACATTTACAAAGGATTGACACCTGAGTTTGCCTCCCCTAAAACTGTCATTTAACTCAAGTTTTGTTAGCTCATGCTACAGGTAGCTGTTTGGCTGCTTTGGATGGTACAGTGACATCCTGGTAAAACAGTTGATTGGTTGTGATTAGACAGTGCTGCAGATGATTCCGAGCGAGCAGTTTAAACATTACTGAAGTCTTTACATTTCTTTAGTAGTTTGAGGTTTTAATGATCCAGTTTCAGATGATGAAATGATTCTGATGTCTGCCCCCCTGTTTTCTCTCTCCACCCTGCCCCTCTGTCCCTTCACCTCCTCCAGGAGTGATTGTCTTGGCGTTTGTCTTGTGCTGGCTGCCCTTCCATGTGGGCCGGACTATTTTTTTTTTTACCCACGATGCTTCTTTTTTATACTCTCTGTCCCAGTACTTCAATCTGGTTTCCTCTGTCCTCTTCTACCTCAGCGCTGCAATCAATCCCTTATTGTACAACCTGATGTCCGCCAGATATAGACACGCTGTACACAGCCTGATTCACACACAGTCACACACACAGTCTCATCGCCTACGCACACTTACGGCACACCAGTCCACCACCACTTTGTCAGGCCAAACACGGCACATATGAATAGACACACACACTGCATGCAAGAAACAAACAAACAATCAAGCACACACAAACGCGGCCTCTGTTTACAATCTTAATTGGTTTATAATTAAACAAAGGGTTATTGTAAAAAGCTGCTTCACTGCTGTTTTACAAACATCAATGATGCAAACAGCATCAGAAAATATGATTAGATATTCATTTTTGACTGCTACTCAATTTATTACAAGACCACTGCACTCAGCACTCACTATCAACCAAACTGTAGCAATGAGTCTCAAAGGTGCACTATGTAGTTTTTTGGGGGGAAAAATATATCATCAAAATGATAATGATTGACTTTTTACTGACTGGATAAACAAATAATCAGAGAACAACACAATTTCATGCTGATTTAGTTTGATTGCATTTGCAGGAGCCTTCTAAGTAGCCACCTTTCTACACTAACGGTGTTCCCTTCTCAGGATGACTTGTTTATTCAGTTATGGAAATATGTTCATCCAGAGTTTGTATTATTGCATTATTATTAAAAGCAATTACTTTTCAGAGTTTGATTTTTTTCCCCCAAACTACATAGTTCCCCTTTAACAAAGTCAACAGGCAGCCAGGAATAGCTTCCACAGGCTCACCGGCTAACAAACACTTAGTCTACTGTCTTAATTAGGTACATGAACGAATCTGGCAAACACTGAACGCTCCCAAGAAGTCTGTTTTGGTATTCTTCTGCTTATGGTCTGTTGTTCAGCTTGTACAGGAAGTGTCAAGGGCAGCGAGTAAGTACGAGAGCTGGTATGAGCAGCAGCTTTTGACTGGCAGTTAGTTTGATAACATACTGTATAAAGGCCACCAGGAGAGGACATCTGGTTGTGAGCATAAGGCTATTTCCTGGAGTCAGTTTGTACCACTGTATATCCAGTATGTAATAAACTTGCAAAAGTATCAGTAGAAAAGAATAATTGATTCATTTTTGGCCATCTCTAACTAAGACTGCTTAAGTCTCATAGACTAAACTTACCTAAAAATGTATTTTTGTAGGAACACTGTTGAATGATTACAGTGACCAGTGGCTCTCTCAGTGTATACACATACGAAATCCAGCCAAACTGTTTCTATAAACATGCCGCATTTGAGACTTCACTCTAGTTAATTTAGCTCATTGAGGATCTTATGTCTCAATGTTTTTAAACTAGGGCTAACTGACTGAAAATACTTTTCAGATGTATATTTATACCGATGAAATTTTATGTGTACGTATCTTTAATTATGGTAACACCGGCCTGCTAAAAATATATCCTCACCTTCCACAGATGCACACACACACACACACACACACACACACACACACGAAATAGGGCTATCATTTTGATTCATGTAGTTTCATACAGGCTGATGTGTTTTATGTAATATATATAAGATAATGTGTCCTGATGTGTCAGATACTGATATAAATGCCTTTATTTGATTCACACTTGAGGTTTTATCACCTTTGTGAAGGAGGTTATGTTTTCACCCATGTTCGTCTCTCTGTGTGTCAGGAGGAAACACGTCACAATGGATTACCTGAAGTCTGGTGGACAGATTGGCTTCAGGCTTAGAGACAATTGATTTGATTGTGTCAGTAACTCGTGTCCATCTTGGACATGATGTCTTTTTTTTTTTTTGTCTCTTTGTGTACATGAAGTAAAAAATTAATTCCATATCAGTATGAAAAATGTTCAAAATGTAAAAAAATTATCAGTAATTTACTCTCTTTTCACTTAATTTTATTTCTAGTGTCTCACGTCTTGGTTTGTTGACAATATGGCTCATACTATATTAACTGGTATGACTGTTATCGTAGTACATTTTGTAAAATTAAGTGTTTGCCATATTATTTTTATGTTTTGCATGTATATGAGGCATTCCCTGTGATCAATATCAATATAGTTATCCGTCAAGTATTGTTTTCGTATACTGTGAGATACACAGTATATGGTTTCTGTGCATTTTTGGCTATGTTCATTTGTTTATGTATTATAGACCCTGCTTGTTATGTATTTATGTGAAATAATACCAATTTACCAAATGCTTTGCATTGCCTCACGTTTTCTGTTAAAAGTTGCACTTGAACACACCGGTTAAACCTTGAAGAGAGAGATATATGACACATACAAAACAAATGTCATTCGTAGCTGCAAGGCACCTCTTCATATTTCAAATTTCAAAGTTTCAAAGTTTAGCTGTTTCACATTTGGAGAGATACCAACAGTAATAGTATAGCTGAGAGATTGTAGAGCATTCTCACTTTTCACCTGGAGTTTAAAACCAATTTAGCATTCATAATAGGTATGAGCAAGTACACCATTATCTGTATCTGTAACTGTTCAACCAACCAAATTATCTGTCTGCGTATTGATATGAGTTTGTTTAGAAGTTGCTATATTAATTCTTTCCTAGAAAACCTTTTACCGAAAGCCTCAGAAATGACCTTCAGATTAATGTTTTTGAACAGATGAGTAAGAGAACTACTTACAGAGCAAGACTTTTACTATACTTGAAACTTCAGTCAGCTACCCAGTAATCAAGTGTAGGCTACAAATATTGACACATTTTACTTATGATATTTGTTTACGTAAAAAGTACATTATCTATACTAGAAACAGAGGGAAACTGCTATATACAAGCAAGACCAGCTGGTGTCTGGACAAGACACAGACTCCAGGGGCAATTGCGGCCAGTTTGACAACAGGGAATCCAGTAAGGACGTTTACAGAGCTTAGCTCCTGTTAGACAGTGTTACAAGTTGGCTCTCGCTTGTAACAAAAGACACACAAAAATTACAATGAGGGGCTTTAATTTGGAAGAACTACAAATTAACAAAACTTTGTACTTACATTATTTATAAAACATTTTAACCAATTAAACATAAATGTAAACTATGTTTTGGTGGTGGAGATGGTTGAACGTTTACATTTTACATGGTTTCACATGATTTAACATGTAATTCCATAGATTTCACAAGTAATCCCATATGTTTCACCTGGGAATTTACATGGGTTCAACATGGGTAATTAGATGGGTCTCATGTGGTACCACATTTCAAAAATGATTTCCACATGTGCTCTATATAACCAAGGCTTCTGGGCTCTCTCTCAATCTTAATATGTGGCCACTTTCACTGGCCGTAATATCACATTCAGTGGTTCACAATTTTAATTTAAGTTTTATTGCATATTTACAGCCAATATTTATTGCAACAAGAATCAAGAAGTAAGCAAAGCAAATTAAACAGAAAACACTTAAAACAATTAAAACAATTGAAATAACTTTAACAACTAAAACAATTAAAACAACTAAAACAATTAAAACAATTGAAATAACTTTAACAACTAAAACAATTTAAACAATTAAAACAACTTAAACAATTAAAACAATTAAAAACACTTAAAACAACTATAACAACTATAACAATTAAAACAATTAAAAACACTTAAAACAACTATAACAACTAAAACAATTAAAACAATTAAAAACAAATAAAACAACTATAACAATTAAACAATTAAAAACGCTTAAAACAACTATAACAACCAAAACAATTAAAACAATTAAAAACAAATAAAACAACTATAACAACCAAAACAATTAAAACAATTAAAAACACTTAAAACAACTATAACAACTAGAGAAGTAAGGAGGGGGGAGGGGAGAGGAGGAGGGAGGGGGGAGGGGAGAGGAGGGGAAGGGGGACACTTAAAACAACTATAACAACTGAAACAATTAAAACAATTAAAACAATTAAAAACACTTAAAACAACTATAACAACTAGAGAAGTAGGGAGGGGGAGGGGAGAGGAGGGGGGAGGGAGGGAGGAGGGGGAAGGGGGGGAGGAGGGAGGGGGAGGGCAGGGAGGAGGGAGAGGAAAGAAGGAGGGGAAGGGGGCACTTAAAACAATTATAACAACTAAAACAATTAAAAACACTTAAAACAACTATAACAACTAGACAAGTAGGGGGGGGAGGAGGGAGGGGGAAGGAGGGACGGTGAGGGGAGGGAGGAGGGAGAGGAGCGAAGGAGGGGAAGGGGGACACTTAAAACAACTATAACTATGTTTTAAGTGTCCCCCTTCCCCTCCTTCGCTCCTCTCCCTCCTCCCTCCTCTCACCCTCCCTCCTTCCCCCCTCCCCACTCCCTCCTCCCCACTTAAAACAACTATAACAACTAAAACAATTAAAACAATTAAACACTCAAAACAACTATAACAACTAGAGAAGTAGGGAGGGGGGGGGGGAGGGAGGAGGGGAAGGGGGACACTTAAAACAACTATAACTATGTTTTAAGTGTCCCCCTTCCCCTCCTTCGCTCCTCTCCCTCCTCCCTCCCCTCACCCTCCCTCCTTCCCCCCTCCCCACTCCCTCCTCCCCACTTAAAACAACTATAACAACTAAAACAATTAAAACAATTAAACACTCAAAACAACTATAACAACTAGAGAAGTAGGGAGGGGGAGGGGAGGGAGGAGGGGAAGGGGGACACTATGTCCTCTCCCTCCTCCCTCCCCTCACCCTCCCTCCTTCCCCCCTTCCCCCTCCCCCCTCCCTCCTCCCCACTTAAAACAACTATAAAAACTATAAAGACTAAAAACACTTAAAACAACTATAACAATCAAAACAACTGAAACAATTAAAACAATTAAAACAATTAAAAACATTTAAATCAATTAAAACAATTACAAACAATTAAAACTATTAAAAACACTTAAAACAACTAAAACAATTAAAACAATTAAAAACAATTAAAAACAATTAAAACAAGTGCTTGCTGTTTTAAGCAAGTTTGTCCTCTTGGTTTGGAGAGAGGAGGTGACAGTATCACAGTGACTCCATCAATACCGCCTGCCGTAAGAGATACAAGAAGATAAAGGATAGTAAGTGACTACGGTAGTCTTTCAACAGCTTGTCTGTGCACCAGTTCACTTGATCAGGTCGAGGGAGAGGCCAGCAGAAAGGCTTCATTGCCCTCTCGTGGGGAAAAGATAAGACATCACCACTCTACATTACAACAGGCATCCCATGAATCTCAACACGAATGAGGACGTGTGTCATATGAGGCATATGACAAGGTAGGAAAGTGAAGGAGTGTGTGCAGCTTGAGAGAACTCAGAAGTTTACCTGACAAGTTGAAACTTGATGGCACGTTTCACGACCGTGGCAGGGTTCTTGGGGACGGCAGGCAAGTCAGACAGCTCTACAGGTGGACTCTGAGAGGGAGGGAGCAGACAGCGAGATAAGTCACAGAACAGGAATATCTTAAGTTTGACAGAGCGCCTTCAGAGATAGTTTATCTTACCAGGTCAAGTTTGACTTTCTTTGTCCGTGGCTCAGATTCAGAAGTGCCAGGTCTCTTCGTGCTCTGTGACCCCACAGAGGGAGACGGCTTCTTAAAGAGTGAGACAGCCTTAGAGGACCCAGCTGAGCAGGTGCCTTCGATCCCTGGAGCCGGTGTCTCTCGCCCCTTTGGTGTAGTTTCAAAATGGGGAGAAAGAGGTCTCTTGGTGGCCTGTGGAAGTGATTCCTACACAGAATAAGGACAATGTTATTTTATTGAAACAATTTTAGCAAGGGTGCTGGCAGTTTATTAACTGTACAGACATCAAAAACTATTTAAACTACAAATAATCCCATCAACAAAGCATGGAATGGTTTGGCATACCTTGTCAGCTTTGAATATTTTTGCAGGCATCTCAGAGTCAGACCAGCCTTTTCTCTTTGTGGCTGGTCGGCCTGCGCTGACAGGTGCTGTGTGAGCAGGAGGTACAGTGGCAGACATGTTGCTGCTCACTGGGGGCTTCGGCTTTTTGGTGAAAACTTCTTTGTGGCCTCCATCAGGCATTGCCCAGCACAGATTTTCCCTCCGCCTGTATGTGGTTGATATGATCATCCCCTCCTCATAGATCTGACTGTTCGTTGCCAGACTTTGGACTGAAACAGCACAAAATAAAAGTATGATTTATAATGCTGCACAACGCTGCTCCATTGGCACTGAATTTACAAGAGAAAAACAACATACATGTGTCTTTGAAGGCCAAAAGTTCAGAGGTCAGATCTATGTTCATGTTTTTAGAGCTCTGTGTGTTGAAGAGGAGTCCAATCATCCATGTTGTGCTCAGGCCCCATCTGAAACACACAGAAATACAGACCAATGAGTTGACTCAGTAAAATGCCGTTTAGAAATGAGAAGTATTCACTCAAAGAGAACAACCTGCCATAGTTAAAATAAAACCATCAAATCACGTGTCCTTACTTGTCATTGGCCTTCACAGGGCAAGTGATGGACCGTGGGTTCACTTGGGCCAGAGAGATGTGCTCCTTTCTCTCCAGATTCCCCACCAGGAGTCTGATTTTCGATTCCACCAGGCCGACCCTGATGAAGTGAACAAAACACAATTTTCAGAAGGAGGAAGGTGCCGCAGCTGGTGGAAATCAAATATTCAAACTGTTTTCTGTCTCAATAAGAAGTGTTCTTGTCCGAAGATAAAAAATAGTCAACTAAAATGTGTACATTCGTTCTGGTTTTACTTAAACTTGGCTTCTCGTTGTCTTTGCTGTGTTTACTCACCACTCAAGATGCTGCTGATCTGGAGCTGAAGATGCTTGCAGCAGAATGTAATGCCTTGACACATAAGAGACAGAAAAATGTAACAGCACTGTGTCTTTGTATACAGGCTGGAATCTCACTGCATTCATCTTATTGTCCTGTTTTAACAACCGTCACATTGTAGGAATATTTAAAGCTACAGCACAGTGACTAACATCATTCACTTTAAATATGATTTAACTATATTAAAAGGCAGAATCTATGTTGATTGTTTTAAAAAGTGGCCTCCTGTAATGAATCTGTTTGTTTAAATCTCAACAAGTTCTTTTAAATCAACATCAGTTCACAACTCGCTATCTCAGCACTTCTTCCTCAAGCTGATAACAACATCACCATCATCATCATCATCATCATCATATCAAGGATGCTGTCTGCTCTGACCTTCAGTTAATTTGGATGTGTAATCCAAAAAACAAAGATAATGAAGAGTTTCCATCTGAATTTGGCAAAATAAAACCAGAGACGAGAACAGAGATGACAGGACAGATTTATTCAAACAGGACAACATCATAAATGGTAACAGAAATAACGGAAACTCCAGAATGGTCCAGGAACAACACATTTAAGTCAGACAGCAAACCTTCACACCTTCAACTCTCCAACAACAACTTTTTAAATCACTTCAACAAGCGTCAGTCCATATTTTGAATTAATAACAACAAACAGCAAAACCTGGTCTGTGTATCCATCAAACAATCAGAATGTAACTATAACATTCAAGTCCAACGCTGCTTGTTGAGGGTTTAAAGGTTATTAAAAAATAAAAAAAGTAAATCCACACAGACACAAACAGTTGATTCACTTCTTCTTGAATCACTTAAACAAACTTCTGTGGACATTTTCAGTTCAAAATAGCAGCTAACCAAACCCAGTCTGCACCTTCATTAAAACACTGACATGCAACAGTTATAATCAGGTACAGATTTAAGTCCGTCACACAATAAAAGCAACTGAAAGGTAAACATTTTTAGCACATTCAGGCAAGATCTCATGTTGGGTACAAAACATGGTCACATGACAAAACCACATCAGTTACATTATGTAATGTACAAACAGTCTGCCTTAAGTAGCTCCAAATACACTTTGGTACAAATTCACACACTATAAATCAAAAAACAAATGAATTCAAGGAAAAATAAGTCAGAGTAACAATACAATACAGTGCATCAACGGTACAAAATATCCACCAAATCATTTGTTTTTGATACAATAGAAGCATTTCAACAGGGTTTACCCTTTTTTTTTTTACAACAAATGCAAAGCTCTAGATTCTTTGGAGGTTTAATTAATTACAAACAGCTTCAGGCATTAAGGCAGAAGATGAACATTTTACAGTTTTATCAGCAAAACAGAGGTATATGTTAAAAATATCAACATGATGAACAAGCGAGTGTATTTTGGCACTCCACATGTTCATCTCTGAGCAGCTTGATACATACTTGTACTTAGCATAAAAGTCTGGCGTCTCAAAAAGTTTGGACCAGTCTGCTTTCTCCTGCTGAATTACTTCAGCGATGACATGGCCTGTGAATGAAGGAAAGTAAAACAAAATCCTGACTTTGTGTTGTTGAAGTTACGAGTTTAAAATGGTTTTGAGAAATCGATAGCAGAACAAACACAAAAGTTCTGAGATGTGTTTAAATCAACTGTGTTAGCGTGAAGTAGAGCATGACACGGGAGTGGATTTTCACTCCCGTCCCATCCCACTCCCAGAGAAAAAATCCCATCCCATCCCAATCCCGGGCCGGAGTAAAAAAATCCCATCCCGTCCCACTCCTGTAGAATGACTCCCGCTCCCACTCAAAATTACTCCAGCTCCCATCCCACTCTGTTTTTTAGTGGCCGGCCCGTCCGGAAGTCAAAGCACTGTTGGATGTGTAGTTCTAACGCAAGTCAAAATAGTTTTGGCTCACTGAAAGATGACTACAAAAATGGACGTGTCTGTCCTTTTGGTTGTTTAACACGGCTGAAAATCATCATCTATTAATGGCGTTCCCGCTCCTGCCCGCTCCCGTTGATTTTTATTCCCATCCCGTCCCAATCACGGGATTAATAAAACTTTGACTCCCATCCCGCGGGAATCCCACGGGAATCACGTGACCCGCGGGAATTCCCGAAAAATGTCATGCTCTAGCGTGAAGTTAACTGGCCCACGAGTTAAATCAGCTGAGTGACTGCACACCTCGTTTGATCTCCTCTGTGATGATGTTAAAGGTGAAGGGAGACACGTTGAAGCTGGTGTTCTGCTGTGGGTACGCCGGGGTGATGATGGGCATCAGGTGGAAGCGGTCACTTGGATTCACCTGGAATTCAGAAGACCACAACATTTTCAGCTCACCTGATCACATTTCCAAATTGATTTTCCAACATGATTCTATATTTGTAGCCTAAAATTCTGAAAAAAAGCCAGCCTTACCCTGGGATCCCAAAACGGGAGCTTGTAGTAGCAGTCTTCTACTACCCTCAGGCGGATTGGGACTGACCACTCCCTGAGACAAAACACAACATTTTCACATCAACTGATCCTCAGGGGAAACTTTCACAAAGCATTCACATGTAGCTACATTTCCAGTACTGATATCAATATACATGATGTGAGTTTACACTCTTTCCTCAATATGTAGTCTGTACATAGAGAGCAATGGAAACAAGGCATTAACTAAACCCACTCATGTTCTTTTCATTTCACCAGGAAACCAGAAATGGGACAACTCACCACATGGAGTAGACCTTAAAAAACTTGATCACCAGAGTGGACGCTGTTGCATTTGAGTACAGCTGGCAGATTCTGGCGACCATTATGGCCCATGATACTCCACCCAAGAAGCCCAGCTTGTTGGAGTAAATGTTGCGTCCTGTAGGTTAATAAGAGGGTGAGGAAAAGCATAAAGATCTCCAATTCACAGTGTTACCGCAGGTAAACAATGACCTGCTCTGAAGTGCTTTAGTCGATTGATTGCCAATGAGTTTAACTATCTGTGTGTGTTTGACTCACGTTTGGCCCACAGCTTGATGGCTCTCAGAGCAAGTCTGAAGGTGCCAACATTTGGCACACACTGGAGGATCTCCTCTGTGACTCTGTAGCCTAAAAAAACAGAATAAAAAAGATTAAGATGGAAAATTACAACAAAAAGGGTCTACCACATATACACAATACCATTCCTGTTGAGCCGTCATGTGTCAATACTGCAGTTGTGTCCTTTAATCTGATGCTCACCATTGAGACTCCTGACGCAGCGTTTATCCAGACCCTGCAACCAAGTGTCGTTGAGGAGATCCAGGCGGTCATGAATCCTCTTCCGTGGCAACAGGCCAAAGACTAAGTCAATCTAGAAAATAACAGGAACACATACACACGATGAAGACACTTCCAAACAAAGCTTTAACAGAAAAGTTGTAACTTTCTTCTCTCATCACAGTACCTCAATCCCGTCGAAGGTCAGTTTGAGGATAGGGACGAAGGCGTCTTCAATAACCTACAGACAACAACATGGTCAGTCTCTTGTACTGGAGAGAAAGGTCCTTTAACATGATGAATAATGCATGAAGCACTTCTATGACTAACCTGGATTTCTTTGACCTCCTTCTGAGCTTTGAGCTTCTCAAAGAAGGACGTGAAGAAGATTTCTCTGTCCAAAAATCCGGGTCCAACACAAAGGGCATCAATATCAGCACCTGTCACAACAGCACAGATTCACATGAGACATTTCAATGTGTAATGACGCTCTGAGCTCTATCTCCAACATGTACTGTAAGACGAGGTAACCCACCATGAAAGGAACTAAATCTATCACAGCAACCTCACATATACTAACCTACTGTGATACATTACATGATAGAGCACATTAGTTAAAGTCATGAACCACAGTGACATACAGTCCTGAGGCGCTCTCACAGCTGAGGAGAGAAAGATGTACCTTTTGAGTGAACTCCCAGATTATACGAGCCAAATGGGAAGATCTTTCCTCCAACTCTGGCTGTCACATTTTCAGGTAAATCCTGAATTAAAAAAAGAAATGCAGAAAATAGAGTTAACTTGGCATCAACATGTTTTCAGGGTCACATTTGGAGTTACATTATAAACAACAATAAAGATGAAAACAAGATGTCTCACCATGTTTTCACAGGTTTCTGTGAGCCACTCCTTATAGAGTGACTCCAGTTGTTTAATGACATTTTCTCTGCAAATAAAGCAGAAAAACATTTTCAAACATCGTCTCATCCACTTACGGTCTACTACTTGCATTAACTTCACCACTGAGCTATATTAATGACAGCATGAAAATAATAATCTGAGAAAAGATGTTTCATACCTGTGTAGCAGCTCCACGTCGTCCTCAAACACACCACATGCCATCAGATATTTGGTCATCTCTCTGGTCAGGATCAGTTCAGCCTCTTCAGGCAGTTTCTCACTGATGTGACCAGAGATGCCATAAGACTTGGATACCTGTGTCTGTGGTGGAGCCTGGCTCTTAACTGGACTGAAAGGGGATATTTGATTGTCAGTGAATTAGTCATGAAAGAGACATTACACAAGAAGTATATGTACACAAAGACATAACAATAGGATTTGGTGTAAACATAAGGTGACTTAGCCTACCAGTGTGCTAAGAGGTGCAGTTTACAAGTATATAACTCGCATCATGAGGTACACATCATTACCAGCCAAAATATTTAAAAAAAAGAAAATTCAACTAAGACTGTGAATCACAGATGCTCTGTACTGATCATTAACTTTTTAAATAAGGGGGGGGGGGGACTTACCGAGACATGGTGAGCAATAAAGCGATGTGGCACTTTGAAACACTCGCTCGAGTTCAATGTCTTCTCTCTTGTGAAACAAGTTGAGGAGCTGATCGGAGCGTGGACGCAGCCTGGCTGGTGTCTAGATGAACTCTGAGGCCAGAACGAGCGTCACAGAGCGGCTGTGAGGTCACACTGCAACAACACACACATTCACATGTTAGAGAGAGGCCCTGCAAGAGTGGCCAACACAACAAGTGGCATTGAATAGACAAGATCTAATTTCTGTAACTGTCCTTTAAAAATGACATTCCTGTTTATGAGCATAGAGGCTGTTTATCTTTTCAACCAATGGAGCCAAAATCTTATTTTCTGAAACAAGATAAAATTGATCTTTTAGAGGCTCCAGAGCAACAATGAGCGGCTGGGCCACTGTTAACTCCCATATCTTGAACTCTGTTCAATAAGTTGATGAATGATCAATGGCAACTGTCTTGTTCATCATTTCAGTCATTTTTCATGCTAAAACATTTCACAGACGCAGCTTTAAAAAAAAAAACATCGATCAAATAAATGACTGGAGAAAATGATCAGAAGATTATTCTCCAATGAAAGAAATCATTAGTTGCAGTCCTTTATAAAATATCTCAAAATGAGCTCCACTTCAACAAACAACATTAACATCCAGCTTATCAACAGGCCTACATGAGTAATGATAATAATATAGTGATATATAATTCAGTAAAAGCATTTTTTCTGGATTGAAGCCTTTTACGCACATTTTCCTGATTATACTAAGATACTTTTACTTGTAATAGAGTATTTTTGCAGGATATATCCCACCTGTACTGAAGCAGGCCTGAAGGGTCTGGCTAGCTTACATGTCCACCACTGCCTCCCACTACATTATGTAGGCTATAACATGTCTGCTTTGGCCCGAACAGATGTTTCATTTCCATACACTTTAATAATCTGTATTCTTTTCTCTACAGTTCATACGTTTCTGTACTGCAGTATATTGTCTGTACCATGAGACATGTTACAGTGTCCATATCAGCCGGATGGCTTTGACCTTTCAGGCTTCAGAGAGTCGACGGCAAAACACACAGAAAACAGCATTAGACTTTCAAAGTGTTCAAGTCTCACATTTTCAATGTTGGAAGTCGGTTGTGTGTCGGTTGTCAGTCTCAGTGGGTCGTTCGTTGTTATCCGGAGTGAAAAAATCTTCAGTAAATCCAAAAACTTTACAGAGATTGACGAGTGAAACGGGTAAAATGTCGGTTGTGTTGACGGTTTCAGGCTTTGTTTGTTTTTAAATGATGATCTGATAGAAATGATGCACCTGGAGAAAAACATAGCAACCATGGAATCCTGCACGGCCATGTTGTGCGCGTGTGTTTTACAGTCACATCTCACCTCTGGATTTAAACCTTCATCCAATCAACCTGCAAAAGATGACGTCAACATGTAACCATGAAGAAATGTCCAGCTGTGACTGTGTCCTCTCTCATATTGTCTGATAGAAGTTTGGTTTCAGTCCTTGAAACAGCTCCTTATGAGAGGACTACACGTGAAGGCTTTTATTTTGCCACAGCAACAACATTTCAGGCTCCTTTATTACAACGTTGTTTTTATTACAAAAACTGTATCTCAGGTTCGTCAACTCTCGGCTTTTATGGACATTATTTCATTAACATCACAGAGAGCGCAAAAAGTCATCTGTGTGTATTTTATTAATGGAGCCACACACACACACACACACACACACACACACACACACACACACAGTCCTCTGGAAACACATTTCATGTTGAATTTGGCCTCTTTCACTTTGCTTTACATTTACGCATCAAGATTTCCCGCAAAATATTATTTTTCTTATTTTATTTATCTTCATCAAAACTGTTTATATGTAGTTTTGTTCATTAAACACTTGTCTTCACACATCAGCAGCATCGGTACGCGCGTCCATACGTACCATTTTACGCACGTGGCACAGCCGCAGTAAACATTTACTGTCAATATTTTTGCGATCAATCAGGAACAAACTGACGTTGACTTTGAGGAATTTATTTCAATTCAATCAATAGGTGCATCTTCAATCAGTGCAGAGTGATACATGTTTCAACCATTCATTTATGATTTCTTCACATTTGATTAGTTTCTTTAACATCACACTTTTCTATTGCCAGTTGGCATTAACCATCAATTACTTACTTATGGTTATATATTATACCACAATACGTTCATTTTGTCCACATGTTTTTTAAAAGTTATTTCCCCCCCCCAGGTATTAAAGACAGATATGAGTCCATATGTAGCTATGGAGAAATCCTGATCATAAATTATTAGACAGTCTTGTTTCTTAAAACTAAAATTCTGACCTAAAATCACACAAATATCAAGAGTGTTTTTGTTGTTTAGTATTTGTCAGAGGTGAGATGAAGTCCTGTGTCCTGTGACAACACTTTACAGTTACAGTCGCTTCTCATAAAACAGAAATCAAACTCAGACACTGAGGCAGTTCTCCTCAAACTGAGGATCTGGGGCTAAAGGTGCTGTGGGGGGTTGTATGAGGATGCACACTGCTTCGTGCTTTCACACAGACAGGCTGATTGTTCTGATACAAATCAAATGTCAACGTGTCATCAGCTGGACTATTGAGACAAGATTATGGAACAGAAACATGTAGCCTGATACTTGACTGATTCACTTAGAGGAGTTATGGTTCCTCTTCCCAAAGAGCTCCAATAAAACAACCTGTCAGTTTCAGTAAAAACTGATGTTTTAATTGTGTTCTTCTGGGTCTGTTAGAGCAGATTCTGGCTGTCCTGTCCCTCAGTGCAAAAGCCAAATGAGACACTAGGTGGCAGCAACTCCATTCTTATACCAGTCCCCATTCTGATGACCTGAACTGACATGAAAGGAGAGTGGGAGAGGTGTAGAGGTTTGCTCTGGATAGGTGGAGCAGGGAGAAGCAGGCTGTACGCACTATGACAAAATGTCAGTCTGGTTTGATTTGAACAACAGGTCTTTTCCATGTTAGATAGTCTGTTACTGTGTACTGTATAGAGTATGTGTGCTCTGTAGCTCCTGAATAGTAAAGTGAAATAAATACAAGACAAACTTTGTGTCCAAAGTGTCAAACAAAATTATAATCTTTTCATCTATAATTCAAAAGTCTGACCGTGTGTGACATCTTCAGTAAAATAAATACTGTGTAAATTATGATGAAGTGTAAAATCAATTTTATTTATATAGCCCAAAATCACAATCACATTGCCTTGGGATTGAAGAAACCTCTGGAAGAGCCACAGAGAGGGATCCCTCTCCCAGGACGGACAGACATGCAATAGATGTCACATGAACAGAAAACAACAAAATCACAATTTACAAATTGCATTGACAGAATATCAGACACAAATTATAATATATGTAAAGTGTGAGTATCCAGGAGACGACTGAGCAGGCAGAGGCGTCGCCAAGTGGTGCCCGAGCCACACGACCTCCTCTTCACTGTTCCACAGCTTTCCAGTGTCCTCTGGGAGCTGGATCTCTGTGAAACACAACGTATTGTTTTCTCTAGATGTGTCTCTGTGTAAAGATAAGCATAAATAAGGGGCTTATTTTAATGATGGTAGTCTACTCAATTTTTAATTTTATTTAATTTTATTTATTTATTTATTTATTTTTTATGAATGTGTGTGTGGTCATGTTATTGTTCAGACCTACAAGCAGAGGATCACAGTTTAATAAAATAGATGGTGAATCAGAGAAGAGATCAAATCTGAAACTTGGGACTGATAAACTTGAGTTCTTCACTCTGGTATGAAACTGAGGTCATGATGTATCACATCAGTCTGATCAGCAACAAAACCATTAAACAAGGACAAGGATGTTAAAATGAATATAACTGGACAGGCAACACACGTTCATTTTTCTAACAAAACCAAACAAACAAGAACTGGCTCCACAGTACAATTTGGCACAATAGTCGCAGCACAAACGGTTAGAAAACAGGTCGTGACGTGTCTCTTCTTTAATATCAACGCCTCACCTGCACTGTGCCTCTTCTGAAAAGCTACATGAACGAGAGCAGAGCTTCACTCTCCTGTGACTCATGCACGTAATAATACCTTTGTATGGATCAGCAGCAGCTACTTTTCGCACGAGCCACAGAGGCTTCCACGGCTTGATTCTGAGCAAAGATCCCACCAGAACCACAACACAACCTCAAAGCAACACATGATATAACACAACATTAGGTCGACCAGTCGTTTGTCTGTGTGTGTGTGTGTGTGTGTGTGTGTGTGTGTGTGTGTGTGTGTGTGTGTGTGTGTGGTTTCCAAATGTATAAAAATCCAGGAGCGGTGAGACCGTGCCTACTGGTACGTATCTTTTACACCGCCACTTTCCACGGAGATTTCTGAATGTATAAAAATCCACAGAGCGTGAGAATGTGCGTACTGGTACACATCTGTAACACCATGCGTTCAATGCACGCAGTCTTTTCAGTCTGAATATTGTGATGGTTGGCAAAAATGATATGATATCTACAGCCTTCTATAAACCCTTCACTATGATCCAACAGTGATGCATGAGTTGTTACTCTTGTTTTTACTGTCTTCTGTAAATATATTTGTCAGTGTGTATTATGATAATTATAATGATAATGATCCTTGTAAACAAACAAAGAAATACATTACCTTTACACAGGGGCGTCACTAGGTTTTGAGGACATGGGGAGGCTTAGCCCCCAAGAGATGCACAGGATGTGAGCGAACGTAGCACGCGAGCACAAAATTTCACAAAAAGCTAACAAAGACTGAGAAATTATTTATGATTATTATTTCAGTCTGTTTTTTTAATACGGTACAAGAACAAACACAGGTTTGCACAGTAACAGTATGTTTATAGCATTAACAACAATAGTAAGTCAAGTACACCATTTTTAAACAACATGGCTACAATTGCGAGTTACTTGGTCTGTTTGCTCTCCTCTCTCTGTGATTACTTGATCTTCCTCTGCCTCTTGATCCATCTCTGGATCCCCTTGCTCTCTCTGACTTGACCTTGCCTATTGATCTTTTTCTCCCTCAGCACCTTCTTCTGCCTGACCCTTCAAGATACATTGAAACACAATGAGTTGAATTAATAACTGATCAACATAGAGGCTAATGCCATGACTTTCGCTCACATCACAATAATTGTTTGCTCCCAAATATTTTGAAGGCGCACAGATTATATTTTGGGCACATATGTGACAAAAATGGCTGTAATTTCAAGCCCTGAAAAATATTACTTAATTACTTGAATTAAAGTAATATTAAGATACTTTTGAAAATATTTGGGTCAGGCTAATTTGGCTTTTATATACTGTATATATCTTGGTTTTCTCCACTTTCTAATCATTACTCTCAATAAATGCTCAAGTTAAATAAGTCTTATATGGTTGAGTGATCAGTGCAGACACTTCAACATTCACTCCATACGACTTGAAGAAAAAATAAATTAAGGCGAGGCAGTGATTTCATTGATTCTCTCTATATTATCAGCCTTATTCAGTTGTTTCACTGACCAACCACGTAACACACACAATAAGACGACACTTGTACTAACTCACAGACCGATTAAATAAAATCAAAGGGAATGATTTACAGGAAGGTGAGGAGCGCAAAGGTCAATGAAGTGCACCAACCAAAGCCTGTGCCACGAAGTGTTCATGCACCTGACTATTGGACAGAGACAAAACACACGGCTGTGATTGGTGAAGTGGAAACTGATCACGCGCTCTTTGTCGAAATATTCTGACCACGTCATTGTGTATAATAATAATAATAATAATAATAATAATAATAATAATAATAATAATAACTTTATTTATATAGCACCTTTAAAAACAGGGTTTGCAAAGTGCTTTGACAAACAAAGCAGAAGCAGGATACTCAGGAACAATTAAAAAAGTCATGCTAGACAGAAGCAGACAATGTTAAGAGGATGATAAGCAAACGAATAGGATAGAAATAGTTAATAGTTCATTGAAATTAATAAGAGCAATAAAAAGATTTCATACAAGAACAATGGAAACATAAGAAATGTTAGATCAGTAAGTAATTACATAAATAGAGTAAAATACAGAAAAAAATGGGAAGATAAAAATAAATGAATAAATAAACAAATGATAAATCAAAACTTAAAAATGAAAAAGTAAAAAGGAGACGACATCACAAAAAGGCAAGTCTATAAAAGTTGGTTTTAAGAAGTGATTTGAAAGAAGTTACTGATTCTGCAGGCCTTATCTCCTCAGGTGGGTCGTTCCAAAGTCGTATAGAGTGTGTGTAGGGGAGTAGAAACAAGTGAAATGCAAACCTTCAACATGTTCCACTACAGACTATAAGCTGTAACTAATGGTAAATAAATCAATAATTCATTCATCCATAAGCCTTTAGTTAAAACAACTTTTAGGTGACCAGGTTGAGGAAACCCCCATATATCAACTTCTTCAGCATGACACTTGCTTTGTCTGTTATTGTTCTACCATGAATTTAAATGTGAAAATCTTCAACTTTTGACCAGATGACTCATTAGAAAGTGAGAACATGATACTTGTTGGTGAAGCCAAGAACAATACCAAGAAAAAGTGAATTTGATTCACGCTTAGGCTACCTGATTACATTCTAATCAACTGTATCACTTGGGATATTAATTAAATTAGAGTAGGGACTTTTTTATTTTCTCTTTTCATGACTTAAAGTATTAGACACTAATACACAAAGACATGCTGATTCAGAGTTACTTCATATATCAGTTAATATACAAGCAAATTAGCTGGATTCTTCTCACATACGTTTATTTAAGGACCATATTTGCTCATTCGCATGCGTATGTAATGATTGTTTGTTCATTTGTTTTTGTTGAGAATCTATTTGAGCTGGGGCATGCTGGATGAGCACCTAAACATTGGATTTCACCAGGACTTGATGGGATAACTGTGGATTTCTACACCTTTTTGTTTGGAAAGATAGAAGAGAGATGCTTTACAATGTCTTCTTGGAATGTACTGTGCTTCACCAGGACATGTGTCTTTAATATGAAGCAGGATGGACTTTGACTGGACAGCTGGAGGCCATAACCTTATTATGTAATGATGACAAACGGTTATCTTATGTGTATGCAAACCATTCAGATGAGGGTCTAACAAAGTTAGTGGATGAATGTTAATGAGCTTTGATAAAGGTTAGAAATATACATAATCATACTCAGGTGATAGACAGTGTATTGATAAAGACAGTTTGTATTATTTCCTGACACTACTGAACAGAACCTTTTTTTGGAAGCATTAGATCTTTTTGTGTGTTCTGCACTGACATAAACAGTTCTGTCTATGGACCCTGGAGTGACCTCAAGGTCCTTAGCTTATAACTGTCTTTGTTTACTATCTAATAAAGAACATGGTCGTCATGTATCACATCAGCTCGATCAGCAACAAAACCATTTCACAAGGAAAAGCATGTAAAAATGAATAAAACCAAACAAACAAGAACTGGCTCCACAGTACAATTTGGCACAAAAGTCGTTGTGACTTGTCTCTTCTTTAACATCAGCGCCTTACCTGCGCTGTGCCCCTTCTGAACCGCTACATGAATGATACAGAGCTGATTCACTCCCCTGTGACTCATACACGTAAAAATACCTTTGTATGGATCAGCAGCAGCTACTTTTACGCACGAGCCACAGAGGCTTCCACGGCTTGATTCTGAGCAAAGATCCCACCAGAACTGATGTTTCTTTAACTATGTGGCTCTTTCCTTTCTGCTGTCATAACAGCAGACCGTGCAATTAGCACATTGCCTAGGAAGTCCTGAGTCCAGAAGTATTGGATTCATGAAGTACTTATGAGAAAATGTTTTTGGCACAGAGGAAATCATTATTTTCTGCTTTCCTTGTGAATTTAGCTACAAAACATTTCATGTTTTTGCAGCTAAGTCTGCACATGAGATGATGGAGACTGACCCCGACCCAGATATTAGCCTGGGCCCACAGTCACTGCACACTGCTAGCCAAAGCAAGCGGGAGCACACTGCAAGCGGCTGAGATGTCGGCCTGCCAGGCTGGAGAAACGCAGTCACACACTGAGGAGGGGACAGCTGATGATTTATCCTGTTGCCACTTTTTAAAACTACTTGTTGCTGGAAATCGCACCACGTTTGTCTAATTACAGCCTGTAAAAATGACATTACAGTGTGATTTAGATATGTAGGTGTCTGGTTTATAATGAGGATATAAATATCTCTATTATTTCTAGTTTTTTTGTCTTATTTGATATAACATTCAGCTTGTTGCTACTTAGTTTGTTAGTCAGGATATAACACAGTTTCTTATTTTCTAATGAACACATTTATAGGTTTTGCCTACAAACTATTGATTTTTACTGTTATTAGTGTCCTTAGCTTATAACTGTCTTTGTTTACTATTCAATGAAGACCATATTTATAGTTTTTCCCTAATTTGATACAAATTATGGTTTATTACGTCTTTATTAGATTACGTATTTGTGGCCCTTTTTATATAGGAGCCTTTCCCCTCTGATCTTCTACCATCGTTTTATCTAATACATTTTAGGGGCCTACTGTTTCACAAATAACAGCACTGAGTTGAGAAAAGTAAAGATTTATGTATCAGAACATTTTTCTTCTTCCCTCTCCCATTAATCATCTCAAGACCCCTGAGATTTATTAGGTGACCCTTCGACCAGTGGATCCCCGCGTGGGGAACCACTGGCCTATACACCGACTGGATATAGGGTTATGAAAAATAGCTCCGCCAATATCAGCTATAAGAATAAAATTCTGCTTACACTTTGGGGTTAATAATCTAATAATCTGACATACACAGGTTTGGGGAGTACTGGGATACATGTAACGGGATTATGAAATTAGGATACAAAAAGCTAACCTGTATAGTACCTGTATTATAAAGTTACAGTAAAAATATGTAGTTAGATTACAGATACATTCAGTAAAAAAAGCGGAGTTCCAACAGGATTGCAAATGAAACACAACAATGAACAATTCAAACTTTATTAAAACTTAATTATACAGGTTACATGTTATGGCTGCTGGCTCGATACCTTCGTCGCTCCGCTCAGCCAGTTGGGAAATTCTTGCAGCACAGGTGGTCCAGCTCCTGTCAAAAAAGGTTTTCGGTGGTGTCGGCCTTGTGGATTTGCTTGCCAAACCGCATATAGACCACGGTCATTTGGATCTTGGTTAACAGGTACGCCAAAATGCGAATTTCACCTCCGTCGGCCGTGTCCCTGCGTTATACGCCGAGGGGCGTAATGCTTCATAGCCAATGCTTCGGGCCAATTACCACATCATTACCTCGGACACGGGCCGGGCTCGGGCTTGAACGCAGCAGCCGCTCTGCCCCTCCCTCTCCGATTCACGTCACTCACATTATATTATACTGATCACATAGTGGTTCGACTATGTCGAATTCAAACCATGATCATGAGGCCCTGTGGACACTTACCATCGGATTCTCTACGTGCGCGTAACGCTATGGCGGTATTTAGCCTCCTCGTTCGCCGTAACGCTGCTTTGTAATAATGCTTTTCGTGAATAACGCGGCAGTATTTTCATGCTATTGGTTTCCAAAGTCGATGTTTCCAGATAAGCTTCAGAGATGAGCGCGGGAGCCAGAGCTCGCAGAGCGTCACTGGAGGTGACTCCACGCGGATGTCACCGGAGACATCATTACACAGGTAAGGCGGGAGGGTTCTCTCTCTGGAGAGGAGGTATGAAGAACACAGCCAGCTCGTTTCCATTAAGCAGAAGCGTAAACGTGAGACGCAGAGGCTCTTCAAAGCGCAGCCTTATTTCAAACCATTTAAAGTAATGAAACACCGCAACAAACATTCTGCGCGCGAAGTCCATGGCTGCTGAAGAAAAGTGACGGTGAACACAATTGCAGTTTTTATATGGAGTAGGCTAGTCCGGCCCAGTTTCACGATGTCGTGCAGCGCATTGATTTGATTTAATAAAAATGACAGGACGATGGAGGGGTGTACAGTTTCATGAGCCAATAACGTGAAGGAACGTGTCTCAGTGAACCTGACTATTGGGCAAAGGGAAATCTGAAGAGAAATCTGATTTGATGGGTGGAGACTGATCAGGTGCTGTTCTGTCCAATTACTACTACTAAACCAGCTACTTTTACGCACGAGCCTCAGAAGGCTTCCACGGCTTGATTCTGAGCAAAGATCCCAGCAGAACTGAATTTAGTGAAAACACAACACAACCTCAAAGCAGCACAAGACAGAACACAACATTGGGTCGACCAGTCGTTTGTACAATTAGTGCGTTTGTTTGTCGGGCGCTGTGAGCCTCTGTGCCATCCAGAGCGCACGCAGGCTCACACACCGTCATGTGCTGGAGAAGCTTTAGGAGGAGAGTTTCCTCTGTCACTGCAGCTTTTGACTCTGTGCTCAGTGTCTGTAGTCTGGATGAATATGGACCATCATTAATAATGAATGGCGATTATTTCACTGTACACACTGAATGTAATGAGCAATGTAGTTAGTAGTGTTCATCATTAATGTGGTACAGCTAATACACAGAGGCACGGTGTCAGTTTGGTGCGGTTTAAATGTTTTTACGCACATTTCTTATGAGCAGACGAAAGAACATTTTAAACAACGGGCCAGAACAACATGACAGTTTAAAGTTTGGTCATGGACTTTAATGAGCAGAGGAGACAGATACACACACACACACACACACGTTATAACAGACACATCTTGGATTTGATGAATCAGGTTGAAACAAGAGCATTTCAGTTTCACAAGGATGTAAAATTCAGCAGGGTAAAGTTGGATACACAACTTTAAATCTCGAAATGTACAACATCTGGCTCCTCGGCTTCATTTAGTGAAAGCCCACATAAAGGTATTAAACATCGCTGTGGAAAAACGCACGATGAGTGTCGCACGGCTGCTTCCCCGTGAAAGCGCACGGAGGAGCGGAAAAAGATTATTCACAGACTTACTTTTTCACTGTATCCGAATCGAAACAAGGTGAATGGATATCTTTAACAAGAAAAACGAAAAAGAGGAATCAATTACTTTTTCATTGATTCGTCTTGATGCCCGGGCTCCCGAGCCGGGTTGACGCGCCGAGTCAAACCGAGTAGAGCCAGGCCGACAGATCTAATGGAAACAACTTTAAATCTTGAAATGTACTGGCTCCTCGGCTTCATTAAGTGAAAGCCCACATAAAGGCATGAAACACCGCTGATGAGAGTCGTACGGCTGCTTCCTCGTGAAAGCGCGCGGAGGGGCAGGAAAGGATTCTTCAAAGTCTCACATTTCACTGTATCAGAGGAATCAATAACGCAAAAAAACACACAATCATAAAAGTGTTTATGTGATCCCCACATGTCAACGTCGAGCTAAGATACGATGACTTATTCACTAAATGAGGCTGAGGAGCCAGTTGTTGTACATTTCAAGATTTAAAGTTGTGTATCTAACTTTACCCTGCCGAGAATGCAGCAGCGTCTCATGTCGTTGTGGAGTGTCTCTGGTGTCCACAGGATCTGCTTCCTCTAACTGTTGCCAACTCCTCAGTAAGGAAAGTTGTTATTGGCTGTCCTAAAAGTTTCTAGAAATTGCTAAATGACTGTAATGCATTCCAGATGCATGAGACACCACCCGCCCGAGTTGCAAAGTGGGAAATCTCGCAGCTGTCTCGCGACATTTCGCCGAGGCTCTCCCCCTTTTGGTCGGAATACTGTACGACTCGGTATTTGCAGCCTGGACGCGGAGGGGTGGACATCTCCACTGACTGCAGCTGGGAGGAACTACTGCGCGAGGACTGGGCTGCCTGTGAGTGCTCTGAGACGGGGGCGGAGCTCACGGCAGCGCGCTGCTCGTTGAGAAGACGATACGTGCTTTACACAAAACTTTTATCATACAAATAGTGTTATTTCTCTGAGTATGTGTGCTCTTTAGCTCCTGAATAGTAAAATGAAATACATCTGATTGCATCTGATTGCATCATTATCCTCCAAAACTCCAACCATACAAAAACTGTATGGTTGGATATACATTGTATGGTTGGATAAAAGACCGTAGAATGGGCCGAACAAGCCTACGCCAGCCTATAAAGACTGCATATCTGTTCACCGGCGTTTCTCCTTCTTCAGCAGCCATGGACCTCGCTCGGAGATTTTTTTTCTGCTGTGCTCCTGTCAACCTGGCGGGTTTGTCTTTATTTTGCCGGGTTTGAAATAAGGCTGCGCTTTGAGGAGCGTCAGGGTCTCATGTTTGCACTAATGCGTAACCGAGTCGTGCTGGCTGTGATCTCCATCCCTCCTCTCCAGAGAGGGAACCCTCCTCACGCACCTGTGTAATGGTGTGGAAACCAAAGACAAGTCAACACCGCCTCATTATCCACTGAAAGCATTATTACACAGCAACGTTACGGCGAACGAGGAAGTTGAAGTACTCCACAGCGAAACTCGCGAGGAGGTAGGTCTATTCGAATGGCAAGTATCCACGGTCCCGTTCACGCTCATGACTTTGATTCACAGCATCGACACTCCGCAAATACAGGCACACGACCTCCTCCACTGAATGGCTGAGCGGCTGCTCACATAGGCCTTCACAACGAAGAGGAAGCAGTGTTGCCAACTCAGCGACTTTGTCGCTATATTCAGCGAGTATTCAGACCACTCCAGCGACTCTTCTTCAAAAAAAGCAACCAGCAACAAATCTAACAACTTTTTCTGGTGTTATTGGAGACTCTGACGTGAAAACACGTATCGTTACTCTTCTCAACGAGCAGCGGGTGCCGCCCTCGTCTTAAAGCACTCACAGGCAGCCCAGTCCCTCCCAGCTGCAGTCAGAGGAGGAGATGTTCACCCCTCCGCGTCCAGACTGCAAATGACTTACGCATGCGCGAAGCCTCCGCTGACTGGATCCCGCCCTGGCTTACAGTCATTTAGCAATTTCTAGAAACTTTGAGGGCAGCCAATAACAACTTTCCTTACCGAGGAGTTGGCAACAATGAGAGGGAGCAGATCCTGTGGACACCAGAGGCACTCCACAACGACATGAAACTTCATGTTAATGCCGCTGAATTCTCCTCTGAGAATGCAGCGGCATTAACTGCGTCCAAGCAGCGCACAGACCAATGGACGGGATCGATGCACTTGACAATGGCTGAACCACCACCACGTCTACATGAACGCAGGCTACACCCTTCTTTTTTTTTTTTTTTTTTTTGGCCTTTATGGACAGTACGACTTGAGAAATGACAGGAAACAGGAAGAGAGAGAGAGGCGGAGGGCCCCAGGCCGGGACTCGATGCTGCAGCGAGGACAAAGCCTCTGAACATGGGACACCAACTCTACCAACTGAGCTAATCGGCGCGAGCCAGAATTTCCGGACTCAGAACGTGCCGTCTCCCTCTGAGCGGAGCGACGTCCCCATCCTGAAGAATGGCGCACGGAGGTAGACGAAGTATGTGGCAGATATACAACCGAGATGAGCTCCGTGCCACGGTTAACAACTCCCTCACAAAGTTACATGACCGCCATAAAATGACAACTGCTGTGTGATAATGTTTTAATAAAGTTCTGGAAACTTTGTTGTCATTGTTTTGTTTCACACAGAGACACACACACACACTCGTCGACTTCTGCCGTGTGCTCTCATTAGGACGCGGCAGTGTTGTCATTCCTTCAGTGTGTTCAGGTCGATGATTCAGATAATCTTTGGAGATGAAGTCTCGTGGAAGTCAAAGCTCGCAGCTCTCCATCCCTCCTCTCCAGAGAGGGAACCCTCCTCACGCACCTGTGTAATGGTGTGGAAACCAAAGACAAGTCAACACCGCCTCATTATCCACTGAAAGCATTATTACACAGCAACGTTACGGCGAACGAGGAAGTTGAAGTACTCCACAGCGAAACTCGCGAGGAGGTAGGTCTATTCGAATGGCAAGTATCCACGGTCCCGTTCACGCTCATGACTTTGATTCACAGCATCGACACTCCGCCAATACAGGCACACGACCTCCTCCACTGAATGGCTGAGCGGCTGCTCACATAGGCCTACACAACGAAGAGGAAGCAGTGTTGCCAACTCGGCGCCTTGTCGCTATATTCAGCGAGTATTCAGACCACTCCAGCGACTCTTCTTCAAAAAAGCGACCATCAACAAATCTAACAACTTTTTCTGGTGTTATTGGAGACTCTGACGTGAAAACACGTATCGTTACTCTTCTCAACGAGCAGCGGGTGCCGCCCTCGTCTTAAAGCACTCACAGGCAGCCCAGTCCCTCACAGCTGCAGTCAGAGGAGGAGATGTTCACCCCTCCGCGTCCAGACTGCAAATGACTCACGCATGCGCGAAGCCGCCGCTGACTGGATCCCGCCCTGGCTTACAGTCATTTTAGCAATTTCTAGAAACTTTGAGGGCAGCCAATAACAACTTTCCTTAGCGAGGAGTTGGCAACAATGAGAGGGAGCAGATCCTGTGGACACCAGAGGCACTCCACAACGACATGAAACTTCATGTTAATGCTGCTGAATTCTCCTCTGAGAATGCAGCGGCATTAACTGCATTAACTGCGTCCAAGCAGCGCACAGACCAATGGACGGGATCGATGCACTTGACAATGGCTGAACCACCACCACGTCTACATGAACGCAGGCTACACCCTTCTTTTTTAATTTTTTTTTTTTTTTTTGGCCTTTATGGACAGTACGACTTGAGAAATGACAGGAAACAGGAAGAGAGAGAGAGGCGGAGGGCCCCAGGCCGGGACTCGATGCTGCAGCGAGGACAAAGCCTCTGAACATGGGACACCAACTCTACCAACTGAGCTAATCGGCGCGAGCCAGAATTTCCGGACTCAGAACGTGCCGTCTCCCTCTGAGCGGAGTGACGTCCCCATCCTGAAGAATGGCGCACGGAGGTAGACGAAGTATGTGGCAGATATACAACCGAGATGAGCTCCGTGCCACGGTTAACAACTCCCTCACAAAGTTACATGACCGCCATAAAATGACAACTGCTGTGTGATAATGTTTTAATAAAGTTCTGGAAACTTTGTTGTCATTGTTTTGTGACACACAGAGACACACACACACACTCGTCGACTTCTGCCGTGTGCTCTCATTAGGACGCGGCAGTGTTGTCATTCCTTCAGTGTGTTCAGGTCGATGATTCAGATAATCTTTGGAGATGAAGTCTCGTGGAAGTCAAAGCTCGCAGAGCTTCACTAGAGCCGGTGTCTGCACGCGGATGCCACCGTAGACATCCCCACACAGCGACATCAGGAGAGTTCCTCATCAGGAGTGATGAAGATCACAACCAGCTACTGTCTGTAATGGAGAAGGGTCAAAAGGCCAAGAGGCTCTTCATAACGCAGCCATTTCCAACCGGTGTGTGTGTCTAGGCTCTGTATAAACTCTTCATGTATATTAAATCAATCCCCCCGTGTCCATATGTTCATCCACTTAACACATAAATAATCAATGTGTAGGTTTGTTTTTCTTTTTAAGTGCAAAGTTGGGAACAAAAAAAAACATTCAATATCTCCTGGAGGATATAGGCTATGTACAATTAGTACAAAAAAGAGTAATCAATAATCAATCTACAAATCACTACACTGAATATGATATCCAAAGTAAATTTATATTAATCATGTCAGAAACAAATGAGTTCAGATGATCCATATAAAAGAGATCAGAGGACGGACTTTAGGACTTTAGTGATATCCAATTTATTATATCTGACTAAAATATTCGGGACACAGGGCGAAACAGAAACGTGTTCCAATGTTTCTTCAGTGTCTTTACAGAAGGTACAGGGGTCCACTTCAAATGTAAACCTTTGTTTAAGAAACTCTGGATAAATCTTATGAATTATTCTAAAATGAGTTTCTTTAACTTTTGGGGAAACAGGCCACTTACTAAATTTGGAATGTGCTTAATCCACAACAGAAAAGGTTATCAGCTCAGGGACTGTATATGTAACCCTCTGTTATAATCTTGAAACACCTCAGAGTTCAGAACAGTTGTTATTACATATCAATTCAATTACAATCTGCAGTAACTAGACTTAATATTTGAATACATTGAAGTGCTTTGATACTTTACATATCTTACTATATTCTCTTAGCGAGCAATTTAACTGATACTTTTCTGTAAAAACCCAGATAATCCAATATGTTACAAACAGAATGTATCTCTCCAACCAGTTGTCAGAAAAATCTATGCTGTTACATAGTCTTTCCAAACCTTCAGAGAGAAAGAAACACCAGAGAGAGTTACGTTTGATCAAATATCTTTTACTTGCAGTAAGGGGAGAATCATACAATGATTGGATGTGTCAGAGTTTTCTTCAGTTAAACAAAGATAAGACTGAAATAATTGTTTTTGGAGCCAAGGAAGAACGACTCACAGTCTCTGCTCAGCTTCAATCTATAATGTTGAAAACTGCAAACCAAGCCAGAAACCTCGGTGTAATAATGGACTCAGACCTGAACTTCAGCAACCACATTAAGTCAATTACAAAGTCGGCCTACTATCATCTTAAAAATATATCCAGGATAAAAGGACTTATGTCTCAGCAGGATTTAGAAAAACTTATCCATGCATTTATCTTCAGCAGACTCGACTACTGTAACGGTGTCTTTACAGGACTCTAAAAAATCCATCAGACAGCTGCAGCTGATTCAGAACGCTGCTGCTCGAGTCCTAACAAGAACCAAAAAAGTAGATCACATCACTCCAGTTCTCAGATCTTTACACTGGCTTCCTGTCAGTCGAAGAATAGATTTCAAAATCCTGTTGTTGGTTTATAAAGCACTGAATGGTTTCGGGCCAAAATACATTTCTGATCTGCTACCACGTTATGAACCATCCAGACCTCTGAGGTCATCAGGCTCAGGTCTGCTTTCAGTCCCTAGAGTCAAAACTAGACATGGAGAAGCAGCGTTCAGTTACTATGCGCCACACATCTGGAACAAACTCCCAGAAAACTGCAGGTCTGCTCCGACTCTCACCTCTTTTAAATCAAGGCTGAAGACCTTTCTGTTTGCCACAGCCTTTCACTGAAGCAATTTTAAGTCTTTGAACTGCACTGTGACTTTTATTTTTTCTCTATTTTAGCCTACTTTCCTATTTCTTAACTTGTTTTAATGTTTTGTTTTAATGTCTATTTCTTAACTTGTTTTAATGTTTTGTTTAAATGTCTATTTCTCAACTTGTTTTAATGTTTTGTTTTAATGTATCTTAAATGTTTTACTGTAATTGTATGCGCCTGTAAAGCACTTTGAGTTGCCCTGTGTCTGAATTGTGCTATACAAATAAACTTGCCTTGCCTTGCCTTGCCTTACACAGTAAGGTTGTAAGGCTGTTTCTGCAGATCTCTGCAGAATTATGTTAATCACAGTCTTTTATATTATGTGTGTCTTATGTGTCTCATCTCCTTATACAGACTTTTCACAATCTCGCTTCTGTAAGTACATGCAAATTACACATTCAGCAAATAAGACAGTCTCACAAGTTGTCTGTCACATTGGGTCAAGCAGGGTCAAATATAGACAAGAGTTTAACAAGTATTTCTCCATCATTTCCCTCCTGTTTAAACTCTTCACAATTACAAAGCATTTATTGAATATAATGTCATTCACTTCAACAAATAAGTTTCCTGTATTTTCACAAAGCCACAAACAATTCAAAAGGCCGAGATCACAGAAGAATATGTTTTCATCAAACAGTCATTAGTCATTCTTATACAGGAGCAAGGCATCATGGTAATCACTGATAATACATCATCATTGAGAAGCATAATCATATACTGTCCAGGGGCGAGGCCAGGCAAACTTGTGGAACAATGACGACAGCTCTGTGTAAAGACTTGGTGCACCGCCGATATTAACGGTCCACACTCCTGAATGGGAGAACACCTTGCTTCAGGAGGGTGAGAATTGACAGACGCTATGCACATGCCTCTGGGCTTACACTTTGTCACCTCACCTGCATTCATTACTGTTGGTATTTGGGAAGATGGGGATGTAGTACTTATTGCCGGGATTGAATCTCAGCAGATCCACGTACTCTCCTTCCACAGCTTCAGCAATGAGAGTCTTTGTCACCGAACGACTGATGAATCGCTCCAGCAGGCCTCTCAGCAAAGGAACACAGCAGCAGAACACCACGCTGAGGACCACCACTCCTATAATGAGGGAGACTAGAACAGAACAACTTGCATATTTACCAAACTGTTTCTCCCACCAGTCAGTCCAGTCATCAACGCTTGCGTTCTCGGCCAACTCTTCAGAGAGAGAAGTCAGACTCTCCAGTGCTCTGGTCACACTTCCGTCGGGGGCTGTGTTGAGAGGGATGTAGGTGCAACAACTTGAACCAAAAGTTTTACACACGCCTCCTTTCTCAGCTAACAACATGTCTAGCGCAAGTCTATTTTGCCATGCAGTAAGGGAAGTTGAGTGTAGCTGCTCTTTCAATCCTTTTACGGCATCCCTAGTGTAATTAGCAAAACGCTGCTGATTATAATACATATAATTAATCCAGGCAGTGTTTTTGCTCGTCTCAATGATTGGCCCAAAGAAGGGTATAACAGCTGTCCAGCCTGCAGATATTTCTCCTCTGGCCTTAAACTCATTAGGCACACCACGTGGCACCCCGATTGCATCAATCCATACAGGTTCATATGCAGAGGGAGTGTCAGACAATTCTCTTTTCTGTCTACGACCATGTGTGCTTGTTAAGTGTAGGGAGGAGTTCAATTCCAAAAGCCGTAAAAAGTAGGATAACATTGACTAGCGTACACTCACCATCCCAGTCAGCTGGCAACCGAGCTCTAAGCCTCCTATCCCCGCACAGCCACCATATGTCAGTCACACCTGTGGATTGGTTTAGGAACAGATCACTTGTCAGGTTACCATTGTTTTCTGTTACATTGGTTTTGTCTAGACACCAGTCTGCAGGGAACTTTTTCACTTTTCTCCCCGCATCACTTGTCCTGGTGAAGGAGGAATAATTTGCAGCATAGCTAGTCACATGCTCAGGCACACTCGTGTCAACAAGGCTGCCATGTTCCTACACATTGTAGTAGTAGGGGTGTATTTTTTGTCAAACATCTTCAACACACATACCAACCCCTCTTCACTGGAATTAGTAGTTATCCTAGCACATGCAATTCAGTTAGACATATTTAGACTCTGGGCTGTGTACCTCATCCATGATAGCCACAAATTCTGGCCAATGTCTCCAGTTTCTATAGCAAAGACATCATCAATAGTCAAGTTAGTCAAAAACTTTACTCCTCTGTTCTCAGCATGGGGCATAGGTGTCGTACTCTCAGTTTGAGCCTGTGTGACATCCTGGACACTCTCTTTAGCTCGCTTCCCCTCTACTACAATGGAAAATATACGGAGAGGATCTTTTCCCCCAAGACTGGCCCCAATATAGTAGACACCAGTGTCAGAACTCTGAGGATTTGTCACTGTCACTGTCACTTCATTGCATTTCCTGTTATCATTTTTGCCTGTATAAAGGCATGCAGTTCCGCTCTGGATAATTTTAAATCTGCTTCTCTGTCTGTGTGCTGCATTAACCCATCCCCTATCACTGCTTGCCATTACCCTGGCCCAATTACATGGTGGAGGTACAAATGTATTTAGGTGCAGTGCTGTAGTAGTCAGGTGTGTGGATTCTCAATTTAGTTCCATCTTCCCCTAGTGCATCTAACCAGTCAAACCGGAGTGATGAAGTTCTCCCTTCAGTTAACACTACCTGAATGCCTGACGCGTTTCTTTTCATTCTAATGGGCGCACTGCTAATCACTAACAGCAACGACTGCAGACAGAGCAGGAGTCCTATCAGTCCCATGTTTAAATGGTGCGAGTGTGTTCTCTGTTTCTTCACTGGTTTGAGACAGACAGATCTCTATATGATCTGCCTCCCTTTGTAGCCAGACTTTTCACTCACACACTTAACCTGTGACTGATACTTCCACCTTACTCTGATAGCATGTGTTGCTTTTTACAATGCGTGTTATGTATCCACGTCTGTCTCTCTTTTATCTTTACAGCAGTGGGGGTAGTTAGCAATACCTGATATGGACCTTCCCACTTAGGACTTGTCCAGTTTTTCTTCTTGATTACTTTCACAAAGACCCAGTCTCCTGGTTTCAATGGCGGTACCTCTTCTGATGTTTCTGGTTCTGGAATGACATTTACTTCTGTTACTTCTTTAGTTTTTAACATTTTTCTCATGTGTGTCAACAAATTATCCTCAGCTTTATCTGTAGGTGTTTTGTAGAGCGTGACTTCTCTGCATAAGGCTTTTGCAACTGTCAGTGCATCAGGACTAACACATGGAAATGCTTCTACCCATTTGGAAAATGCATCGATGATCACTAAACAGTATTTTTTGCCTTCACATTTGTTTAGTTCAATGAAATCCATGTGTATAACTTGAAATGGGTGTTCAGGCGCAGGAAACTTTCTCCTGGTCTGTCTGATATTGCCCTGCGGGTTATATTTAGCACATATTTGGCATGCCAAACAACATTTATTAGTAGTAGAGTAGTTTGTATATCCTGGTGCATTATATACTCTGTTTATTATCTGTACCATCCCTCCTGTTGAGACATGGCTTGACCCATGGCTCAATATTGCTGCCCATCTAAACAGAGAGCGTGGTAGGAATGGTTTCCGTTCAGGTCAAAACATGAGATCTTCATCCGTATGTATGCCTATTTTTTTCCGAACCTGATTTCTCTGAATCAGGTGCGGTGATTTGCATATCGCGGAGAAGAGTAACATCAAATTCCTGTTCTGCAATAAAAGTATGTGCTTCATCTACAAAGACATTAAAACAAAACATTAAAACAAGTTAAGAAATAGGAAAGTAGGCTAAAATAGAATAGATTTCCTATGCCTTCGTCCCAGTGCACTTTATATTTATCCTTAAGACCCGGTCATCACCGTGAATTCAGTTTGTTTACGCTACAAATTCTGAAAAAAAAGCAGCCAACCAGCGGTGATAACCTTAAGAGACCCCTTGTCTCCACTTGGTTCCACTCGGCCCTGAGTTGGTCCCCAATCCAGCGGTACAACAGCTTTATAGGGAAAAAAAAACACCTTTTCTTCCTATTAGCTCCGGCATTCCCAGAACCCGGTATTACTCTGCCCTGAATTGGTCCGAGTCGCCCAACTATCACAATGATCAACAGAAATCCAGCAAAAATTACTATTCACAATAATAGAAAACAAAAGTCACAGAGAAAATAAAAGTTACAGTGCAGTTCAAAGCCTTAAAATTGCTTCAGTGAAAGGCAAAATAGAATAGGTTTCTGGATCTGCAAACAACACAGGTTTTGACAAGTGTTGTAAGAGCTACCATTAGCTGCTTTAACAAAAATGTTCTGTCTTGAAGGCTTCAAAAATGGAGCACAACTTGGCCTGATAACTGTTTTTGTTGCTCCTGTGTCACACAAGAAGTTGATCATTCTTCCTGCTACATTTCATACAACCTCTGGCTTGCTCTGTAAACATGCAAATGCTGTATCTAATCTTAACACTTCCTCTTCTTCACTTCTCTCTTCTATTCTCATAGCCTGCTCTTGGCTTTGACCAGGGTCAGAGGTTTCCGACCGCGGATAGTCATGCTTGATTTCGCGGTCCTAATCTACCTTTCCTTTCAGGGCAATTTCGTGCCCAGTGTCCTGACTTCCCACATACATGACAAATATCCCTGTCTCTTGGCCTATGTCCTCGGCCTCTGAATCCTCCTCTGTAACCCCCTTTCCCTCTATAGTTATATCCTTCTCTGCTCTCGTTTGTGTAATACACTGTGTCGTCTTCTATCAATAATGTATGTGTATTTTGTTCTTATTCTGTGCCTGTCTTTCAGCGTGTATGGCATAATCCTCATACTCTGCCATTGTAGCAGTATTGAAATTTACCATGTGTTTTTGCACAAAGTGCTTGATCTCCTCCTTACTATTTTGGTGGGTGACATTCTTCAATTGCTGCCAATAAGCTGCATTATCAACTGGCGCTCCTTTCATTCTCTGAGCAAATGTCTAAAAGGTTTCATCGTCTCTCTGTCTGGTTCTCCCTATGACAGTCCAATCAGCCGTCACAGCATATTTTGTTCTTATTCTCTCCTGCAATTTTGTCCTCCTAGTGACAAAAACATTATTGTCAGGCCCTAAAACCTGTCCTTGCCCTGTAGCATGACTCCAATTTCCCTTTACTTTTACCCAAACAGTTTTCAACACTCTCCTAAGTGCCCTTTCGTACTCCAATGCATTCAGACTATAACTAGTCCTTAGTCCCCCTATTTGTCGATTCTGCCAGCCACTGTTGGGCTGCACTTAGTCCTAACTTTTTCTGTTTCCTTGGGTTATTTTTTGCTTTTGATCGTATTTGTTGCAATGTTCAGGCAATAATTTTCCTTTAAATTAAAAACTTTTTAGACCACTTTTTAATGTGGTGGGTCGACCCTGGGTATTTGCAATTCATATATTTTACATCACCTGCTTCTTCTGCCTCGGCTCTGCAACACGAAGAGCATGAGCCCATTTTTCATCTAATTGTTTGTAGTACTACGTTCCTCTTTTGTTTGTACACAGTTACTTCAACTGGCAAGTGCTTTATGTTTGCACCGTTAGGTTTCAGGCACTCCGCTGCTTCACTGTGCACACATTCACACTTTTACTTCCCTGCTAGAAAGTATTGTACGTACTTTTGTCTTCCCTGCGCGGAAGTATTGTCTTCCCTGCTCGGAAGTATTGTCTTCCCTACTCGGAAGTATTGTCTTCCCTGCTCGGAAGTATTGTAGGTTCTCGCAACCTCTATTTTGCTCGTTAAAATTTTTATTAAGACCTTTCTCGTGGATTCCCTGAATCCTTTAATAAATGTGAAACCCGGTTTCAGCTATTTATCATTTATGGTCTTACCGTGACCCAGCCACGCTTTTATCAGCCCTGCTGATGCTCACTCTTTTTGGTGCCTCTCGGTCTCTGAAAACAGTTCGCGTTCCCAGCCTCTGTTTGCATCAATTTCAGATGGAGGACTTTTGCTCGCCGCCGAGTCTTTTCAGCGACCTGTGCACAGTATTCGGTTCAGGAAGTCGTCATCCAGAACAGCACTGGTCTCTTGGGATCCGGCTCGAAGGACCAAGAAATGTCAGAAAAATCTATGCTGTTACATAGATTCTTTCCAAACCTTCAGAGAGAAAGAAACACCAGAGAGAGTTACGTTTGATCAAATATCTTTTACTTGCAGCAAGGGGAGAACCATACACAGTTACAGGTTGTAAGGCTGTTTCTGCAGATCTCCGCAGAATTATGTTAATCACAGTCTTTTATAACTCTGGATACAAAAGTCACACCCAGTGCCAGATGACAAGTTGTCATAGTACATGCCCTTATGTGTCTCATCTCCTTATACAGACTTTTCACAATCTTGCTTCTGTAAGTACATGCAAATTACACATTCAGCAAACAAGACAGTCTCACAAGTTGTCTGTCACATTGGGTCAAGCAGGGTCAAATATAGACAAGAGTTTAACAAGTATTTCTCCATCACCAGTCATTCCCAAATATTGATTTCCCATTAATTGTAATCACTCTATTGTTCCACAGAGTTGTTCAAATGAGTAAATATCATGTCCATCTCCTTGTATTTCAGTGGTGTTATTAATAATAATACATTTTATTTATGGCGCCTTTCAGGGCACTCAAGGTCGCCTTACACAACATATAAACAGCGATTTAAAAGAGCAAAGGACACATATAAATAAAAACAAAATAAAAATCAGAAAACTGCAGGGTGGAAGACAACTTAAAGTGAGTATGAGAGTTTGAAGAGGTAGGTTTTTAGACGGGATTTGAAGATGGATAGAGAGTTAATGTTCCTGATGTTGGGGGGGAGGGAGTTCCAGAGGCGGGGAACAGAGCGGCTGAAGGCTCTGGACCCCATGGTGGACAGACGGGCAGAGGGCACAGTGAGGCTGATGGAGGAGGCTGATCTGAGTGCCCGGGAGGGAATGTAATAATAAGCATTTATTCTTGGGGTTGTCAAAATAAAAAGCTCTGAGGAGATGGGACATCCCTGAAGAACACCCTGTAGCACCTTGACCCTTGAGGTCACTCCAGGGTCCAGAGACAGAACTGTTTATGTCAGTGTAGAACATCTCAGAAATAGATTTTTCCCACAAAACCCAAAAGGTCGAATGCTTCCAACGAAAAGTTCTGTTCAGTGGTGTCAGGAAATAATACAGAACTGTCTTTATCAATACACTGTCTATAATCTAACATATCAAGTATCACCTGAGTATGGTTATGTATATTTCTAACCTTTATCAAAGCTCATTAACATTCATCCACTAACTTTGTTGGACCCTCATCTAAATGGTTTGCATACACATGAGATAACCGTTTGTGATCATTACATAATAAGGTTATAGCCTCCAGCTGTCCAGTCAAAGTCCATCCTGCTTCATATTAAAGACAAATGTCCCGGTGAAGTACAGTACATTCTAAGAAGACATTGTAAAGCATCTCTCTTCTATCTTTCCAAACAAAAAGGTGTAAAAATCCACAGTTATCCCATCAAGTCCTGGTGAAATCCAATGTGTGGGTGCTCATCCAGCATGCCCCAACTCAAATAGATTATCAGCAAAAACAAATGAACAAACAATCATCACATCAGCGTGCGAATGAGCAAATATAGTCCTTAAATAAACTTTGGTGTGAGAAGAATCCAGCTAATTTGCTCGTATATTAACTGATATATGAAGTAACTCTGAATCAGCATGTCTTTGTGTATTAGTGTCTAATACTTTAAGTCATGAAAAGAGAATATAAAAGAGTCCCTCCTCTAATTTAATTAATATCCGAAGTGATGCAGTTGATTAGAATGTAATCAGGTAGCCTAAGTGTGAATCAGATTCACTCTTTCTTGGTATTGTTCTTGGCTTCACCAACAAGTATCATGTTCTCACTTTCTAATGAGTCAGCTGGTCAAAAGTTGTAGATTTTCACATTTAAACTCATGGTAAAACAATAACAGACGAAGCAAGTGTCATGCTGAAGAAGTTGATATATGGGGGTTTCCTCAACTGGTCACCTAAAAGTTGTTTTAACTAAAGGCTTATGGATGAATGAATTATTGATTTATTTACCATTCCTTACAGCTTATAGTCTGTAGTGGAACATGTTCGAACATGTTTGCATTTCACTTGTTTCTACTCCCCTACACACACACACACACACACACACACACACACACACACACACACACACTCGCTCTCTGGATTTGAGGCATACTCTGACATCTTATGGACAGAAACTGTAATTACAGTCTGTACAGTCAATGAGATGTGTGATCATATTTCTGAAATTGTCCCTCATTCATGCTCAGCAAACAGACTGCATGATGAATGTTCATTACTCAAACAGGGACAAATTCTGATTAGAGATCACATTAATATTGTGAATATTAAAATTCCCAGTTTTAATTCCAATTTTGAATAGTAAAATAATAAATAATGTAGGCCTGCTAGTACTGTTGTTGTGTAATACACCTGTTTTTGTTTTTGTCCATTAATAAAAATGTCATTCTTTTGTTAACAACAAAACGTTCACATTTAAGTAACATTTAAATGTAAAACATAAAAAAAATGTTGTCTGCCATCAACAACATTATTTTAGGTGATTCACTTTAAAGGGGCAATGCACAAAGATGTAACCAGAATTTCAGTTTAAAACATTCCAAAAATGAGCAAAAATTAAAGAAACAATAATGTTGACATTCTGTCAATGACATATCTGTATTGTGTTGAAGAGGTGTTTACTAAAGTTAGCATGTTAAGCAGCTAGCCCTGCCTGTCCTGTACTGTAATACCATTTCGGCATGAGGCGACAGTCCAGTAGCCCCCCAAAGATGTATAAGAGCGGTAAGTTTGGTTTGTTTAAGTGTAATAACTGAACAAAATAAATTCACAGTGTCAAGAAAGGAAATACTCTGACATCTGACTTCAAGTTTCTTTCTTTTGCTGAACTTAGATGAGCTTTCATTCAAACCTCATTCAAAACGCACCAACACAGTCGTGGTTTGTCTTTCCACAATCAACTGTGGCTTTATGGAAATAAATCCTAATTCACAGAGTTAGATGTGAAAATATTCTGGGTGTCTTGTAGGAGGAGGTTCAGGCTGCAGAGGATGGCAGAGGACAGACGCGGTGACAGTACTGTCACAATCTTTGCAGGTTGACATTCGAGGTGCGTGTGTCTGCTAGAATCTGCAGGTGGAGCTGGTGGCTGCAGATTCCTGGCAGAGGCTCGTGTCTGTCAGCACTAATCTACTGATGGAGGCAGTAGTGTTGGTTTTCAGTTGCAGATGGAGGTGGAGGTTGAGGCCTCATCCATCTTCCAGAATCTGTAGGTGGAGGAAACAACAGGTTACTGGCAGAGACTGTAGGCAGAAGATAAAAGACACTTTAGGTGGAGATTTTGGTGGAGGCGTTGCATTTATCTACTAGAATCTGCAGGTGGAGCTGGTGCAGGTTCCTGGCAGAGGCTTTAGGTGGAGGATTGTGTTTGTCAGCACACGATGGAGGCAGGAGTGCTGATTTTCAGCCAAGGATGAAGGTGGCGGTAGAGGCCTTAGTGGTCATCCAGAATCTGTAGGTGGAGACTTTCAAAGTGTTCAAGTCTCACATTTTCAATGTTGGAAGTCGGTTGTGTGTCGGTTGTCAGTCTCAGTGGGTTGTTCGTTGTTATCCGGAGTGAAAAAATCTTCAGTAAATCCAAAAACTTTACAGAGATTGACGAGTGAAACGGGTAAAATGTCGGTTGTGTTGACGGTTTCAGGCTTTGTTTGTTTTTAAATGATGATCTGATAGAAATGATGCACCTGGAGAAAAACATAGCAACCATGGAATCCTGCACGGCCATGTTGTGCGCGTGTGTTTTACAGTCACATCTCACCTCTGGATTTAAACCTTCATCCAATCAACCTGCAAAAGATGACGTCAACATGTAACCATGAAGAAATGTCCAGCTGTGACTGTGTCCTCTCTCATATTGTCTGATAGAAGTTTGGTTTCAGTCCTTGAAACAGCTCCTTATGAGAGGACTACACGTGAAGGCTTTTATTTTGCCACAGCAACAACATTTCAGGCTCCTTTATTACAACGTTGTTTTTATTACAAAAACTGTATCTCAGGTTCGTCAACTCTCGGCTTTTATGGACATTATTTCATTAACATCACAGAGAGCGCAAAAAGTCATCTGTGTGTATTTTATTAATGGAGCCACACACACACACACACACACACACACACACACACACACACACACACACACACACACAGTCCTCTGGAAACACATTTCATGTTGAATTTGGCCTCTTTCACTTTGCTTTACATTTACGCATCAAGATTTCCCGCAAAATATTATTTTTCTTATTTTATTTATCTTCATCAAAACTGTTTATATGTAGTTTTGTTCATTAAACACTTGTCTTCACACATCAGCAGCATCGGTACGCGCGTCCATACGTACCATTTTACGCACGTGGCACAGCCGCAGTAAACATTTACTGTCAATATTTTTGCGATCAATCAGGAACAAACTGACGTTGACTTTGAGGAATTTATTTCAATTCAATCAATAGGTGCATCTTCAATCAGTGCAGAGTGATACATGTTTCAACCATTCATTTATGATTTCTTCACATTTAATTAGTTTCTTTAACATCACACTTTTCTATTGCCAGTTGGCATTAACCATCAATTACTTACTTATGGTTATATATTATACCACAATACGTTCATTTTGTCCACATGTTTTTTAAAAGTTATTTCCCCCCCCCCCAGGTATTAAAGACAGATATGAGTCCATATGTAGCTATGGAGAAATCCTGATCATAAATTATTAGACAGTCTTGTTTCTTAAAACTAAAATTCTGACCTAAAATCACACAAATATCAAGAGTGTTTTTGTTATTTAGTATTTGTCAGAGGTGAGATGAAGTCCTGTGTCCTGTGACAACACTTTACAGTTACAGTCGCTTCTCATAAAACAGAAATCAAACTCAGACACTGAGGCAGTTCTCCTCAAACTGAGGATCTGGGGCTAAAGGTGCTGTGGGGGGTTGTATGAGGATGCACACTGCTTCGTGCTTTCACACAGACAGGCTGATTGTTCTGATACAAATCAAATGTCAACGTGTCATCAGCTGGACTATTGAGACAAGATTATGGAACAGAAACATGTAGCCTGATACTTGACTGATTCACTTAGAGGAGTTATGGTTCCTCTTCCCAAAGAGCTCCAATAAAACAACCTGTCAGTTTCAGTAAAAACTGATGTTTTAATTGTGTTCTTCTGGGTCTGTTAGAGCAGATTCTGGCTGTCCTGTCCCTCAGTGCAAAAGCCAAATGAGACACTAGGTGGCAGCAACTCCATTCTTATACCAGTCCCCATTCTGATGACCTGAACTGACATGACAGGAGAGTGGGAGAGGTGTAGAGGTTTGCTCTGGATAGGTGGAGCAGGGAGAAGCAGGCTGTACGCACTATAACAAAATGTCAGTCTGGTTTGATTTGAACAACAGGTCTTTTCCATGTTAGATAGTCTGTTACTGTGTACTGTATAGAGTATGTGTGCTCTGTAGCTCCTGAATAGTAAAGTGAAATAAATACAAGACAAACTTTGTGTCCAAAGTGTCAAACAAAATTATAATCTTTTCATCTATAATTCAAAAGTCTGACCGTGTGTGACATCTTCAGTAAAATAAATACTGTGTAAATTATGATGAAGTGTAAAATCAATTTTATTTATATAGCCCAAAATCACAATCACATTGCCTTGGGATTGAAGAAACCTCTGGAAGAGCCACAGAGAGGGATCCCTCTCCCAGGACGGACAGACATGCAATAGATGTCACATGAACAGAAAACAACAAAATCACAATTTACAAATTGCATTGACAGAATATCTGACACAAATTATAATATATGTAAAGTGTGAGTATCCAGGAGACGACTGAGCAGGCAGAGGCGTCGCCAAGTGGTGCCCGAGCCACACGACCTCCTCTTCACTGTTCCACAGCTTTCCAGTGTCCTCTGGGAGCTGGATCTCTGTGAAACACAACGTAATGTTTTCTCGAGATGTGTCTCTGTGTAAAGATAAGCATAAATAAGGGGCTTATTTTAATGATGGTAGTCTACTCAATTTTTTATTTTATTTTATTTTATTTATTTATTTATTTATTTATTTATTTATTTTTTATGAATGTGTGTGTGGTCATGTTATTGTTCAGACCTACAAGCAGAGGATCACAGTTTAATAAAATAGATGGTGAATCAGAGAAGAGATCAAATCTGAAACTTGGGACTGATAAACTTGAGTTCTTCACTCTGGTATGAAACTGAGGTCATGATGTATCACATCAGTCTGATCAGCAACAAAACCATTACACAAGGACAAGGATGTAAAAATGAATATAACTGGACAGGCAACACACGTTCATTTTTCTAACAAAACCAAACAAACAAGAACTGGCTCCACAGTACAATTTGGCACAATAGTCGCAGCACAAACGGTTAGAAAACAGGTCGTCACGTGTCTCTTCTTTAATATCAACGCCTCACCTGCACTGTGCCTCTTCTGAAAAGCTACATGAACGAGAGCAGAGCTTCACTCTCCTGTGACTCATGCACGTAATCACGGACGTAATTTGGGGGGGGGACACAGGGGACATGTCCCCTGCACTTTTTCAAAAGGCCGTTGTGGTTCCCTGCAGTTTTTACCGTCCAAAAACAATGTTACGCTATAGTAAACAGAGACTCGACAAGCACTAGGACCAAGCGGAAAACGGCCGCTCAAACTGAAGCCTGTTTTCCCTGAGTTTAGACCGCCCACAAGCTCCTCGATTGGCTCAGCCGTTTCTTGTGTGATTGGCCGGCCCCGCTGTCACTCCATCTTGCTTGCACACCGGTCTGCTAGTTGCCCAGGAGTCCTTATTAATCTGCCACGGTAAATTGGGCGTTTGTTCAGCCTGGGTCACGTCAGCTAGAAGGATTGTAATATCAGAGGTTTCATTTACATTAACGTTTGAATCGGTGTCCATGTGCGTGCGTGCGTTTGTGCGTGTGTGCGTGCGTGCGTATGTGTGTTTGGTAATTAGGCGCAGCCAGGATGTCTAAAAAAAGAAAAGTGGACATAAGAGATTTCTTTAGAAGTCAAAGTGTAAGTTACTCAAAGAAATGCCTTACACCCATCCTGCAACTGGCTCCCAATAAAGCAGCATATCCACTTCAAGATCCTCCTCAATTACAAAGCTCTCAATAATCTTGTAAAGTGTCTTTGAGTTGTATTGAAAGTGCTGATAAATCAAATGTATTGTTATTATTGTTGTTATTATTATTATTATTATTATTATTATAACTGTAGAGCCCCAACAATGCAAAGATTTAAAAAAAGCTTCTATTTAATGCCGAAGAGATACACTTATTTTCATGTATTATTTTTATGTTGAAAGGCAGCAACTGTTTAAAAAACACCAACGATGAATGATTTAGGGAAAAATACAATAAAACCTCGGATTACAAATGTGATTTTGTATCCAAACTCATGATAATTGTGAAACTAAGCTTTTTCCTCTATAACCGTATCATCAAAATTGATGATTGTTGCACCCCAAATTGTCCCACTGTTCATGTCATGTATCAATATATTTTTGTCAGGTGACGGATAGTAGAGATGCAGAAGGAGATACAGGAGGAGAGGCTGGAGGAGATGGAGGAGAAGAGGCTGGAGGAGGTAGAGCAGGAGAGGCTGGAGGAGATGGAGGAGGAGAAGCTGGAGGAGGTAGAGGAGGAGAGGCTGGAGGAGATGGAGGAGAAGAGGCTGGAGGAGGTGGAGGAGGAGAGGCTGGAGGAGGTAGAGGAGGAGAAGCTGGAGGAGGTAGAGGAGGAGAGGCTGGAGGAGATGGAGGAGGAGAGGCTGGAGGAGATGTAGGAGGAGAGGCTGGAGGAGATGGAGGAGAAGAGGCTGGAGGAGGTAGAGGAGGAGAGGCTGGAGGAGATGGAGGAGAAGAGGCTGGAGGAGGTAGAGGAGGAGAGGCTGGAGGAGATGTAGGAGGAGAGGCTGGAGGAGGGAGAGCAGGAGAGGCTGGAGGAGATGTAGGAGGAGGTAGAGGAGGAGAGGCTGGAGGAGATGGAGGAGAAGAGGCTGGAGGAGGTAGAGGAGGAGAAGCTGGAGGAGATGGAGGAGAAGAGACTGGAGGAGGTAGAGGAGGAGAAGCTGGAGGAGATGGAGGAGAAGAGGCTGGAGGAGGGAGAGCAGGAGAGGCTGGAGGAGGTAGAGGAGGAGAAGCTGGAGGAGGTAGAGGAGGAGAGGCTGGAGGAGGTAGAGCAGGAGAGGCTGGAGGAGATGTAGGAGGAGGTAGAGGAGGAGAAGCTGGAGGAGGTAGAGGAGGAGAGGCTGGAGGCTCACAGGTGAGGTTGAAAGAATAAACATGTGTTAGTCATGAGATTAAGCATTGTGACAAATGTGAGGGTGATGATGATCTGTATCAGAGCTTTCAAAGTTCAAACACCATGCATCTTATATTTTGTCAGATGAAAGAAGCAAACTGGCCAGGTACAGTTTTATATTGAGGCCGGTGTACTAAAAAGTCTGTGTAAATGTGTAAATGTATTATTTAATTGGTAAGAAATAGTAGCGACTAAGCAGAGAGTTCATGAGCAATATTTGTTGTCATTATTGTAATTAATTAAATTATAAGTTGCTCATAGATATTCCACCTTTTGTAATGTTTATCTTAGCTGGGTCAGCAGCAGCCAGGGGTCAGTAGATGCTCAGGCAGTAAAGGAGCACAAGATGGAAGAGCAGAAATGAGGTCTGTTTACCATATATTCCAAAAATAAGTGTAAAATTGGTGGTACTGAGTTGGAGTGAAGTTGACTAACAAGGTGAAACACAGAATTGGGTGAAAATGTTTTGCTACATGCTTTACAACCATTCAAACCAAAAAAGTGAACAGTAAACTTAAAAGTAGCAATAGAAAACTAGAACCCACCTCTGAAATCAAAATTTCGTCATTGCACGTAATAATACCTTTGTATGGATCAGCAGCAGCTACTTTTCGCACGAGCCACAGAGGCTTCCACGGCTTGATTCTGAGCAAAGATCCCACCAGAACCACAACACAACCTCAAAGCAACACATGATATAACACAACATTAGGTCGACCAGTCGTTTGTCTGTGTGTGTGTGTGTGTGTGTGTGTGTGTGTGTGTGTGTGTGGTTTCCAAATGTATAAAAATCCAGGAGCGGTGAGACCGTGCCTACTGGTACGTATCTTTTACACCGCCACTTTCCATGGAGATTTCTGAATGTATAAAAATCCACAGAGCGTGAGAATGTGCGTACTGGTACACATCTGTAACACCATGCGTTCAATGCACGCAGTCTTTTCAGTCTGAATATTGTGATGGTTGGCAAAAATTATATGATATCTACAGCCTTCTATAAACCCTTCACTATGATCCAACAGTGATGCATGAGTTGTTACTCTTGTTTTTACTGTCTTCTGTAAATATATTTGTCAGTGTGTATTATGATAATTATAATGATAATGATCCTTGTAAACAAACAAAGAAATACATTACCTTTACACAGGGGCGTCACTAGGTTTTGAGGACATGGGGAGGCTTAGCCCCCAAGAGATGCACAGGATGTGAGCGAACGTAGCACGCGAGCACAAAATTTCACAAAAAGCTAACAAAGACTGAGAAATTATTTATTATTATTATTTCAGTCTGTTTTTTTAATACGGTACAAGAACAAACACAGGTTTGCACAGTAACAGTATGTTTATAGCATTAACAACAATAGTAAGTCAAGTACACCATTTTTAAACAACATGGCTACAATTGCGAGTTACTTGGTCTGTTTGCTCTCCTCTCTCTGTGATTACTTGATCTTCCTCTGCCTCTTGATCCATCTCTGGATCCCCTTGCTCTCTCTGACTTGACCTTGCCTATTGATCTTTTTCTCCCTCAGCACCTTCTTCTGCCTGACCCTTCAAGATACATTGAAACACAATGAGTTGAATTAATAACTGATCAACATAGAGGCTAATGCCATGACTTTCGCTCACATCACCATAATTGTTTGCTCCCAAATATTTTGAAGGCGCACAGATTATATTTTGGGCACATATGTGACTAAAATGGCTGTAATTTCAAGCCCTGAAAAATATTACTTAATTACTTGAATTAAAGTAATATTAAGATACTTTTGAAAATATTTGGGTCAGGCTAATTTGGCTTTTATATACTGTATATATCTTGGTTTTCTCCACTTTCTAATCATTACTCTCAATAAATGCTCAAGTTAAATAAGTCTTATATGGTTGAGTGATCAGTGCAGACACTTCAACATTCACTCCATACGACTTGAAGAAAAAATAAATTAAGGCGAGGCAGTGATTTCATTGATTCTCTCTATATTATCAGCCTTATTCAGTTGTTTCACTGACCAACCACGTAACACACACAATAAGACGACACTTGTACTAACTCACAGACCGATTAAATAAAATCAAAGGGAATGATTTACAGGAAGGTGAGGAGCGTCACTGAAGAGGCAAAGGTCAATGAAGTGCACCAACCAAAGCCTGTGCCACGAAGTGTTCATGTACCTGACTATTGGACAGAGACAAAACACACGGCTGTGATTGGTGAAGTGGAAACTGATCACGCGCTCTTTGTCGAAATATTCTGACCACGTCATTGTGTATAATAATAATAATAATAATAATAATAATAATAATAATAATAACTTTATTTATATAGCACCTTTAAAAACAGGGTTTGCAAAGTGCTTTGACAAACAAAGCAGAAGCAGGATACTCAGGAACAATTAAAAAAGTCATGCTAGACAGAAGCAGACAATGTTAAGAGGATGATAAGCAAACGAATAGGATAGAAATAGTTAATAGTTCATTGAAATTAATAAGAGCAATAAAAAGATTTCATACAAGAACAATGGAAACATAAGAAATGTTAGATCAGTAAGTAATTACATAAATAGAGTAAAATACAGAAAAAAATGGGAAGATAAAAATAAATGAATAAATAAACAAATGATAAATCAAAACTTAAAAATGAAAAAGTAAAAAGGAGACGACATCACAAAAAGGCAAGTCTATAAAAGTTGGTTTTAAGAAGTGATTTAAAAGAAGTTACTGATTCTGCAAGCCTTATCTCCTCAGGTGGGTCGTTCCAAAGTAGGGTGTGTGTAGGGGAGTAGAAACAAGTGAAATGCAAACCTTCAACATGTTCCACTACAGACTATAAGCTGTAACTAATGGTAAATAAATCAATAATTCATTCATCCATAAGCCTTTAGTTAAAACAACTTTTAGGTGACCAGGTTGAGGAAACCCCCATATATCAACTTCTTCAGCATGACACTTGCTTTGTCTGTTATTGTTCTACCATGAATTTAAATGTGAAAATCTTCAACTTTTGACCAGATGACTCATTAGAAAGTGAGAACATGATACTTGTTGGTGAAGCCAAGAACAATACCAAGAAAAAGTGAATTTGATTCACGCTTAGGCTACCTGATTACATTCTAATCAACTGTATCACTTGGGATATTAATTAAATTAGAGTAGGGACTTTTTTATTTTCTCTTTTCATGACTTAAAGTATTAGACACTAATACACAAAGACATGCTGATTCAGAGTTACTTCATATATCAGTTAATATACAAGCAAATTAGCTGGATTCTTCTCACATACGTTTATTTAAGGACCATATTTGCTCATTCGCATGCGTATGTAATGATTGTTTGTTCATTTGTTTTTGTTGAGAATCTATTTGAGTTGGGGCATGCTGGATGAGCACCTAAACATTGGATTTCACCAGGACTTGATGGGATAACTGTGGATTTCTACACCTTTTTGTTTGGAAAGATAGAAGAGAGATGCTTTACAATGTCTTCTTGGAATGTACTGTACTTCACCAGGACATGTGTCTTTAATATGAAGCAGGATGGACTTTGACTGGACAGCTGGAGGCCATAACCTTATTATGTAATGATGACAAACGGTTATCTTATGTGTATGCAAACCATTCAGATGAGGGTCTAACAAAGTTAGTGGATGAATGTTAATGAGCTTTGATAAAGGTTAGAAATATACATAATCATACTCAGGTGATAGACAGTGTATTGATAAAGACAGTTTTGTATTATTTCCTGACACTACTGAACAGAACCTTTTTTTGGAAGCATTAGATCTTTTTGTGTGTTCTGCACTGACATAAACGGTTCTGTCTATGGACCCTGGAGTGACCTCAAGGTCCTTAGCTTATAACTGTCTTTGTTTACTATCTAATAAAGAACATGGTCGTCATGTATCACATCAGCTCGATCAGCAACAAAACCATTTCACAAGGAAAAGCATGTAAAAATGAATAAAACCAAACAAACAAGAACTGGCTCCACAGTACAATTTGGCACAAAAGTCGTTGTGACTTGTCTCTTCTTTAACATCAGCGCCTTACCTGCGCTGTGCCCCTTCTGAAACGCTACATGAATGATACAGAGCTGATTCACTCCCCTGTGACTCATACACGTAAAAATACCTTTGTATGGATCAGCAGCAGCTACTTTTACGCACGAGCCACAGAGGCTTCCACGGCTTGATTCTGAGCAAAGATCCCACCAGAACTGATGTTTCTTTAACTATGTAGCTCTTTCCTTTCTGCTGTCATAACAGCAGACCGTGCAATTAGCACATTGCCTAGGAAGTCCTGAGTCCAGAAGTATTGGATTCATGAAGTACTTATGAGAAAATGTTTTTGGCACAGAGGAAATCATTATTTTCTGCTTTCCTTGTGAATTTAGCTACAAAACATTTCATGTTTTTGCAGCTAAGTCTGCACATGAGATGATGGAGACTGACCCCGACCCAGATATTAGCCTGGGCCCACAGTCACTGCACACTGCTAGCCAAAGCAAGCGGGAGCACACTGCAAGCGGCTGAGATGTCGGCCTGCCAGGCTGGAGAAACGCAGTCACACACTGAGGAGGGGACAGCTGATGATTTATCCTGTTGCCACTTTTTAAAACTACTTGTTGCTGGAAATCGCACCACGTTTGTCTAATTACAGCCTGTAAAAATGACATTACAGTGTGATTTAGATATGTAGGTGTCTGGTTTATAATGAGGATATAAATATCTCTATTATTTCTAGTTTTTTTGTCTTATTTGATATAACATTCAGCTTGTTGCTACTTAGTTTGTTAGTCAGGATATAACACAGTTTCTTATTTTCTAATGAACACATTTATAGGTTTTGCCTACAAACTATTGATTTTTACTGTTATTAGTGTCCTTAGCTTATAACTGTCTTTGTTTACTATTCAATGAAGACCATATTTATAGTTTTTCCCTAATTTGATACAAATTATGGTTTATTACGTCTTTATTAGATTACGTATTTGTGGCCCTTTTTATATAGGAGCCTTTCCCCTCTGATCTTCTACCATCGTTTTATCTAATACATTTTAGGGGCCTACTGTTTCACAAATAACAGCATTGAGTTGAGAAAAGTAAAGATTTATGTATCAGAACATTTTTCTTCTTCCGTCTCCCATTAATCATCTCAAGACCCCTGAGATTTATTAGGTGACCCTTCGACCAGTGGATCCCCGCGTGGGGAACCACTGGCCTATACACCGACTGGATATAGGGTTATGAAAAATAGCTCCGCCAATATCAGCTATAAGAATAAAATTCTACTTACACTTTGGGGTTAATAATCTAATAATCTGACATACACAGGTTTGGGGAGTACTGGGATACATGTAACGGGATTATGAAATTAGGATACAAAAAGCTAACCTGTATAGTACCTGTATTATAAAGTTACAGTAAAAATATGTAGTTAGATTACAGATACATTCAGTAAAAAAAAGCGGAGTTCCAACAGGATTGCAAATGAAACACAACAATGAACAATTCAAACTTTATTATGACTTAATTATACAGGTTACATGTTATGGCTGCTGGCTCGATACCTTCGTCGCTCCGCTCAGCCAGTTGGGAAATTCTTGCAGCACAGGTGGTCCAGCTCCTGTCAAAAAAGGTTTTCGGTGGTGTCGGCCTTGTGGATTTGCTTGCCAAACCGCATATAGACCACGGTCATTTGGATCTTGGTTAACAGGTACGCCAAAATGCGAATTTCACCTCCGTCGGCCGTGTCCCTGCGTTATACGCCGAGGGGCGTAATGCTTCATAGCCAATGCTTCGGGCCAATTACCACATCATTACCTCGGACACGGGCCGGGCTCGGGCTTGAACGCAGCAGCCGCTCTGCCCCTCCCTCTCCGATTCACGTCACTCACATTATATTATACTGATCACATAGTGGTTCGACTATGTCGAATTCAAACCATGATCATGAGGCCCTGTGGACACTTACCATCGGATTCTCTACGTGCGCGTAACGCTATGGCGGTATTTAGCCTCCTCGTTCGCCGTAACGCTGCTTTGTAATAATGCTTTTCGTGGATAACGCGGCAGTATTTTCATGCTATTGGTTTCCAAAGTCGATGTTTCCAGATAAGCTTCAGAGATGAGCGCGGGAGCCAGAGCTCGCAGAGCGTCACTGGAGGTGACTCCACGCGGATGTCACCGGAGACATCATTACACAGGTAAGGCGGGAGGGTTCTCTCTCTGGAGAGGAGGTATGAAGAACACAGCCAGCTCGTTTCCATTAAGCAGAAGCGTAAACGTGAGACGCAGAGGCTCTTCAAAGCGCAGCCTTATTTCAAACCATTTATCGTCATGAAACACCGCAACAAACATTCTGCGCGCGAAGTCCATGGCTGCTGAAGAAAAGTGACGGTGAACACAATTGCAGTTTTTATATGGAGTAGGCTAGTCCGGCCCAGTTTCACGATGTCGTGCAGCGAATTGATTTGATTTAATAAAAATGACAGGACGATGGAGGGGTGTACAGTTTCATGAGCCAATAACGTGAAGGCACGTGTCTCAGTGAACCTGACTATTGGGCAAAGGGAAATCTGAAGAGAAATCTGATTTGATGGGTGGAGACCGATCAGGTGCTGTTCTGTCCAATTACTACTACTAAACCAGCTACTTTTACGCACGAGCCTCAGAAGGCTTCCACGGCTTGATTCTGAGCAAAGATCCCAGCAGAACTGAATTTAGTGAAAACACAACACAACCTCAAAGCAGCACAAGACAGAACACAACATTGGGTCGACCAGTCGTTTGTACAATTAGTGCGTTTGTTTGTCGGGCGCTGTGAGCCTCTGTGCCATCCAGAGCGCACGCAGGCTCACACACCGTCATGTGCTGGAGAAGCTTTAGGAGGAGAGTTTCCTCTGTCACTGCAGCTTTTGACTCTGTGCTCAGTGTCTGTAGTCTGGATGAATATGGACCATCATTAATAATCAATGGCGATTGTTTCACTGTACACACTCTGAATGTAATGAGTAATGTAGTTAGTAGTGTTCATCGTTAATGTGGTACAGCTGATACACAGGGGCACGGTGTCAGTTTGGTGCGGTTTAAATGTTTTTACGCACATTTCTTATGAGCAGATGAAAGAACATTTTAAACAACGGGCCAGAACAACATGACAGTTTAAAGTTTGGACATGGACTTTAATGAGCAGAGGAGACAGATACAGACACACACACACACACACACACACACACACACACACACACACACACACACACACACACGTTATAACAGACACATCTTGGATTTGATGAATCAGGCTTAAACAAGAGCATTTCAGTTTCACAAGGATGTAGAATTCAGCAGGGTAAAGTTAGATACACAACTTTAAATCTTGAAATGTACAACAACCGGCTCCTCGGCTTCATTTAGTGAAAGCCCACATAAAGGTATGATACACAGCTGATGAGAGTCGTACGGCTGCTTCCTCGTGACAGCGCACGGAGGAGCGGAACAGGATTCTTCATAGTCTTACTTTTCCACTGTATCCGAATAAAAACACGGTGAGTGGATATCTTTAACAAGAAAAACGAAAAAGAGGAATCAATTACTTTTTCAATGATTCGTCTTGATTCCCGGGCTCCCGAGCCGGGTTGACGCGCCGAGTCAAACCGAGTAGAGCCAGGCCGGCAGATCTAATGCAAACATCGGCCCCGATGTTTCTCTGAAATGATCCTCGGCCAGCGAGCTCCGCTCTGAGTCCCGCAAACTGTCCAAAGGGCGGAGAAGCTCGGGGAGGTGCGCTGTCAGAGATTTGCTTCGTCAAAGTGAAACTTCGGCTCCCGAGCCGGGCTGCCGCGCCTCCCAGCCTGGAAGTCCTTACCGAAAATCTGCTCTATAAAGTGCGACACATTGCCATGTTGAAGCAGAAAGAATGGCTGGATTCAGCGGAAGAATCATCGGGGCACTGCAGCAGATTTCTCTCCGGGATGTCATCTCTCGGTTTGCTGTACAGTTCTGTGACGAGGAGCCTCATGGGATGGTTGTTACCATTAACTTTGACGGGCACAGACTTATTGTGATTTCCATCTTTGTACTGCTGAGGGCGATATTCAACACCAACGGAGAAGAGTTGCAGTGTGTGATCACAGCCACACCAGTCACATAGGCTGACTGTCAGAGATTTGCTTCGTCAAAGTGAAACTCCGCCGATGTACACATCTAAACAATCGCAGGGTGGAAGTGGATGAACCCTAATGTACCGGATGAAGTTGTGACTTCAAAAATATCGATGAAACAATCAAATGCTTCGTTTCTCACTCTGTCACTGAAATCATTAAATCATGTTTGGTAATATTGCTCTGCTGTCATTCTTTGATTTTCCAGCAAAAACTTTGGGCTCAGTGGCTCAAAACCACCACACATTTGTAAATAAGTATTGAGATTGTAACTTCATGAAACAAGGACTTTGTAGAGAGTCGTACCTCAACTCAGGAGAAGCAGAGGGTCGTGTAAACACAGACAGGTACAGCCGCACACATTATTACAGACAGATCTTGGATTGTTATAAATCATTCTTTCACAAGATCATTTCAATTTTACAACGATGTTAAAATTATATATTCTGAAGTCTGGTACACAACTGTCATATTGGAGACAAACAGTCTAATTTGACATCTTGGGAAAAGTGGAAGAGCGCTGTGGAGCCGTACCTGATTAAAAACAGAGCACTGGGAGGTGAATTGTCTCTTCGTTTTTTCGCAACGCCTTACCTGTGCCGTGTTGCTCCGTGAATGCCACATAACTGACATCAGAGCTGCTTCACTCTCCTGTGACTCATACACGTAAAAGTACCTTTGTATGGATCAGCAGCAGCTACTTTTACGCACGAGCCACAGAAGGCTTCCACGGCTTGATTCTGAGCAAAGATCCCAGCAGAACTGAATTTAGTGAAAACACAACACAACCTCAAAGCAACATAAGACAGAACACAACATCGGGTCGACCAGTCGTTTGTACAGTTAGTGTATTTGTTTGTCGGGCGCTGTGAGCCTCTGTGCCATCCAGAGCGCACGCAGGCTCACACACCGTCATGTGCTGGAGAAGCTTTAGGAGGAGAGTTTCCTCTGTCACTGCAGCTTTTGACTCTGTGCTCAGTGTCTGTAGTCTGGATGAATATGGACCATCATTAATAATCAATGGCGATTATTTCACTGTGCACACTGAATGTAATGAGCAATGTACTTAGTTGTGTTCATCATTAATGTGGTACAGCTAATACACAGGGGCACGGTGTCAGTTTGGTGCGGTTTAAATGTTTTTACGCACATTTCTTATGAGCAGACGAAAGAACATTTTAAACAACGGGCCAGGACAACATGACAGTTTAAAGTTTGGACATGGACTTTAATGAGCAGAGGAGACAGATACACACACACACACGTTACAACAGACACATCTTGGATTTGATGAATCAGGCTTAAACAAGAGCATTTCAGTTTCACAAGGATGTAAAATTCAGCAGGGTAAAGTTGGATACACAACTTTAAATCTCGAAATGTACAACAACTGGCTCCTCGGCTTCATTTAGTGAAAGCCCACATAAAGGTATTAAACATCGCTGTGGAAAAACGCACGATGAGTGTCGCACGGCTGCTTCTCCGTGAAAGCGCACGGAGGAGCGGAAAAAGATTCTTCACAGACTTACTTTTTCACTGTATCCGAATCGAAACAAGGTGAATGGATATCTTTAACAAGAAAAACGAAAAAGAGGAATCAATTACTTTTTCATTGATTCGTCTTGATGCCCGGGCTCCCGAGCCGGGTTGACGCGCCGAGTCAAACCGAGTAGAGCCAGGCCGACAGATCCAGTGGAAACAACTTTAAATCTTGAAATGTAGCCTACTGGCTCCTCGGCTTCATTAAGTGAAAGCCCACATAAAGGCATGAAACACCGCTGATGAGAGTCGTACGGCTGCTTCCTCGTGAAAGCGCGCGGAGGAGCAGGAAAGGATTCTTCAAAGTCTCACATTTCACTGTATCACAGGAATCAATAACGCAAAAAAACACACAATCATAAAAGTGTTTATGTGAGCCGGTTGTACAATTAGCATCCCGGGATCCCGAGCCGGGCTGCCGCGCCTCCCAGCCCGAAATTCCTTACCGAAAATCTGCTCTATAAAATGCGACACATTGCCATGTTGAAGCAGAAAGAATGGCTGGATTCAGCGGAAGAATCATCAGGGCACTGCAGCAGATTTCTCTCCGGGATGTCATCTCTCGGTTTGCTGTACAGTTCTGTGACGAGGAGCCTCATGGGATGGTTGTTACCATTAACTTTGACGGGCACAGACTTATTGTGATATGCATCTCTACACTGCTGAGGGCGATATTCAACACCAACGGAGAAGAGTTGCAGTGTGTGATCACAGCCACACCAGTCACATAGGCTGACTGTCAGAGATTTGCTTCGTCAAAGTGAAACTCCGCCGATGTACACATCTAAACAATCGCAGGGTGGAAGTGGATGAACCCTAATGTACCGGATGAAGTTGTGACTTCAAAAATATCGATGAAACAATCAAATGCTTCGTTTCTCACTCTGTCACTGAAATCATTAAATCATGTTTGGTAATATTGCTCTGCTGTCATTCTTTGATTTTCCAGCAAAAACTTTGGGCTCAGTGGCTCAAAACCACCACACATTTGTAAATAAGTATTGAGATTGTAACTTCATGAAACAAGGACTTTGTAGAGAGTCGTACCTCAACTCAGGAGAAGCAGAGGGTCGTGTAAACACAGACAGGTACAGCCGCACACATTATTACAGACAGATCTTGGATTGTTATAAATCATTCTTTCACAAGATCATTTCAATTTTACAACGATGTTAAAATTAAATATTCTGAAGTCTGATACACAACTGTCATATTGGAGACAAACAGTCTAATTTGACATCTTGGGAAAAGTGGAAGAGCGCTGTGGAGCCGTACCTGATTAAAAACAGAGCACTGGGAGGTGAATTGTCTCTTCGTTTTTTCGCAACGCCTTACCTGTGCCGTGCTGCTCCGTGAATGCCACATAACTGACATCAGAGCTGCTTCACTCTCCTGTGACTCATACACGTAAAAGTACCTTTGTATGGATCAGCAGCAGCTACTTTTACGCACGAGCAACAGAAGGCTTCCACGGCTTGATTCTGAGCAAAGATCCCACCAGAACTGAATTTAGTGAAAACACAACATAACCTCAAAGCAACACAAGACAGAACACAACATCGGGTCGACCAGTCGTTTGTACAGTTAGTGTGTTTGTTTGTCGGGCGCTGTGAGCCTCTGTGCCATCCAGAGCGCACGCAGGCTCACACACCGTCATGTGCTGGAGAAGCTTTAGGAGGAGAGTTTCCTCTGTCACTGCAGCTTTTGACTCTGTGCTCAGTGTCTGTAGTCTGGATGAATATGGACCATCATTAATAATCAATGGCGATTATTTCACTGTACACACTGAATGTAATGAGCAATGTAGTTAGTAGTGTTCATCATTAATGTGGTACAGCTAATACACAGAGGCACGGTGTCAGTTTGGTGCGGTTTAAATGTTTTTACGCACATTTCTTATGAGCAGACGAAAGAACATTTTAAACAACGGGCCAGAACAACATGACAGTTTAAAGTTTGGTCATGGACTTTAATGAGCAGAGGAGACAGATACACACACACACACACACACACACACGTTATAACAGACACATCTTGGATTTGATGAATCAGGTTGAAACAAGAGCATTTCAGTTTCACAAGGATGTAAAATTCAGCAGGGTAAAGTTAGATACACAACTTTAAATCTCGAAATGTACAACAACTGGCTCCTCGGCTTCATTTAGTGAAAGCCCACATAAAGGTATTAAACATCGCTGTGGAAAAACGCACGATGAGTGTCGCACGGCTGCTTCTCCGTGAAAGCGCACGGAGGAGCGGAAAAAGATTCTTCACAGACTTACTTTTTCACTGTATCCGAATCGAAACAAGGTGAATGGATATCTTTAACAAGAAAAACGAAAAAGAGGAATCAATTACTTTTTCATTGATTCGTCTTGATGCCCGGGCTCCCGAGCCGGGTTGACGCGCCGAGTCAAACCGAGTAGAGCCATGTCGGCAGATCTAGTGGAAACAACTTTAAATCTTGAAATGTACTGGCTCCTCGGCTTCATTAAGTGAACGCCCACATAAAGGCATGAAACACCGCTGATGAGAGTCGTACGGCTGCTTCCTCGTGAAAGCGCGCGGAGGAGCAGGAAAGGATTCTTCAAAGTCTCACATTTCACTGTATCAGAGGAATCAATAACGCAAAAAACATACAAGCATAAAAGTGTTTATACGTTGAGAAGACGATACGTGCTTTACACAAAACTTTTATCATACAAATAGTGTTATTTCTCTGAGTATGTGTGCTCTTTAGCTCCTGAATAGTAAAATGAAATACATCTGATTGCATCATCATCCTCCAAAACTCCAACCATACAAAAAATGTATGGTTGGATATACATTGTATGGTTGGATAAAAGAAGAATGGGCCGAACAAGCCTACGCCAGCCTATAAAGACTGCATATCTGTTCACCGGCGTTTCTCCTTCTTCAGCAGCCATGGACCTCGCTCGGAGATTTTTTTCTGCTGTGCTCCTGTCAACCTGGCGGGTTTGTCTTTATTTTGCCGGGTTTGAAATAAGGCTGCGCTTTGAGGAGCGTCAGGGTCTCATGTTTGCACTAATGCGTAACCGAGTCGTGCTGGCTGTGATCTCCATCCCTCCTCTCCAGAGAGGGAACCCTCCTCACGCACCTGTGTAATGGTGTGGAAACCAAAGACATGTCAACACCGCCTCATTATCCACTGAAAGCATTATTACACAGCAACGTTACGGCGAACGAGGAAGTTGAAGTACTCCACAGCGAAACTCGCGAGGAGGTAGGTCTATTCGAATGGCAAGTATCCACGGTCCCGTTCACGCTCATGACTTTGATTCACAGCATCGACACTCCGCCAATACAGGCACACGACCTCCTCCACTGAATGGCTGAGCGGCTGCTCACATAGGCCTTCACAACGAAGAGGAAGCAGTGTTGCCAACTCAGCGACTTTGTCGCTATATTCAGCGAGTATTCAGACCACTCCAGCGACTCTTCTTCAAAAAAAAGCGACCAGCAACAAATCTAACAACTTTTTCTGGTGTTATTGGAGACTCTGACGTGAAAACACGTATCGTTACTCTTCTCAACGAGCAGCGGGTGCCGCCCTCGTCTTAAAGCACTCACAGGCAGCCCAGTCCCTCCCAGCTGCAGTCAGAGGAGGAGATGTTCACCCCTCCGCGTCCAGACTGCAAATGACTCACGCATGCGCGAAGCCGCCGCTGACTGGATCCCGCCCTGGCTTACAGTCATTTAGCAATTTCTAGAAACTTTGAGGGCAGCCAATAACAACTTTCCTTACCGAGGAGTTGGCAACAATGAGAGGGAGCAGATCCTGTGGACACCAGAGGCACTCCACAACGACATGAAACTTCATGTTAATGCTGCTGAATTCTCCTCTGAGAATGCAGCGGCATTAACTGCGTCCAAGCAGCGCACAGACCAATGGACGGGATCGATGCACTTGACAATGGCTGAACCACCACCACGTCTACATGAACGCAGGCTACACCCTTCTTTTTTAATTTTTTTTTTTTTTTTGGCCTTTATGGACAGTACGGCTTGAGAAATGACAGGAAACAGGAAGAGAGAGAGAGGCGGAGGGCCCCAGGCCGGGACTCGATGCTGCAGCGAGGACAAAGCCTCTGAACATGGGACACCAACTCTACCAACTGAGCTAATCGGCGCGAGCCAAAATTTCCGGACTCAGAACGTGCTGTCTCCCTCTGAGCGGAGCGACGTCCCCATCCTGAAGAATGGCGCACGGAGGTAGACGAAGTATGTGGCAGATATACAACCGAGATGAGCTCCGTGCCACGGTTAACAACTCCCTCACAAAGTTACATGACCGCCATAAAATGACAACTGCTGTGTGATAATGTTTTAATAAAGTTCTGGAAACTTTGTTGTCATTGTTTTGTTTCACACAGAGACACACACACACACTCGTCGACTTCTGCCGTGTGCTCTCATTAGGACGCGGCAGTGTTGTCATTCCTTCAGTGTGTTCAGGTCGATGATTCAGATAATCTTTGGAGATGAAGTCTCGTGGAAGTCAAAGCTCGCAGCTCTCCATCCCTCCTCTCCAGAGAGGGAACCCTCCTCACGCACCTGTGTAATGGTGTGGAAACCAAAGACAAGTCAACACCGCCTCATTATCCACTGAAAGCATTATTACACAGCAACGTTACGGCGAACGAGGAAGTTGAAGTACTCCACAGCGAAACTCGCGAGGAGGTAGGTCTATTCGAACGGCAAGTATCCACGGTCCCGTTCACGCTCATGACTTTGATTCACAGCATCGACACTCCGCCAATACAGGCACACGACCTCCTCCACTGAATGGCTGAGCGGCTGCTCACATAGGCCTACACAACGAAGAGGAAGCAGTGTTGCCAACTCGGCGCCTTGTCGCTATATTCAGCGAGTATTCAGACCACTCCAGCGACTCTTCTTCAAAAAAGCGACCAGCAACAAATCTAACAACTTTTTCTGGTGTTATTGGAGACTCTGACGTGAAAACACGTATCGTTACTCTTCTCAACGAGCAGCGGGTGCCGCCCTCGTCTTAAAGCACTCACAGGCAGCCCAGTCCCTCACAGCTGCAGTCAGAGGAGGAGATGTTCACCCCTCCGCGTCCAGACTGCAAATGACTCACGCATGCGCGAAGCCGCCGCTGACTGGATCCCGCCCTGGCTTACAGTCATTTAGCAATTTCTAGAAACTTTGAGGACAGCCAATAACAACTTTCCTTACCGAGGAGTTGGCAACAATGAGAGGGAGCAGATCCTGTGGACACCAGAGGCACTCCACAACGACATGAAACTTCATGTTAATGCTGCTGAATTCTCCTCTGAGAATGCAGCGGCATTAACTGCGTCCAAGCAGCGCACAGACCAATGGACGGGATCGATGCACTTGACAATGGCTGAACCACCACCACGTCTACATGAACGCAGGCTACACCCCCGAGCCAGAATTTCCGGACTCAGAACGTGCCGTCTCCCTCTGAGCGGAGCGACGTCCCCATCCTGAAGAATGGCGCACGGAGGTAGACGAAGTATGTGGCAGATATACAACCGAGATGAGCTCCGTGCCACGGTTAACAACTCCCTCACAAAGTTACATGACCGCCATAAAATGACAACTGCTGTGTGATAATGTTTTAATAAAGTTCTGGAAACTTTGTTGTCATTGTTTTGTTTCACACAGAGACACACACACACACTCGTCGACTTCTGCTGTGTGCTCTCATTAGGACGCGGCAGTGTTGTCATTCCTTCAGTGTGTTCAGGTCGATGATTCAGATAATCTTTGGAGATGAAGTCTCGTGGAAGTCAAAGCTCGCAGAGCTTCACTAGAGCCGGTGTCTGCACGCGGATGCCACCGTAGACATCCCCACACAGCGACATCAGGAGAGTTCCTCATCAGGAGTGATGAAGATCACAACCAGCTACTGTCTGTAATGGAGAAGGGTCAAAAGGCCAAGAGGCTCTTCATAACGCAGCCATTTCCAACCGGTGTGTGTGTCTAGGCTCTGTATAAACTCTTCATGTATATTAAATCAATCCCCCCGTGTCCATATGTTCATCCACTTAACACATAAATAATCAATGTGTAGGTTTGTTTTTCTTTTTAAGTGCAAAGTTGGGAACAAAAAAAAACATTCAATATCTCCTGGAGGATATAGGCTATGTACAATTAGTACAAAAAAGAGTAATCAATAATCAATCTACAAATCACTACACTGAATATGATATCCAAAGTAAATTTATATTAATCATGTCAGAAACAAATGAGTTCAGATGATCCATATAAAAGAGATCAGAGGACGGACTTTAGGACTTTAGTGATATCCAATTTATTATATCTGACTAAAATATTCGGGACACAGGGCGAAACAGAAACGTGTTCCAATGTTTCTTCAGTGTCTTTACAGAAGGTACAGGGGTCCACTTCAAATGTAAACCTTTGTTTAAGAAACTCTGGATAAATCTTATGAATTATTCTAAAATGAGTTTCTTTAACTTTTGGGGAAACAGGCCACTTACTAAATTTGGAATGTGCTTAATCCACAACAGAAAAGGTTATCAGCTCAGGGACTGTATATGTAACCCTCTGTTATAATCTTGAAACACCTCAGAGTTCAGAACAGTTGTTATTACATATCAATTAAATTACAATCTGCAGTAACTAGACTTAATATTTGAATATATTGAAGTGCTTTGATACTTTACATATCTTACTATATTCTCTTAGCGAGCAATTTAACTGATACTTTTCTGTAAAAACCCAGATAATCCAATATGTTACAAACAGAATGTATCTCTCCAACCAGTTGTCAGAAAAATCTATGCTGTTACATAGTCTTTCCAAACCTTCAGAGAGAAAGAAACATCAGAGAGAGTTACGTTTGATCAAATATCTTTTACTTGCAGTAAGGGGAGAATCATACACAGTAAGGTTGTAAGGCTGTTTCTGCAGATCTCTGCAGAATTATGTTAATCACAGTCTTTTATATTATGTGTGTCTTATGTGTCTCATCTCCTTATACAGACTTTTCACAATCTCGCTTCTGTAAGTACATGCAAATTACACATTCAGCAAATACGACAGTCTCACAAGTTGTCTGTCACATTGGGTCAAGCAGGGTCAAATATAGACAAGAGTTTAACAAGTATTTCTCCATCATTTCCCTCCTGTTTAAACTCTTCACAATTACAAAGCATTTATTGAATATAATGTCATTCACTTCAACAAATAAGTTTCCTGTATTTTCACAAAGCCACAAACAATTCAAAAGGCCGAGATCACAGAAGAATATGTTTTCATCAAACAGTCATTAGTCATTCTTATACAGGAGCAAGGCATCATGGTAATCACTGATAACACATCATCATTGAGAAGCATAATCATATACTGTCCAGGGGCGAGGCCAGGCAAACTTGTGGAACAATGACGACAGCTCTGTGTAAAGACTTGGTGCACCGCCGATATTAACGGTCCACACTCCTGAATGGGAGAACACCTTGCTTCAGGAGGGTGAGAATTGACAGACGCTATGCACATGCCTCTGGGCTTACACTTTGTCACCTCACCTGCATTCATTACTGTTGGTATTTGGGAAGATGGGGATGTAGTACTTATTGCCGGGATTGAATCTCAGCAGATCCACGTACTCTCCTTCCACAGCTTCAGCAATGAGAGTCTTTGTCACCGAACGACTGATGAATCGCTCCAGCAGGCCTCTCAGCAAAGGAACACAGCAGCAGAACACCACGCTGAGGACCACCACTCCTATAATGAGGGAGACTAGAACAGAACAACTTGCATATTTACCAAACTGTTTCTCCCACCAGTCAGTCCAGTCATCAACGCTTGCGTTCTCGGCCAACTCTTCAGAGAGAGAAGTCAGACTCTCCAGTGCTCTGGTCACACTTCCGTCGGGGGCTGTGTTGAGAGGGATGTAGGTGCAACAACTTGAACCAAAAGTTTTACACACGCCTCCTTTCTCAGCTAACAACATGTCTAGCGCAAGTCTATTTTGCCATGCAGTAAGGGAAGTTGAGTGTAGCTGCTCTTTCAATCCTTTTACGGCATCCCTAGTGTAATTAGCAAAACGCTGCTGATTATAATACATATAATTAATCCAGGCAGTGTTTTTGCTCGTCTCAATGATTGGCCCAAAGAAGGGTATAACAGCTGTCCAGCCTGCAGATATTTCTCCTCTGGCCTTAAACTCATTAGGCACACCACGTGGCACCCCGATTGCATCAATCCATACAGGTTCATATGCAGAGGGAGTGTCAGACAATTCTCTTTTCTGTCTACGACCATGTGTGCTTGTTAAGTGTAGGGAGGAGTTCAATTCCAAAAGCCGTAAAAAGTAGGATAACATTGACTAGCGTACACTCACCATCCCAGTCAGCTGGCAACCGAGCTCTAAGCTTCCTATCCCCGCACAGCCACCATATGTCAGTCACACCTGTGGATTGGTTTAGGAACAGATCACTTGTCAGGTTACCATTGTTTTCTGTTACATTGGTTTTGTCTAGACACCAGTCTGCAGGGAACTTTTTCACTTTTCTCCCCGCATCACTTGTCCTGGTGAAGGAGGAATAATTTGCAGCATAGCTAGTCACATGCTCAGGCACACTCGTGTCAACAAGGCTGCCATGTTCCTACACATTGTAGTAGTAGGGGTGTATTTTTTGTCAAACATCTTCAACACACATACCAACCCCTCTTCACTGGAATTAGTAGTTATCCTAGCACATGCAATTCAGTTAGACATATTTAGACTCTGGGCTGTGTACCTCATCCATGATAGCCACAAATTCTGGCCAATGTCTCCAGTTTCTATAGCAAAGACATCATCAATAGTCAAGTTAGTCAAAAACTTTACTCCTCTGTTCTCAGCATGGGGCATAGGGGTCGTACTCTCAGTTTGAGCCTGTGTGACATCCTGGACACTCTCTTTAGCTCGCTTCCCCTCTACTACAATGGAAAATATACGGAGAGGATCTTTTCCCCCAAGACCGGCCCCAATATAGTAGACACCAGTGTCAGAACTCTGAGGATTTGTCACTGTCACTGTCACTTCATTGCATTTCCTGTTATCATTTTTGCCCGTATAAAGGCATGCAGTTCCGCTCCGGCTAATTTTAAATCTGCTTCTCTGTCTGTGTGCTGCATTAACCCATCCCCTATCACTGCTTGCCATTACCCTGGCCCAATTACATGGTGGAGGTACAAATGTATTTAGGCGCAGTGCTGTAGTAGTCAGGTGTGTGGATTCTCAATTTAGTTCCATCTTCCCCTAGTGCATCTAACCAGTCAAACCGGAGTGATGAAGTTCTCCCTTCAGTTAACACTACCTGAATGCCTGACGCGTTTCTTTTCTTTCTAATGGGCGCACTGCTAATCACTAACAGCAACGACTGCAGACAGAGCAGGAGTCCTATCAGTCCCATGTTTAAATGGTGCGAGTGTGTTCTCTGTTTCTTCACTGGTTTGAGACAGACAGATCTCTATATGATCGGCCTCCCTTTGTAGCCAGACTTTTCACTCACACACTTAACCTGTGACTGATACTTCCACCTTACTCTGATAGCATGTGTTGCTTTTTACAATGCGTGTTATGTATCCACGTCTGTCTCTCTTATCTTTACAGCAGTGGGGGTAGTTAGCAATACCTGATATGGACCTTCCCACTTAGGACTTGTCCAGTTTTTCTTCTTGATTACTTTCACAAAGACCCAGTCTCCTGGTTTCAATGGCGGTACCTCTTCTGATGTTTCTGGTTCTGGAATGACATTTGCTTCTGTTACTTCTTTAGTTTTTAACATTTTTCTCATGTGTGTCAACAAATTATCCTCAGCTTTATCTATAGGTGTTTTGTAGAGCGTTAAGTCAGGAATTTCACATCTTCTCCCAAAAACTGTTTCAAAGGGAGTTAGACCCTGTACTGTGGGTATTATTCTCATTTGGTACAATACTAGTGGCAAACAGTAAATCCAGTTTTTTCCTGTTTCCATCATCATCTTCCTCAACTTAGACTTTATTATACCGTTATGTCTTTCCACCAACCCCGCACTCTGTGGGTGATAGGCACAGTGATTTTTTATCTTTATTTGCAAGTTTTCTCCTATGCTTTGTACTGTTTTGTTCACAAAATGAGCTCCATTGTCACTATATATTGTTTCAGGAATGCCAAATCGCGGTATGACTTCTCTGCATAAGGCTTTTGCAACTGTCAGTGCATCAGGACTAACACATGGAAATGCTTCTACCCATTTGGAAAATGCATTGATGATCACTAAACAGTATTTTTTGCCTTCACATTTGTTTAGTTCAATGAAATCCATGTGTATAACTTGAAATGGGTGTTCAGGCGCAGGAAACTTTCTCCTGCGCACACAATGATCACAATGATCAACAGAAATCCAGCAAAAATTACTATTCACAATAATAGAAAACAAAAGTCACAGTGCAGTTCAAAGCCTTAAAATTGCTTCAGTGAAAGGCAAAATAGAATAGGTTTCTGGATCTGCAAACAACACGGGTTTTGACAAGTGTTGTAAGAGCTACCATTAGCTGCTTTAACAAAAAATTTCTGTCTTGAAGGCTTCAAAAATGGAGCACAACTTGGCCTGATAACTGTTTTTGTTGCTCCTGTGTCAAGAAGTTGATCATACTTCCTGCTACATTTCATGCAACCTCTGGCTTGCTCTGTAAACATGCAAATGCTGTATCTAATCTTAACACTTCCTCTTCCTTACTTCTCTCTTCTATTCTCATAGCCTGCTCTTGGCTTTGACTAGGGTCAGAGGTTTGGGACCACGGATAGTCATGCTTGATTTTGCGGTCCTAATCTACCTTTCCTTTCAGGGCAATCTCGTGCCCAGTGTCCTGACTTCCCACATACATAACAAATATCCCTGTCTCTTGGCCTATGTCCTCGGCCTCTGAATCCTCCTCTGTAACCCCCTTTCCCTCTATAGTTATATCCTTCTCTGCTCTCGTTTGTGTAATACACTGTGTCGTCTTCTACCACTAATGTATGTGTATTTTGTTCTTATTCTGTGCCTGTCTTTCAGCGTGTATTGCATAATCCTCATACTCTGCCATTGTAGCAGTATTGAAATTTACCATGTGTTTTTGCAAAAAGTGCTTGATCTCCTCCTTACTATTTTGGTGGGTGACATTCTTCAATTGCTGCCAATAAGCTGCATTATCAACTGGCGCTCCTTTCATTCTCTGAGCAAATGTCTAAAAGGTTTCATCGTCTCTCTGCCTGGTTCTCCTTATGACGGTCCAATCAGCGGTCACAGTATATTTTGTTCTTATTCTCTCCTGCAATTTTGTCCTCCTAGTGACAAAAACATTATTGTCAGGCCCTAAAACCTGTCCTCGCCCTGTAGCATGACTCCAATTTCCCTTTACTTTTACCCAAACAGTTTTCAACACTCTCCTAAGTGCCCTTTCGTACTCCAATGCATTCAAACTATAACTAGTCCTTAGTCCATCTATTTGTCGATTCTGCCAGCCACTGTTGGGCTGCACTTAGTCCTAACCTTTTCTGTTTCCTTGGGTTATTTTTTGCTTTTGATCGTATATGTTGCAATGTTCAGGCAATAATTTTCCTTTAAATTAAAAACTTTTTAGACCACTTTTTAATGTGGTTGGTCGACCCTGGGTATTTGCAATTCATATATTTTACATCACCTGCTTCTTCTGCCTCGGCTCTGCAACACGAACAGCATGAGCCCATTTTTCATCTAATTGTTTGTAGTACTACGTTCCTCTTTTGTTTGTACACAGTTACTTCAACTGGCAAGTGCTTTATGTTTGCACCATTAGGTTTCAGGCACTTCGCTGCTTCACTGTGCACACATTCACACTTTTACTTCCCTGCTAGAAAGTATTGTACGTACTTTTGTCTTCCCTGCGCAGAAGTATTGTCTTCCCTGCTCGGAAGTATTGTCTTCCCTGCGCGGAAGTATTGTCTTCCCTACTCGGAAGTATTGTCTTCCCTGCGCGGAAGTATTGTCTTCCCTGCTCGGAAGTATTGTAGGTTCTCGCAACCTCTGTTTTGCTCATTAAAATTTTTATTAAGACCTATCTCGTGGATTCCCTGAATCCTTTAATAAATGTGAAACCCGGTTTCAGCTATTTATCATTTATGGTCTTACCGTGACCCAGCCACGCTTTTATCAGCCCTGCTGATACTCACTCTTTTTGGTGCCTCTCGGTCTCTGAAAACAGTTTGCGATCCCGTCACCAAGTCCCATTCTGGAATCAGTCTCCTTTCCCAGCCTCTGTTTGCATCAATTTCAGATGGAGGACTTTTGCTCGCCGCCGAGTCTTTTCAGCGACCTGTGCACAGTACTCGGTTCAGGAAGTCGTCATCCAGAACAGCACTGGTCTCTTGGGATCCGGCTCGAAGGACCAAGAAATGTCAGAAAAATCTATGCTGTTACATAGAGTCTTTCCAAACCTTCAGAAAGAAAGAAACACCAGAGAGAGTTACGTTTGATCAAATATCTTTTACTTGCAGCAAGGGGAGAATCATACACAGTTACAGGTTGTAAGGCTGTTTCTGCAGATCTCCGCAGAATTATGTTAATCACAGTGTTTTATAACTCTGGATACAAAAGTCACACCCAGTGCCAGATGACAAGTTGTCATAGTACATGCCCTTATGTGTCTCATCTCCTTATACAGACTTTTCACAATCTTGCTTCTGTAAGTACATTCAAATTGCACATTCAGCAAACAAGACAGTCTCACAAGTTGTCTGTCACATTGGGTCAAGCAGGGTCAAATATAGACAAGAGTTTAACAAGTATTTCTCCATCACCAGTCATTCCCAAATATTGATTTCCCATTAATTGTAATCACTCCATTGTTCCACAGAGTTGTTCAAATGAGTAAATATCATGTTCTCCTTGTATTTCAGTGGTGTTATTAATAAGCATTTATTCGTAGTCGGGTTGTCAAAATAAAAAACTCTGAGGAGATGGGACATCCCTGAAGAACACCCTGTAGCACCTTGACCCTTGAGGTCACTCCAGGGTCCAGAGACGGAACTGTTTATGTCAGTGTAGAACATCTCAGAAATTAATTAATAAATAGATTTTTCCCACAAAACCCAAAAGGTCTAATGCTTCCAACGAAAAGTTCTGTTCAGTGGTGTCAGGAAATAATACAGAACTGTCTTTATCAATACACTGTCTATAATCTAACATATCAAGTATCACCTGAGTATGGTTATGTATATTTCCTATAACCTTTATCAAAGCTCATTAACATTCATCCACTAACTTTGTTGGACCCTCATCTAAATGGTTTGCATACACATGAGATAACCGTTTGTGATCATTACATAATAAGGTCATGGCCTCCAGCTGTCCAGTCAAAGTCCATCCTGCTTCATATTAAAGACAAATGTCCCGGTGAAGTACAGTACATTCTAAGAAGACATTGTAAAGCATCTCTCTTCTTTCCAAACAAAAAGGTGTAAAAATCCACAGTTATCCCATCAAGTCCTGGTGAAATCCAATGTTTGGGTGCTCATCCAGCATGCCCCAACTCAAATAGAATATCAGCAAAAACAAATGAACAAACAATCATCACATCAGCGTGCGAATGAGCAAATATAGTCCTTAGATAAACTTTGGTGTGAGAAGAATCCAGCTAATTTGCTCGTATATTAACTGATATATGAAGTAACTCTGAATCAGCATTTCTTTGTGTATTAGTGTCTAATACTTTAAGTCATGAAAAGAGAATATAAAAGAGTCCCTCCTCTAATTTAATTAATATCCAAAGTGATGCAGTTGATTTGAATGTAATCAGGTAGCCTAACTGTGAATCAGATTCACTCTTTCTTGGTATTGTTCTTGGCTTCACAAACAAGTATCATGTTCTCACTTTCTAATGAGTCAGCTGGTCAAAAGTTGTAGATTTTCACATTTAAATTCATGGTAAAACAATAACAGACGAAGCAAGTGTCATGCTGAAGAAGTTGATACATGGGGGTTTCCTCAAACTGGTCACCTAAAAGTTGTTTTAACTAAAGGCTTATGGATGAATGAATTATTGATTTATTTACCATTAGTTACAGCTTATAGTCTGTAGTGGAACATGTTCGAACATGTTTGCATTTCACTTGTTTCTACTCCCCTACACACGCACACACACACACACACACACACACACACACACACACACACTCACTCTCTGGATTTGAGGCATACTCTGACATCTTATGGACAGAAACTGTAATTACAGTCTGTACAGTCAATGAGATGTGTGATCATATTTCTGAAATTGTCCCTCATTCATGCTCAGCAAACAGACTGCATGATGAATGTTCATTACTCAAACAGGGACAAATTCTGATTAGAGATCACATTAATATTGTGAATATTAAAATTCCCAGTTTTAATTCCAATTTTGAATAGTGAAATAATAAATAATGTAGGCCTGCTAGTACTGTTGTTGTGTAATACACCTGTTTTTGTTTTTGTCCATTAATAAAAATGTCATTCTTTTGTTAACAACAAAACGTTCACATTTAAACATTTAAATGTGAAACATAAAAAAATGTCGTCTGCCATCAACAACATTATTTTAGGTGATTCACTTTAAAGGGGCAATGCACAAAGATGTAACCAGAATTTCAGTTTAAAACATTCCAAAAATGAACAAAAATTAAAGAAACAATAATGTTGACATTCTGTCAATGACATATCTGTATTGTGTTGAAGAGGTGTTTACTGAAGTTAGCATGTTAAGCAGCTAGCCCTGCCTGTCCTGTACTGTAATACCATTTCTTATTGGCATGAGGCGACAGTCCAGTAGCCCCCCAAAGATGTATAGGAGCGGTAAGTTTGGTTTGTTTAAGTGTAATAACTGAACAAAATTAATTCACAGTGTCAAGAAAGGAAATACTCTGACATCTGACTTCAAGTTTCTTTCTTTTGCTGAACTTAGATGAGCTTTCATTCAAACTTCATTCAAAACGCACCAACACAGTCGTGGTTTGTCTTTCCACAATCAACTGTGGCTTTATGGAAATAAATCCTAATTCACAGAGTTAGATGTGAAAATATTCTGGGTGTCTTGTAGGAGGAGGTTCAGGCTGCAGAGGATGGCAGAGGACAGACGCGGTGACAGTACTGTCACAATCTTTGCAGGTTGACATTCGAGGTGCGTGTGTCTGCTAGAATCTGCAGGTGGAGCTGGTGGCTGCAGATTCCTGGCAGAGGCTCGTGTCTGTCAGCACTAATCTACTGATGGAGGCAGTAGTGTTGGTTTTCAGTTGCAGATGGAGGTGGAGGTTGAGGCCTCATCCATCTTCCAGAATCTGTAGGTGGAGGAAACACCAGGTTACTGGCAGAGACTGTAGGCAGAAGATAAAAGGCACTTTAGGTGGAGATTTTGGTGGAGGCGTTGCATTTATCTACTAGAATCTGCAGGTGGAGCTGGTGCAGGTTCCTGGCAGAGGCTTTAGGTGGAGGCTTGTGTTTGTCAGCACACATCTACTGATGGAGGCAGGAGTGCTGATTTTCAGCCAAGGATGAAGGTGGCGGTAGAGGCCTTAGTGGTCATCCAGAATCTGTAGGTGGAGACTTTCAAAGTGTTCAAGTCTCACATTTTCAATGTTGGAAGTCGGTTGTGTGTCGGTTGTCAGTCTCAGTGGGTTGTTCGTTGTTATCCGGAGTGAAAAAATCTTCAGTAAATCCAAAAACTTTACAGAGATTGACGAGTGAAACGGGTAAAATGTCGGTTGTGTTGACGGTTTCAGGCTTTGTTTGTTTTTAAATGATGATCTGATAGAAATGATGCACCTGGAGAAAAACATAGCAACCATGGAATCCTGCACGGCCATGTTGTGCGCGTGTGTTTTACAGTCACATCTCACCTCTGGATTTAAACCTTCATCCAATCAACCTGCAAAAGATGACGTCAACATGTAACCATGAAGAAATGTCCAGCTGTGACTGTGTCCTCTCTCATATTGTCTGATAGAAGTTTGGTTTCAGTCCTTGAAACAGCTCCTTATGAGAGGACTACACGTGAAGGCTTTTATTTTGCCACAGCAACAACATTTCAGGCTCCTTTATTACAACGTTGTTTTTATTACAAAAACTGTATCTCAGGTTCGTCAACTCTCGGCTTTTATGGACATTATTTCATTAACATCACAGAGAGCGCAAAAAGTCATCTGTGTGTATTTTATTAATGGAGCCACACACACACACACACAGTCCTCTGGAAACACATTTCATGTTGAATTTGGCCTCTTTCACTTTGCTTTACATTTACGCATCAAGATTTCCCGCAAAATATTATTTTTCTTATTTTATTTATCTTCATCAAAACTGTTTATATGTAGTTTTGTTCATTAAACACTTGTCTTCACACATCAGCAGCATCGGTACGCGCGTCCATACGTACCATTTTACGCACGTGGCACAGCCGCAGTAAACATTTACTGTCAATATTTTTGCGATCAATCAGGAACAAACTGACGTTGACTTTGAGGAATTTATTTCAATTCAATCAATAGGTGCATCTTCAATCAGTGCAGAGTGATACATGTTTCAACCATTCATTTATGATTTCTTCACATTTGATTAGTTTCTTTAACATCACACTTTTCTATTGCCAGTTGGCATTAACCATCAATTACTTACTTATGGTTATATATTATACCACAATACGTTCATTTTGTCCACATGTTTTTTAAAAGTTATTTCCCCCCCCCAGGTATTAAAGACAGATATGAGTCCATATGTAGCTATGGAGAAATCCTGATCATAAATTATTAGACAGTCTTGTTTCTTAAAACTAAAATTCTGACCTAAAATCACACAAATATCAAGAGTGTTTTTGTTGTTTAGTATTTGTCAGAGGTGAGATGAAGTCCTGTGTCCTGTGACAACACTTTACAGTTACAGTCGCTTCTCATAAAACAGAAATCAAACTCAGACACTGAGGCAGTTCTCCTCAAACTGAGGATCTGGGGCTAAAGGTGCTGTGGGGGGTTGTATGAGGATGCACACTGCTTCGTGCTTTCACACAGACAGGCTGATTGTTCTGATACAAATCAAATGTCAACGTGTCATCAGCTGGACTATTGAGACAAGATTATGGAACAGAAACATGTAGCCTGATACTTGACTGATTCACTTAGAGGAGTTATGGTTCCTCTTCCCAAAGAGCTCCAATAAAACAACCTGTCAGTTTCAGTAAAAACTGATGTTTTAATTGTGTTCTTCTGGGTCTGTTAGAGCAGATTCTGGCTGTCCTGTCCCTCAGTGCAAAAGCCAAATGAGACACTAGGTGGCAGCAACTCCATTCTTATACCAGTCCCCATTCTGATGACCTGAACTGACATGACAGGAGAGTGGGAGAGGTGTAGAGGTTTGCTCTGGATAGGTGGAGCAGGGAGAAGCAGGCTGTACGCACTATGACAAAATGTCAGTCTGGTTTGATTTGAACAACAGGTCTTTTCCATGTTAGATAGTCTGTTACTGTGTACTGTATAGAGTATGTGTGCTCTGTAGCTCCTGAATAGTAAAGTGAAATAAATACAAGACAAACTTTGTGTCCAAAGTGTCAAACAAAATTATAATCTTTTCATCTATAATTCAAAAGTCTGACCGTGTGTGACATCTTCAGTAAAATAAATACTGTGTAAATTATGATGAAGTGTAAAATCAATTTTATTTATATAGCCCAAAATCACAATCACATTGCCTTGGGATTGAAGAAACCTCTGGAAGAGCCACAGAGAGGGATCCCTCTCCCAGGACGGACAGACATGCAATAGATGTCACATGAACAGAAAACAACAAAATCACAATTTACAAATTGCATTGACAGAATATCTGACACAAATTATAATATATGTAAAGTGTGAGTATCCAGGAGACGACTGAGCAGGCAGAGGCGTCGCCAAGTGGTGCCCGAGCCACACGACCTCCTCTTCACTGTTCCACAGCTTTCCAGTGTCCTCTGGGAGCTGGATCTCTGTGAAACACAACGTAATGTTTTCTCTAGATGTGTCTCTGTGTAAAGATAAGCATAAATAAGGGGCTTATTTTAATGATGGTAATCTACTCAATTTTTTATTTTATTTTATTTATTTATTTATTTATTTATTTTTTATGAATGTGTGTGGTCATGTTATTGTTCAGACCTACAAGCAGAGGATCACAGTTTAATAAAATAGATGGTGAATCAGAGAAGAGATCAAATCTGAAACTTGGGACTGATAAACTTGAGTTCTTCACTCTGGTATGAAACTGAGGTCATGATGTATCACATCAGTCTGATCAGCAACAAAACCATTGCACAAGGACAAGGATGTAAAAATGAATATAACTGGACAGGCAACACACGTTCATTTTTCTAACAAAACCAAACAAACAAGAACTGGCTCCACAGTACAATTTGGCACAATAGTCGCAGCACAAACGGTTAGAAAACAGGTCGTGACGTGTCTCTTCTTTAATATCAACGCCTCACCTGCACTGTGCCTCTTCTGAAAAGCTACATGAACGAGAGCAGAGCTTCACTCTCCTGTGACTCATGCACGTAATAATACCTTTGTATGGATCAGCAGCAGCTACTTTTCGCACGAGCCACAGAGGCTTCCACGGCTTGATTCTGAGCAAAGATCCCACCAGAACCACAACACAACCTCAAAGCAACACATGATATAACACAACATTAGGTCGACCAGTCGTTTGTCTGTGTGTGTGTGTGTGTGTGTGTGTGTGTGTGTGTGTGTGTGTGTGTGTGTGTGTGTGTGTGTGTGTGTGTGGTTTCCAAATGTATAAAAATCCAGGAGCGGTGAGACCGTGCCTACTGGTACGTATCTTTTACACCGCCACTTTCCACGGAGATTTCTGAATGTATAAAAATCCACAGAGCGTGAGAATGTGCGTACTGGTACACATCTGTAACACCATGCGTTCAATGCACGCAGTCTTTTCAGTCTGAATATTGTGATGGTTGGCAAAAATGATATGATATCTACAGCCTTCTATAAACCCTTCACTATGATCCAACAGTGATGCATGAGTTGTTACTCTTGTTTTTACTGTCTTCTGTAAATATATTTGTCAGTGTGTATTATGATAATTATAATGATAATGATCCTTGTAAACAAACAAAGAAATACATTACCTTTACACAGGGGCGTCACTAGGTTTTGAGGACATGGGGAGGCTTAGCCCCCAAGAGATGCACAGGATGTGAGCGAACGTAGCACGCGAGCACAAAATTTCACAAAAAGCTAACAAAGACTGAGAAATTATTTATTATTATTATTTCAGTCTGTTTTTTTAATACGGTACAAGAACAAACACAGGTTTGCACAGTAACAGTATGTTTATAGCATTAACAACAATAGTAAGTCAAGTACACCATTTTTAAACAACATGGCTACAATTGCGAGTTACTTGGTCTGTTTGCTCTCCTCTCTCTGTGATTACTTGATCTTCCTCTGCCTCTTGATCCATCTCTGGATCCCCTTGCTCTCTCTGACTTGACCTTGCCTATTGATCTTTTTCTCCCTCAGCACCTTCTTCTGCCTGACCCTTCAAGATACATTGAAACACAATGAGTTGAATTAATAACTGATCAACATAGAGGCTAATGCCATGACTTTCGCTCACATCACAATAATTGTTTGCTCCCAAATATTTTGAAGGCGCACAGATTATATTTTGGGCACATATGTGACAAAAATGGCTGTAATTTCAAGCGTATCCCTGAAAAATATTATTTAATTACTTGAATTAAAGTAATATTAAGATACTTTTGAAAATATTTGGGTCAGGCTAATTTGGCTTTTATATACTGTATATATCTTGGTTTTCTCCACTTTCTAATCATTACTCTCAATAAATGCTCAAGTTAAATAAGTCTTATATGGTTGAGTGATCAGTGCAGACACTTCAACATTCACTCCATACGACTTGAAGAAAAAATAAATTAAGGCGAGGCAGTGATTTCATTGATTCTCTCTATATTATCAGCCTTATTCAGTTGTTTCACTGACCAACCACGTAACACACACAATAAGACGACACTTGTACTAACTCACAGACCGATTAAATAAAATCAAAGGGAATGATTTACAGGGAGGTGAGGAGCGTCACTGAAGAGGCAAAGGTCAATGAAGTGCACCAACCAAAGCCTGTGCCACGAAGTGTTCATGCACCTGACTATTGGACAGAGACAAAACACACGGCTGTGATTGGTGAAGTGGAAACTGATCACGCGCTCTTTGTCGAAATATTCTGACCACGTCATTGTGTGTGTATAATAATAATAATAATAATAATAATAATAATAATAATAATAATAACTTTATTTATATAGCACCTTTAAAAACAGGGTTTGCAAAGTGCTTTGACAAACAAAGCAGAAGCAGGATACTCAGGAACAATTAAAAAAGTCATGCTAGACAGAAGCAGACAATGTTAAGAGGATGATAAGCAAACGAATAGGATAGAAATAGTTAATAGTTCATTGAAATTAATAAGAGCAATAAAAAGATTTCATACAAGAACAATGGAAATATAAGAAATGTTAGATCAGTAAGTAATTACATAAATAGAGTAAAATACAGAAAAAAATGGGAAGATAAAAATAAATGAATAAATAAACAAATGATAAATCAAAACTTAAAAATGAAAAAGTAAAAAGGAGACGACATCACAAAAAGGCAAGTCTATAAAAGTTGGTTTTAAGAAGTGATTTGAAAGAAGTTACTGATTCTGCAGGCCTTATCTCCTCAGGTGGGTCGTTCCAAAGTCGTATAGAGTGTGTGTAGGGGAGTAGAAACAAGTGAAATGCAAACCTTCAACATGTTCCACTACAGACTATAAGCTGTAACTAATGGTAAATAAATCAATAATTCATTCATCCATAAGCCTTTAGTTAAAACAACTTTTAGGTGACCAGGTTGAGGAAACCCCCATATATCAACTTCTTCAGCATGACACTTGCTTTGTCTGTTATTGTTCTACCATGAATTTAAATGTGAAAATCTTCAACTTTTGACCAGATGACTCATTAGAAAGTGAGAACATGATACTTGTTGGTGAAGCCAAGAACAATACCAAGAAAAAGTGAATTTGATTCACACTTAGGCTACCTGATTACATTCTAATCAACTGTATCACTTGGGATATTAATTAAATTAGAGTAGGGACTTTTTTATTTTCTCTTTTCATGACTTAAAGTATTAGACACTAATACATAAAGAAATGCTGATTCAGAGTTACTTCATATATCAGTTAATATACAAGCAAATTAGCTGGATTCTTCTCACATACGTTTATTTAAGGACCATATTTGCTCATTCGCATGCGTATGTAATGATTGTTTGTTCATTTGTTTTTGTTGAGAATCTATTTGAGCTGGGGCATGCTGGATGAGCACCTAAACATTGGATTTCACCAGGACTTGATGGGATAACTGTGGATTTCTACACCTTTTTGTTTGGAAAGATAGAAGAGAGATGCTTTACAATGTCTTCTTGGAATGTACTGTGCTTCACCAGGACATGTGTCTTTAATATGAAGCAGGATGGACTTTGACTGGACAGCTGGAGGCCATAACCTTATTATGTAATGATGACAAACGGTTATCTCATGTGTATGCAAACCATTCAGATGAGGGTCTAACAAAGTTAGTGGATGAATGTTAATGAGCTTTGATAAAGGTTAGAAATATAGATAATCATACTCAGGTGATAGACAGTGTATTGATAAAGACAGTTTTGTATTATTTCCTGACACTACTGAACAGAACCTTTTTTTGGAAGCATTAGATCTTTTTGTGTGTTCTGCACTGACATAAACAGTTCTGTCTATGGACCCTGGAGTGACCTCAAGGTCCTTAGCTTATAACTGTCTTTGTTTACTATCTAATAAAGAACATGGTCGTCATGTATCACATCAGCTCGATCAGCAACAAAACCATTTCACAAGGAAAAGCATGTAAAAATGAATAAAACCAAACAAACAAGAACTGGCTCCACAGTACAATTTGGCACAAAAGTCGTTGTGACTTGTCTCTTCTTTAACATCAGCGCCTTACCTGCGCTGTGCCCCTTCTGAAACGCTACATGAATGATACAGAGCTGATTCACTCCCCTGTGACTCATACACGTAAAAATACCTTTGTATGGATCAGCAGCAGCTACTTTTACGCACGAGCCACAGAGGCTTCCACGGCTTGATTCTGAGCAAAGATCCCACCAGAACTGATGTTTCTTTAACTATGTAGCTCTTTCCTTTCTGCTGTCATAACAGCAGACCGTCCAGAAGTATTGGATTCATGAAGTACTTATGAGAAAATGTTTTTGGCACAGAGGACATCATTATTTTCTGCTTTCCTTGTGAATTTAGCTACAAAACATTTCATGTTTTTGCAGCTAAGTCTGCACATGAGATGATGGAGACTGACCCCGACCCAGATATTAGCCTGGGCCCACAGTCACTGCACACTGCTAGCCAAAGCAAGCGGGAGCACACTGCAAGCGGCTGAGATGTCGGCCTGCCAGGCTGGAGAAACGCAGTCACACACTGAGGAGGGGACAGCTGATGATTTATCCTGTTGCCACTTTTTAAAACTACTTGTTGCTGGAAATCGCACCACGTTTGTCTAATTACAGCCTGTAAAAATGACATTACAGTGTGATTTAGATATGTAGGTGTCTGGTTTATAATGAGGATATAAATATCTCTATTATTTCTAGTTTTTGTCTTATTTGATATAACATTCAGCTTGTTGCTACTTAGTTTGTTAGTCAGGATATAACACAGTTTCTTATTTTCTAATGAACACATTTATAGGTTTTGCCTACAAACTATTGATTTTTACTGTTATTAGTGTCCTTAGCTTATAACTGTCTTTGTTTACTATTCAATGAAGACCATATTTATAGTTTTTCCCTAATTTGATACAAATTATGGTTTATTACGTCTTTATTAGATTACGTATTTGTGGCCCTTTTTATATAGGAGCCTTTCCCCTCTGATCTTCTACCATCGTTTTATCTAATACATTTTAGGGGCCTACTGTTTCACAAATAACAGCATTGAGTTGAGAAAAGTAAAGATTTATGTATCAGAACATTTTTCTTCTTCCCTCTCCCATTAATCATCTCAAGACCCCTGAGATTTATTAGGTGACCCTTCGACCAGTGGATCCCCGCGTGGGGAACCACTGGCCTATACACCGACTGGATATAGGGTTATGAAAAATAGCTCCGCCAATATCAGCTATAAGAATAAAATTCTGCTTACACATTGGTGTTAATAATCTAATAATCTGACATACACAGGTTTGGGGAGTACTGGGATACATGTAACGGGATTATGAAATTAGGATACAAAAAGATAACCTGTATAGTACCTGTATTATAAAGTTACAGTAAAAATATGTAGTTAGATTACAGATACATTCAGTAAAAAAAGCGGAGTTCCAACAGGATTGCAAATGAAACACAACAATGAACAATTCAAACTTTATTAAAACTTAATTATACAGGTTACATGTTATGGCTGCTGGCTCGATACCTTCGTCGCTCCGCTCAGCCAGTTGGGAAATTCTTGCAGCACAGGTGGTCCAGCTCCTGTCAAAAAAGGTTTTCGGTGGTGTCGGCCTTGTGGATTTGCTTGCCAAACCGCATATAGACCACGGTCATTTGGATCTTGGTTAACAGGTACGCCAAAATGCGAATTTCACCTCCGTCGGCCGTGTCCCTGCGTTATACGCCGAGGGGCGTAATGCTTCATAGCCAATGCTTCGGGCCAATTACCACATCATTACCTCGGACACGGGCCGGGCTCGGGCCTGAACGCAGCAGCCGCTCTGCCCCTCCCTCTCCGATTCACGTCACTCACATTATATTATACTGATCACATAGTGGTTCGACTATGTCGAATTCAAACCATGATCATGAGGCCCTGTGGACACTTACCATCGGATTCTCTACGTGCGCGTAACGCTATGGCGGTATTTAGCCTCCTCGTTCGCCGTAACGCTGCTTTGTAATAATGCTTTTCGTGGATAACGCGGCAGTATTTTCATGCTATTGGTTTCCAAAGTCGATGTTTCCAGATAAGCTTCAGAGATGAGCGCGGGAGCCAGAGCTCGCAGAGCGTCACTGGAGGTGACTCCACGCGGATGTCACCGGAGACATCATTACACAGGTAAGGCGGGAGGGTTCTCTCTCTGGAGAGGAGGTATGAAGAACACAGCCAGCTCGTTTCCATTAAGCAGAAGCGTAAACGTGAGACGCAGAGGCTCTTCAAAGCGCAGCCTTATTTCAAACCATTTATAGTCATGAAACACCGCAACAAACATTCTGCGCGCGAAGTCCATGGCTGCTGAAGAAAAGTGACGGTGAACACAATTGCAGTTTTTATATGGAGTAGGCTAGTCCGGCCCAGTTTCACGATGTCGTGCAGCGAATTGATTTGATTTAATAAAAATGACAGGACGATGGAGGGGTGTACAGTTTCATGAGCCAATAACGTGAAGGCACGTGTCTCAGTGAACCTGACTATTGGGCAAAGGGAAATCTGAAGAGAAATCTGATTTGATGGGTGGAGACTGATCAGGTGCTGTTCTGTCCAATTACTACTACTAAACCAGCTACTTTTACGCACGAGCCTCAGAAGGCTTCCACGGCTTGATTCTGAGCAAAGATCCCAGCAGAACTGAATTTAGTGAAAACACAACACAACCTCAAAGCAGCACAAGACAGAACACAACATTGGGTCGACCAGTCGTTTGTACAATTAGTGCGTTTGTTTGTCGGGCGCTGTGAGCCTCTGTGCCATCCAGAGCGCACGCAGGCTCACACACCGTCATGTGCTGGAGAAGCTTTAGGAGGAGAGTTTCCTCTGTCACTGCAGCTTTTGACTCTGTGCTCAGTGTCTGTAGTCTGGATGAATATGGACCATCATTAATAATCAATGGCGATTGTTTCACTGTACACACTCTGAATGTAATGAGTAATGTAGTTAGTAGTGTTCATCATTAATGTGGTACCGCTAATACACAGGGGCACGGTGTCAGTTTGGTGCGGTTTAAATGTTTTTACGCACATTTCTTATGAGCAGATGAAAGAACATTTTAAACAACGGGCCAGGACAACATGACAGTTTAAAGTTTGGACATGGACTTTAATGAGCAGAGGAGACAGATACAGACACACACACACACACACACACACACACACACACACACACACACACACACACACACACACACACACACACGTTATAACAGACACATCTTGGATTTGATGAATCAGGCTTAAACAAGAGCATTTCAGTTTCACAAGGATGTAAAATTCAGCAGGGTAAAGTTAGATACACAACTTTAAATCTTGAAATGTACAACAACCGGCTCCTCGGCTTCATTTAGTGAAAGCCCACATAAAGGTATGATACACAGCTTATGAGAGTCGTACGGCTGCTTCCTCGTGACAGCGCACGGAGGAGCGGAACAGGATTCTTCATAGTCTTACTTTTCCACTGTATCCGAATCAAAACACGGTGAGTGGATATCTTTAACAAGAAAAACGAAAAAGAGGAATCAATTACTTTTTCAATGATTCGTCTTGATTCCCGGGCTCCCGAGCCGGGTTGACGCGCCGAATCAAACCGAGTAGAGCCAGGCCGGCAGATCTAATGCAAACATCGGCCCCGATGTTTCTCTGAAATGATCCTCGGCCAGCGAGCTCCGCTCCGAGTCCCGCAAACTGTCCGAAGGGCGGAGAAGGAAGTGTGGACAATCCACCTCGACCACTCGGCAGCACCGATACACAGTGAGCGACAGCAGCAGCTTCATCACAGGTGAATCGACAGCATGCTTCAGGTCCTGAAGGGTAAATGTTCCGTGCGGTGCGCCTCCGTACGGTTTTTTACGAATCCGCGCAGGGAACTCTGAAGGTCAGCGACAGTGTGGACAATCCACCTCGACCACTCGGCAGCACCGATACACAGTGAGCGACAGCAGCAGCTTGATCACAGGTGAATCGACAGCATGCTTCAGGTCCTGAAGGGTAAATGTTCCGTGCGGTGCGCCTCCGTACGGTTTTCTCAACCTGTCAAGTGTACTGTAGGCCACCTGTGGCTACAGACATGAACTCCTCCCACTGCGCCTCCCTCCCCGATGAGACACCGGAAGTCCTTACCGAAAATCTGCTCTATAAAATGCGACACATTACCATGTTAAAGCAGAGATAATGGCTGGATTCATCGAAAGAATCATCGGGGCACTGCAGCAGATTTCTCTCCGGGATGTCATCTCTCGATTTGCCGCACAGCTCTGTTACGAGGAGCCTCATGGGATGGTTGTTACCATTAACTTTGACGGGCACAGACTTATTGGGATTTCCATCTTTGCACTGATGAGGGCGATATACAACACCAACGGAGAAGAGTTGCAGAGTGCGATCATAGCCACATGAGCCTCCCGAGCCGGGCTGCCGCGCCTCACGAGCCTCCCGATCCGGGCTGCCGCGCGGAATTCCTTACCGAAAATCTGCTCTATAAAATGCAATCAAATGCTTTGTTTGTCACTCTGTCAATGAAATCCTTAAATCATGTTTGGTAATATTGCTCTGCTGTCATTCTTTGATTTTCCAGCAACAACTTTGGGCTCAGTGGCATAAAACCACCACACATTTGTAAATACAAATCTACAAAGACTTTGTAGAGAGTCGTACCTCAACTCAGGAGAAGCACATGGTCGTGTAAACACACAGACAGACACAGCCGCACACATTATTACAGACAGATCTTGGATTGTTATAAATTATTCTTTCACAAGATCATTTCAATTTTACAACGATGTTAAAATTAAACTTTCTGAAGTCTGATACACAACTGTCATATTGGAGACAAACAGTCTAATGTGACACCTTGGGAAAAGTGGAAGAGCGCGGGGGAGCTGTACCTGATAAAAGACAGAGCACTGGGAGGTGAATTGTCTCTTCAATTATAGCAACGCCTTACCTGTGCCGTGCTGCTCCGTGAATGCCACATAACTGACAGCAGAGCTGCTTCACTCTCCTGTGACTCGTACACGTAAAAGTACCTTTGTATGGATCAGCAGCAGCTACTTTTACGCACGAGCCTCAGAAGGCTTCCACGGCTTGATTCTGAGCAAAGATCCCAGCAGAACTGAATTTAGTGAAAACACAACACAACCTCAAAGCAACACAAGACAGAACACAACATTGGGTCGACCGGTCGTTTGTACAATTAGTGTGTTTGTTTGTTTGTTTGTTTGTTTGTTTGTCGGGCGCTGTGAGCCTCTGTGCCATCCAGAGCGCACGCAGGCTCACACACCGTCATGTGCTGGAGAAGCTTTAGGAGGAGAGTTTCCTCTGTCACTGCAGCTTTTGACTCTGTGCTCAGTGTCTGTAGTCTGGATGAATATGGACCATCATTAATAATCAATGGCGATTATTTCACTGTACACACTCTGAATGTAATGAGTAATGTAGTTAGTAGTGTTCATCATTAATGTGGTACAACTAATACACAGAGGCACGGTGTCAGTTTGGTGCGGTTTAAATGTTGTTACGCACATTTGTTATGAGCAGATGAAAGAACATTTTAAACAACGGGCCGGGACAACATGACAGTTTAAAGTTTGGACATGGTCTTTAATGAGCAGAGGAGACAGATACAGACACACACACACACACACACACACACACACACACACACACACACACACACACACACACACACACACGTTATAACAGACACATCTTGGATTTGATGAATCAGGCTTAAACAAGAGCATTTCAGTTTCACAAGGATGTAAAATTCAGCAGGGTAAAGTTAGATACACAACTTTAAATCTTGAAATGTACAACAACCGGCTCCTCGGCTTCATTTAGTGAAAGCCCACATAAAGGTATGATACACAGCTGATGAGAGTCGTACGGCTGCTTCCTCGTGACAGCGCACGGAGGAGCGGAACAGGATTCTTCATAGTCTTACTTTTCCACTGTATCCGAATCAAAACACGGTGAGTGGATATCTTTAACAAGAAAAACGAAAAAGAGGAATCAATTACTTTTTCAATGATTCGTCTTGATTCCCGGGCTCCTGAGCCGGGTTGACGCGCCGAGTCAAACCGAGTAGAGCCAGGCCGGCAGATCTAATGGAAACATCGGCCCCGATGTTTCTCTGAAATGATCCTCGGCCAGCGAGCTCCGCTCTGAGTCCCGCAAACTGTTCAAAGGGCGGAGAAGTTCGGGGAGGTGCGCTGGCACCAGTCCGCGCAGGGAACTCTGAATGTCCGGGACGTACGGTTTCCTGAATCTGTCAAGTGTACTGTAGGCTACCTGTGGCTGCACACATGAACTCCTCCCACTGCGCCTCGCTCCCCGGCGAGACACCGGAATTCCTAACCGAAAACCTAAAAGTACCTTCGTATGGATCAGCAGCAGCTACTTTTACGCACGAGCCACAGAAGCCTTCCACGGCTTGATTCTGAGCAAAGATCCCACCAGAACTGATGTTTCTTTAACTGTGTAACTCTTTTCTTTCTGCTAGCCTATATCTTATATAAAATATGTAGTTAAATTACAGATACATTGAGTAAAAAAAAGGGATTACTAACAGGATTGCAAATGAAACACAACAATGAACAATTCAAACTTTATTAAAACTTTATTACACAACAGGTGACATTTATGGCTGCTGACTCAACATGAATGTACCTCCGTCGTTATACGCCAAGGGACGCTCTGCTTGTATAGTGGTACAACTTTGTCGTCCGCGTCCCTGCGGTGTACACTCTCCATGTTTGTATAGAGGTACGACTTTGTCATGCGCGTCCCTGCGGTGTACACTCTCCATGTTTGTATAGAGGTACGACTTTGTCATGCGCGTCCCTGCGGTGTACACTCTCCATGTTTGTATAGAGGTACGACTTTTTCGTCCGCGTCCCTGCGGCGTACACTCTCCATGTTTGTATAGAGGTACGACTTTTTCGTCCGCGTCCCTGCGGCGTACACTCTCCATGTATGTACAGAGGTACGACTTTGTCACCGGAGACATCATTACACAGGTGCGGCGGGAGGGTTCTCTCTCTGGAGAGGAGGGATGAAGATCACAGCCAGCTCGTTTCCGTTAAACAGAAGCGTAAATGTCAGACGCAGAGGCTCTCCAAAGCGCAGCCTTATTTCAAACCGGTTAAAGTAACGAAACACCGCAACAAATGTTCTGTGCGCGAGCTCCATGGCTGCTGAAGAGAAGCGACGGGGAACATGCAGTCTTTATAGGCTGGATTGTAATGGGCAGAGGAGACTGTTACAAGAAGTCACTAAACAGTCCAAAGGTTGGAGAAGGTCGAGGAGGAGCGCTGGCACGAATCCGCGCAGGGAACTCTGAATGTCCGGGTCGTACGGTTTCCTGAATCTGTCAAATGTACTGTAGGCTACCTGTGGCTGCACACATGAACTCCTCCCACTGCGCCTCGCTCCCCGGTGAGACACCGGAATTCCTAACTGAAAATCGAAAAGTACCTTTGTATGGATCAGCAGCAGCTACTTTTACGCACGAGCCACAGAAGCCTTCCACGGCTTGATTCTGAGCAAAGATCCCAGCAGAACTGAATTTAGTGAAAACACAACACAACCACAAAGCAACACAAGACAGAACACAACACTGAGTCGACCAGTCGTATTGTACAGTTAGTGTGTTTGTTTGTCGGGCGCTGTGAGCCTCTGTGCCATCCAGAGCGCACGCAGGCTCACACACCGTCATGTGCTGGAGAAGCTTTAGGAGGAGAGTTTCCTCTGTCACTGCAGCTTTTGACTCTGTGCTCAGTGTCTGTAGTCTGGATGAATATGGACCATCATTAATAATCAATGGCGATTATTTCACTGTACACACTCTGAATGTAATGAGTAATGTAGTTAGTAGTGTTCATCATTAATGTGGTACAACTAATACACAGAGGCACGGTGTCAGTTTGGTGCGGTTTAAATGTTGTTACGCACATTTGTTATGAGCAGATGAAAGAACATTTTAAACAACGGGCCGGGACAACATGACAGTTTAAAGTTTGGACATGGACTTTAATGAGCAGAGGAGACAGATACAGACACACACACACACACACACACACACACACACACACACACACGTTATAACAGACACATCTTGGATTTGATGAATCGGGCTTAAACAAGAGCATTTCAGTTTCACAAGGATGTAAAATTCAGCAGGGTAAAGTTAGATACACAACTTTAAATCTTGAAATGTACAACAACCGGCTCCTCGGCTTCATTTAGTGAAAGCCCACATAAAGGTATGATACACAGCCGATGAGAGTCGCACGGCTGCTTCCTCGTGACAGCGCACGGAGGAGCGAAACAGGATTCTTCATAGTCTTACTTTTCCACTGTATCCGAATCAAAACACGGTGAGTGGATATCTTTAACAAGAAAAACGAAAAAGAGGAATCAATTACTTTTTCAATGATTCGTCTTGATTCCCGGGCTCCCCAGCCGGGTTGACGCGCCGAGTCAAACCGAGTAGAGCCAGGCCGGCAGATCTAATGCAAACATCGGCCCCGATGTTTCTCTGAAATGATCCTCGGCCAGCGAGCTCCGCTCCGAGTCCCGCAAACTGTCCGAAGGGCGGAGAAGGAAGTGTGGACAATCCACCTCGACCACTCGGCAGCACCGATACACAGTGAGCGACAGCAGCAGCTTGATCACAGGTGAATCGACAGCATGCTTCAGGTCCTGAAGGGTAAATGTTCCGTGCGGTGCGCCTCCGTACGGTTTTCTCAACCTGTCAAGTGTACTGTAGGCCACCTGTGGCTACAGACATGAACTCCTCCCACTGCGCCTCCCTCCCCGATGAGACACCGGAAGTCCTTACCGAAAATCTGCTCTATAAAATGCGACACATTACCATGTTAAAGCAGAGATAATGGCTGGATTCATCGAAAGAATCATCGGGGCACTGCAGCAGATTTCTCTCCGGGATGTCATCTCTCGATTTGCCGCACAGCTCTGTTACGAGGAGCCTCATGGGATGGTTGTTACCATTAACTTTGACGGGCACAGACTTATTGGGATTTCCATCTTTGCACTGATGAGGGCGATATACAACACCAACGGAGAAGAGTTGCAGAGTGCGATCATAGCCACATGAGCCTCCCGAGCCGGGCTGCCGCGCCTCACGAGCCTCCCGATCCGGGCTGCCGCGCGGAATTCCTTACCGAAAATCTGCTCTATAAAATGCAATCAAATGCTTTGTTTGTCACTCTGTCAATGAAATCATTAAATCATGTTTGGTAATATTGCTCTGCTGTCATTCTCTGATTTTCCAGCAACAACTTTGGGCTCAGTGGCATAAAACCACCACACATTTGTAAATACAAATCTACAAAGACTTTGTAGAGAGTCGTACCTCAACTCAGGAGAAGCACATGGTCGTGTAAACACACAGACAGACACAGCCGCACACATTATTACAGACAGATCTTGGATTGTTATAAATTATTCTCTCACAAGGTCATTTCAATTTTACAACGATGTTAAAATTAAACTTTCTGAAGTCTGATACACAACTGTCATATTGGAGACAAACAGTCTAATGTGACACCTTGGGAAAAGTGGAAGAGCGCGGGGGAGCTGTACCTGATAAAAGACAGAGCACTGGGAGGTGAATTGTCTCTTCAATTATAGCAACGCCTTACCTGTGCCGTGCTGCTCCGTGAATGCCACATAACTGACAGCAGAGCTGCTTCACTCTCCTGTGACTCGTACACGTAAAAGTACCTTTGTATGGATCAGCAGCAGCTACTTTTACGCACGAGCCACAGAAGGCTTCCACGGCTTGATTCTGAGCAAAGATCCCAGCAGAACTGAATTTAGTGAAAACACAACACAACCTCAAAGCAACACAAGACAGAACACAACATTGGGTCGACCGGTCGTTTGTACAATTAGTGTGTTTGTTTGTTTGTTTGTTTGTTTGTTTGTTTGTTTGTCGGGCGCTGTGAGCCTCTGTGCCATCCAGAGCGCACGCAGGCTCACACACCGTCATGTGCTGGAGAAGCTTTAGGAGGAGAGTTTCCTCTGTCACTGCAGCTTTTGACTCTGTGCTCAGTGTCTGTAGTCTGGATGAATATGGACCATCATTAATAATCAATGGCGATTATTTCACTGTACACACTCTGAATGTAATGAGTAATGTAGTTAGTAGTGTTCATCATTAATGTGGTACAACTAATACACAGAGGCACGGTGTCAGTTTGGTGCGGTTTAAATGTTTTTACGCACATTTGTTATGAGCAGATGAAAGAACATTTTAAACAACGGGCCGGGACAACATGACAGTTTAAAGTTTGGACATGGACTTTAATGAGCAGAGGAGACAGATACAGACACACACACACACACACACACACACACACACACACACACACACACACACACACACACACACGTTATAACAGACACATCTTGGATTTGATGAATCAGGCTTAAACAAGAGCATTTCAGTTTCACAAGGATGTAAAATTCAGCAGGGTAAAGTTAGATACACAACTTTAAATCTTGAAATGTACAACAACCGGCTCCTCGGCTTCATTTAGTGAAAGCCCACATAAAGGTATGATACACAGCCGATGAGAGTCGTACGGCTGCTTCCTCGTGACAGCGCACGGAGGAGCGGAACAGGATTCTTCATAGTCTTACTTTTCCACTGTATCCGAATCAAAACACGGTGAGTGGATATCTTTAACAAGAAAAACGAAAAAGAGGAATCAATTACTTTTTCAATGATTCGTCTTGATTCCCGGGCTCCTGAGCCGGGTTGACGCGCCGAGTCAAACCGAGTAGAGCCAGGCCGGCAGATCTAATGGAAACATCGGCCCCGATGTTTCTCTGAAATGATCCTCGGCCAGCGAGCTCCGCTCTGAGTCCCGCAAACTGTTCAAAGGGCGGAGAAGTTCGGGGAGGTGCGCTGGCACCAGTCCGCGCAGGGAACTCTGAATGTCCGGGACGTACGGTTTCCTGAATCTGTCAAGTGTACTGTAGGCTACCTGTGGCTGCACACATGAACTCCTCCCACTGCGCCTCGCTCCCCGGCGAGACACCGGAATTCCTAACCGAAAACCTAAAAGTACCTTCGTATGGATCAGCAGCAGCTACTTTTACGCACGAGCCACAGAAGCCTTCCACGGCTTGATTCTGAGCAAAGATCCCACCAGAACTGATGTTTCTTTAACTGTGTAACTCTTTTCTTTCTGCTAGCCTATATCTTATATAAAATATATAGTTAAATTACAGATACATTCAGTAAAAAAAAGGGATTACTAACAGGATTGCAAATGAAACACAACAATGAACAATTCAAACTTTATTAAAACTTTATTACACAACAGGTGACATTTATGGCTGCTGACTCAACATGAATGTACCTCCGTCGTTATACGCCAAGGGACGCTCTGCTTGTATAGTGGTACAACTTTGTCGTCCGCGTCCCTGCGGTGTACACTCTCCATGTTTGTATAGAGGTACGACTTTGTCATGCGCGTCCCTGCGGTGTACACTCTCCATGTTTGTATAGAGGTACGACTTTGTCATGCGCGTCCCTGCGGTGTACACTCTCCATGTTTGTATAGAGGTACGACTTTTTCGTCCGCGTCCCTGCGGCGTACACTCTCCATGTTTGTATAGAGGTACGACTTTTTCGTCCGCGTCCCTGCGGCGTACACTCTCCATGTATGTACAGAGGTACGACTTTGTCACCGGAGACATCATTACACAGGTGCGGCGGGAGGGTTCTCTCTCTGGAGAGGAGGGATGAAGATCACAGCCAGCTCGTTTCCGTTAAACAGAAGCGTAAATGTCAGACGCAGAGGCTCTCCAAAGCGCAGCCTTATTTCAAACCGGTTAAAGTAATGAAACACCGCAACAAATGTTCTGTGCGCGAGCTCCATGGCTGCTGAAGAGAAGCGACGGGGAACATGCAGTCTTTATAGGCTGGATTGTAATGGGCAGAGGAGACTGTTACAAGAAGTCACTAAACAGTCCAAAGGTTGGAGAAGGTCGAGGAGGAGCGCTGGCACGAATCCGCGCAGGGAACTCTGAATGTCCGGGTCGTACGGTTTCCTGAATCTGTCAAATGTACTGTAGGCTACCTGTGGCTGCACACATGAACTCCTCCCACTGCGCCTCGCTCCCCGGTGAGACACCGGAATTCCTAACTGAAAATCTAAAAGTACCTTTGTATGGATCAGCAGCAGCTACTTTTACGCACGAGCCACAGAAGCCTTCCACGGCTTGATTCTGAGCAAAGATCCCAGCAGAACTGAATTTAGTGAAAACACAACACAACCTCAAAGCAACACAAGACAGAACACAACACTGAGTCGACCAGTCGTATTGTACAGTTAGTGTGTTTGTTTGTCGGGCGCTGTGAGCCTCTGTGCCATCCAGAGCGCACGCAGGCTCACACACCGTCATGTGCTGGAGAAGCTTTAGGAGGAGAGTTTCCTCTGTCACTGCAGCTTTTGACTCTGTGCTCAGTGTCTGTAGTCTGGATGAATATGGACCATCATTAATAATCAATGGCGATTATTTCACAGTACACACTCTGAATGTAATGAGTAATGTAGTTAGTAGTGTTCATCATTAATGTGGTACAACTAATACACAGAGGCACGGTGTCAGTTTGGTGCGGTTTAAATGTTTTTACGCACATTTGTTATGAGCAGATGAAAGAACATTTTAAACAACGGGCCGGGACAACATGACAGTTTAAAGTTTGGACATGGACTTTAATGAGCAGAGGAGACAGATACAGACACACACACACACACACACACACACACACACACACACACACACACACACACACACACGTTATAACAGACACATCTTGGATTTGATGAATCAGGCTTAAACAAGAGCATTTCAGTTTCACAAGGATGTAAAATTCAGCAGGGTAAAGTTAGATACACAACTTTAAATCTTGAAATGTACAACAACCGGCTCCTCGGCTTCATTTAGTGAAAGCCCACATAAAGGTATGATACACAGCTGATGAGAGTCGTACGGCTGCTTCCTCGTGACAGCGCACGGAGGAGCGGAACAGGATTCTTCATAGTCTTACTTTTCCACTGTATCCGAATCAAAACACGGTGAGTGGATATCTTTAACAAGAAAAACGAAAAAGAGGAATCAATTACTTTTTCAATGATTCGTCTTGATTCCCGGGCTCCCGAGCCGGGTTGACGCGCCGAGTCAAACCGAGTAGAGCCAGGCCGGCAGATCTAATGCAAACATCGGCCCCGATGTTTCTCTGAAATGATCCTCGGCCAGCGAGCTCCGCTCCGAGTCCCGCAAACTGTCCGAAGGGCGGAGAAGGAAGTGTGGACAATCCACCTCGACCACTCGGCAGCACCGATACACAGTGAGCGACAGCAGCAGCTTCATCACAGGTGAATCGACAGCATGCTTCAGGTCCTGAAGGGTAAATGTTCCGTGCGGTGCGCCTCCGTACGGTTTTTTACGAATCCGCGCAGGGAACTCTGAAGGTCAGCGACAGTGTGGACAATCCACCTCGACCACTCGGCAGCACCGATACACAGTGAGCGACAGCAGCAGCTTGATCACAGGTGAATCGACAGCATGCTTCAGGTCCTGAAGGGTAAATGTTCCGTGCGGTGCGCCTCCGTACGGTTTTCTCAACCTGTCAAGTGTACTGTAGGCCACCTGTGGCTACAGACATGAACTCCTCCCACTGCGCCTCCCTCCCCGATGAGACACCGGAAGTCCTTACCGAAAATCTGCTCTATAAAATGCGACACATTACCATGTTAAAGCAGAGATAATGGCTGGATTCATCGAAAGAATCATCGGGGCACTGCAGCAGATTTCTCTCCGGGATGTCATCTCTCGATTTGCCGCACAGCTCTGTTACGAGGAGCCTCATGGGATGGTTGTTACCATTAACTTTGACGGGCACAGACTTATTGGGATTTCCATCTTTGCACTGATGAGGGCGATATACAACACCAACGGAGAAGAGTTGCAGAGTGCGATCATAGCCACATGAGCCTCCCGAGCCGGGCTGCCGCGCCTCACGAGCCTCCCGATCCGGGCTGCCGCGCGGAATTCCTTACCGAAAATCTGCTCTATAAAATGCAATCAAATGCTTTGTTTGTCACTCTGTCAATGAAATCATTAAATCATGTTTGGTAATATTGCTCTGCTGTCATTCTTTGATTTTCCAGCAACAACTTTGGGCTCAGTGGCATAAAACCACCACACATTTGTAAATACAAATCTACAAAGACTTTGTAGAGAGTCGTACCTCAACTCAGGAGAAGCACATGGTCGTGTAAACACACAGACAGACACAGCCGCACACATTATTACAGACAGATCTTGGATTGTTATAAATTATTCTTTCACAAGATCATTTCAATTTTACAACGATGTTAAAATTAAACTTTCTGAAGTCTGATACACAACTGTCATATTGGAGACAAACAGTCTAATGTGACACCTTGGGAAAAGTGGAAGAGCGCGGGGGAGCTGTACCTGATAAAAGACAGAGCACTGGGAGGTGAATTGTCTCTTCAATTATAGCAACGCCTTACCTGTGCCGTGCTGCTCCGTGAATGCCACATAACTGACAGCAGAGCTGCTTCACTCTCCTGTGACTCGTACACGTAAAAGTACCTTTGTATGGATCAGCAGCAGCTACTTTTGCGCACGAGCCACAGAAGGCTTCCACGGCTTGATTCTGAGCAAAGATCCCAGCAGAACTGAATTTAGTGAAAACACAACACAACCTCAAAGCAACACAAGACAGAACACAACATTGGGTCGACCGGTCGTTTGTACAATTAGTGTGTTTGTTTGTTTGTCGGGCGCTGTGAGCCTCTGTGCCATCCAGAGCGCACGCAGGCTCACACACCGTCATGTGCTGGAGAAGCTTTAGGAGGAGAGTTTCCTCTGTCACTGCAGCTTTTGACTCTGTGCTCAGTGTCTGTAGTCTGGATGAATATGGACCATCATTAATAATCAATGGCGATTATTTCACTGTACACACTCTGAATGTAATGAGTAATGTAGTTAGTAGTGTTCATCATTAATGTGGTACAACTAATACACAGAGGCACGGTGTCAGTTTGGTGCGGTTTAAATGTTTTTACGCACATTTGTTATGAGCAGATGAAAGAACATTTTAAACAACGGGCCGGGACAACATGACAGTTTAAAGTTTGGACATGGACTTTAATGAGCAGAGGAGACAGATACAGACACACACACACACACACACACACACACACACACACACACACACACACACACACACACACACACACACACACACACACACACACACGTTATAACAGACACATCTTGGATTTGATGAATCAGGCTTAAACAAGAGCATTTCAGTTTCACAAGGATGTAAAATTCAGCAGGGTAAAGTTAGATACACAACTTTAAATCTTGAAATGTACAACAACCGGCTCCTCGGCTTCATTTAGTGAAAGCCCACATAAAGGTATGATACACAGCTGATGAGAGTCGTACGGCTGCTTCCTCGTGACAGCGCACGGAGGAGCGGAACAGGATTCTTCATAGTCTTACTTTTCCACTGTATCCGAATCAAAACACGGTGAGTGGATATCTTTAACAAGAAAAACGAAAAAGAGGAATCAATTACTTTTTCAATGATTCGTCTTGATTCCCGGGCTCCCGAGCCGGGTTGACGCGCCGAGTCAAACCGAGTAGAGCCAGGCCGGCAGATCTAATGCAAACATCGGCCCCGATGTTTCTCTGAAATGATCCTCGGCCAGCGAGCTCCGCTCCGAGTCCCGCAAACTGTCCGAAGGGCGGAGAAGGAAGTGTGGACAATCCACCTCGACCACTCGGCAGCACCGATACACAGTGAGCGACAGCAGCAGCTTCATCACAGGTGAATCGACAGCATGCTTCAGGTCCTGAAGGGTAAATGTTCCGTGCGGTGCGCCTCCGTACGGTTTTTTACGAATCCGCGCAGGGAACTCTGAAGGTCAGCGACAGTGTGGACAATCCACCTCGACCACTCGGCAGCACCGATACACAGTGAGCGACAGCAGCAGCTTGATCACAGGTGAATCGACAGCATGCTTCAGGTCCTGAAGGGTAAATGTTCCGTGCGGTGCGCCTCCGTACGGTTTTCTCAACCTGTCAAGTGTACTGTAGGCCACCTGTGGCTACAGACATGAACTCCTCCCACTGCGCCTCCCTCCCCGATGAGACACCGGAAGTCCTTACCGAAAATCTGCTCTATAAAATGCGACACATTACCATGTTAAAGCAGAGATAATGGCTGGATTCATCGAAAGAATCATCGGGGCACTGCAGCAGATTTCTCTCCGGGATGTCATCTCTCGATTTGCCGCACAGCTCTGTTACGAGGAGCCTCATGGGATGGTTGTTACCATTAACTTTGACGGGCACAGACTTATTGGGATTTCCATCTTTGCACTGATGAGGGCGATATACAACACCAACGGAGAAGAGTTGCAGAGTGCGATCATAGCCACATGAGCCTCCCGAGCCGGGCTGCCGCGCCTCACGAGCCTCCCGATCCGGGCTGCCGCGCGGAATTCCTTACCGAAAATCTGCTCTATAAAATGCAATCAAATGCTTTGTTTGTCACTCTGTCAATGAAATCATTAAATCATGTTTGGTAATATTGCTCTGCTGTCATTCTTTGATTTTCCAGCAACAACTTTGGGCTCAGTGGCATAAAACCACCACACATTTGTAAATACAAATCTACAAAGACTTTGTAGAGAGTCGTACCTCAACTCAGGAGAAGCACATGGTCGTGTAAACACACAGACAGACACAGCCGCACACATTATTACAGACAGATCTTGGATTGTTATAAATTATTCTTTCACAAGATCATTTCAATTTTACAACGATGTTAAAATTAAACTTTCTGAAGTCTGATACACAACTGTCATATTGGAGACAAACAGTCTAATGTGACACCTTGGGAAAAGTGGAAGAGCGCGGGGGAGCTGTACCTGATAAAAGACAGAGCACTGGGAGGTGAATTGTCTCTTCAATTATAGCAACGCCTTACCTGTGCCGTGCTGCTCCGTGAATGCCACATAACTGACAGCAGAGCTGCTTCACTCTCCTGTGACTCGTACACGTAAAAGTACCTTTGTATGGATCAGCAGCAGCTACTTTTGCGCACGAGCCACAGAAGGCTTCCACGGCTTGATTCTGAGCAAAGATCCCAGCAGAACTGAATTTAGTGAAAACACAACACAACCTCAAAGCAACACAAGACAGAACACAACATTGGGTCGACCGGTCGTTTGTACAATTAGTGTGTTTGTTTGTTTGTTTGTTTGTTTGTTTGTTTGTTTGTTTGTTTGTCGGGCGCTGTGAGCCTCTGTGCCATCCAGAGCGCACGCAGGCTCACACACCGTCATGTGCTGGAGAAGCTTTAGGAGGAGAGTTTCCTCTGTCACTGCAGTTTTTGACTCTGTGCTCAGTGTCTGTAGTCTGGATGAATATGGACCATCATTAATAATCAATGGCGATTATTTCACTGTACACACTCTGAATGTAATGAGTAATGTAGTTAGTAGTGTTCATCATTAATGTGGTACAACTAATACACAGAGGCACGGTGTCAGTTTGGTGCGGTTTAAATGTTTTTACGCACATTTGTTATGAGCAGATGAAAGAACATTTTAAACAACGGGCCGGGACAACATGACAGTTTAAAGTTTGGACATGGACTTTAATGAGCAGAGGAGACAGATACAGACACACACACACACACACACACACACACACACACACACACACACACACACACACACACACACACACACACACACACACACGTTATAACAGACACATCTTGGATTTGATGAATCAGGCTTAAACAAGAGCATTTCAGTTTCACAAGGATGTAAAATTCAGCAGGGTAAAGTTAGATACACAACTTTAAATCTTGAAATGTACAACAACCGGCTCCTCGGCTTCATTTAGTGAAAGCCCACATAAAGGTATGATACACAGCCGATGAGAGTCGTACGGCTGCTTCCTCGTGACAGCGCACGGAGGAGCGGAACAGGATTCTTCATAGTCTTACTTTTCCACTGTATCCGAATCAAAACACGGTGAGTGGATATCTTTAACAAGAAAAACGAAAAAGAGGAATCAATTACTTTTTCAATGATTCGTCTTGATTCCCGGGCTCCTGAGCCGGGTTGACGCGCCGAGTCAAACCGAGTAGAGCCAGGCCGGCAGATCTAATGGAAACATCGGCCCCGATGTTTCTCTGAAATGATCCTCGGCCAGCGAGCTCCGCTCTGAGTCCCGCAAACTGTTCAAAGGGCGGAGAAGTTCGGGGAGGTGCGCTGGCACCAGTCCGCGCAGGGAACTCTGAATGTCCGGGACGTACGGTTTCCTGAATCTGTCAAGTGTACTGTAGGCTACCTGTGGCTGCACACATGAACTCCTCCCACTGCGCCTCGCTCCCCGGCGAGACACCGGAATTCCTAACCGAAAACCTAAAAGTACCTTCGTATGGATCAGCAGCAGCTACTTTTACGCACGAGCCACAGAAGCCTTCCACGGCTTGATTCTGAGCAAAGATCCCACCAGAACTGATGTTTCTTTAACTGTGTAACTCTTTTCTTTCTGCTAGCCTATATCTTATATAAAATATATAGTTAAATTACAGATACATTCAGTAAAAAAAAGGGATTACTAACAGGATTGCAAATGAAACACAACAATGAACAATTCAAACTTTATTAAAACTTTATTACACAACAGGTGACATTTATGGCTGCTGACTCAACATGAATGTACCTCCGTCGTTATACGCCAAGGGACGCTCTGCTTGTATAGTGGTACAACTTTGTCGTCCGCGTCCCTGCGGTGTACACTCTCCATGTTTGTATAGAGGTACGACTTTGTCATGCGCGTCCCTGCGGTGTACACTCTCCATGTTTGTATAGAGGTACGACTTTGTCATGCGCGTCCCTGCGGTGTACACTCTCCATGTTTGTATAGAGGTACGACTTTTTCGTCCGCGTCCCTGCGGCGTACACTCTCCATGTTTGTATAGAGGTACGACTTTTTCGTCCGCGTCCCTGCGGCGTACACTCTCCATGTATGTACAGAGGTACGACTTTGTCACCGGAGACATCATTACACAGGTGCGGCGGGAGGGTTCTCTCTCTGGAGAGGAGGGATGAAGATCACAGCCAGCTCGTTTCCGTTAAACAGAAGCGTAAATGTCAGACGCAGAGGCTCTCCAAAGCGCAGCCTTATTTCAAACCGGTTAAAGTAATGAAACACCGCAACAAATGTTCTGTGCGCGAGCTCCATGGCTGCTGAAGAGAAGCGACGGGGAACATGCAGTCTTTATAGGCTGGATTGTAATGGGCAGAGGAGACTGTTACAAGAAGTCACTAAACAGTCCAAAGGTTGGAGAAGGTCGAGGAGGAGCGCTGGCACGAATCCGCGCAGGGAACTCTGAATGTCCGGGTCGTACGGTTTCCTGAATCTGTCAAATGTACTGTAGGCTACCTGTGGCTGCACACATGAACTCCTCCCACTGCGCCTCGCTCCCCGGTGAGACACCGGAATTCCTAACTGAAAATCTAAAAGTACCTTTGTATGGATCAGCAGCAGCTACTTTTACGCACGAGCCACAGAAGCCTTCCACGGCTTGATTCTGAGCAAAGATCCCAGCAGAACTGAATTTAGTGAAAACACAACACAACCTCAAAGCAACACAAGACAGAACACAACACTGAGTCGACCAGTCGTATTGTACAGTTAGTGTGTTTGTTTGTCGGGCGCTGTGAGCCTCTGTGCCATCCAGAGCGCACGCAGGCTCACACACCGTCATGTGCTGGAGAAGCTTTAGGAGGAGAGTTTCCTCTGTCACTGCAGCTTTTGACTCTGTGCTCAGTGTCTGTAGTCTGGATGAATATGGACCATCATTAATAATCAATGGCGATTATTTCACAGTACACACTCTGAATGTAATGAGTAATGTAGTTAGTAGTGTTCATCATTAATGTGGTACAACTAATACACAGAGGCACGGTGTCAGTTTGGTGCGGTTTAAATGTTTTTACGCACATTTGTTATGAGCAGATGAAAGAACATTTTAAACAACGGGCCGGGACAACATGACAGTTTAAAGTTTGGACATGGACTTTAATGAGCAGAGGAGACAGATACAGACACACACACACACACACACACACACACACACACACACACACACACACACACACACGTTATAACAGACACATCTTGGATTTGATGAATCAGGCTTAAACAAGAGCATTTCAGTTTCACAAGGATGTAAAATTCAGCAGGGTAAAGTTAGATACACAACTTTAAATCTTGAAATGTACAACAACCGGCTCCTCGGCTTCATTTAGTGAAAGCCCACATAAAGGTATGATACACAGCTGATGAGAGTCGTACGGCTGCTTCCTCGTGACAGCGCACGGAGGAGCGGAACAGGATTCTTCATAGTCTTACTTTTCCACTGTATCCGAATCAAAACACGGTGAGTGGATATCTTTAACAAGAAAAACGAAAAAGAGGAATCAATTACTTTTTCAATGATTCGTCTTGATTCCCGGGCTCCCGAGCCGGGTTGACGCGCCGAGTCAAACCGAGTAGAGCCAGGCCGGCAGATCTAATGCAAACATCGGCCCCGATGTTTCTCTGAAATGATCCTCGGCCAGCGAGCTCCGCTCCGAGTCCCGCAAACTGTCCGAAGGGCGGAGAAGGAAGTGTGGACAATCCACCTCGACCACTCGGCAGCACCGATACACAGTGAGCGACAGCAGCAGCTTCATCACAGGTGAATCGACAGCATGCTTCAGGTCCTGAAGGGTAAATGTTCCGTGCGGTGCGCCTCCGTACGGTTTTTTACGAATCCGCGCAGGGAACTCTGAAGGTCAGCGACAGTGTGGACAATCCACCTCGACCACTCGGCAGCACCGATACACAGTGAGCGACAGCAGCAGCTTGATCACAGGTGAATCGACAGCATGCTTCAGGTCCTGAAGGGTAAATGTTCCGTGCGGTGCGCCTCCGTACGGTTTTCTCAACCTGTCAAGTGTACTGTAGGCCACCTGTGGCTACAGACATGAACTCCTCCCACTGCGCCTCCCTCCCCGATGAGACACCGGAAGTCCTTACCGAAAATCTGCTCTATAAAATGCGACACATTACCATGTTAAAGCAGAGATAATGGCTGGATTCATCGAAAGAATCATCGGGGCACTGCAGCAGATTTCTCTCCGGGATGTCATCTCTCGATTTGCCGCACAGCTCTGTTACGAGGAGCCTCATGGGATGGTTGTTACCATTAACTTTGACGGGCACAGACTTATTGGGATTTCCATCTTTGCACTGATGAGGGCGATATACAACACCAACGGAGAAGAGTTGCAGAGTGCGATCATAGCCACATGAGCCTCCCGAGCCGGGCTGCCGCGCCTCACGAGCCTCCCGATCCGGGCTGCCGCGCGGAATTCCTTACCGAAAATCTGCTCTATAAAATGCAATCAAATGCTTTGTTTGTCACTCTGTCAATGAAATCATTAAATCATGTTTGGTAATATTGCTCTGCTGTCATTCTTTGATTTTCCAGCAACAACTTTGGGCTCAGTGGCATAAAACCACCACACATTTGTAAATACAAATCTACAAAGACTTTGTAGAGAGTCGTACCTCAACTCAGGAGAAGCACATGGTCGTGTAAACACACAGACAGACACAGCCGCACACATTATTACAGACAGATCTTGGATTGTTATAAATTATTCTTTCACAAGATCATTTCAATTTTACAACGATGTTAAAATTAAACTTTCTGAAGTCTGATACACAACTGTCATATTGGAGACAAACAGTCTAATGTGACACCTTGGGAAAAGTGGAAGAGCGCGGGGGAGCTGTACCTGATAAAAGACAGAGCACTGGGAGGTGAATTGTCTCTTCAATTATAGCAACGCCTTACCTGTGCCGTGCTGCTCCGTGAATGCCACATAACTGACAGCAGAGCTGCTTCACTCTCCTGTGACTCGTACACGTAAAAGTACCTTTGTATGGATCAGCAGCAGCTACTTTTGCGCACGAGCCACAGAAGGCTTCCACGGCTTGATTCTGAGCAAAGATCCCAGCAGAACTGAATTTAGTGAAAACACAACACAACCTCAAAGCAACACAAGACAGAACACAACATTGGGTCGACCGGTCGTTTGTACAATTAGTGTGTTTGTTTGTTTGTCGGGCGCTGTGAGCCTCTGTGCCATCCAGAGCGCACGCAGGCTCACACACCGTCATGTGCTGGAGAAGCTTTAGGAGGAGAGTTTCCTCTGTCACTGCAGCTTTTGACTCTGTGCTCAGTGTCTGTAGTCTGGATGAATATGGACCATCATTAATAATCAATGGCGATTATTTCACTGTACACACTCTGAATGTAATGAGTAATGTAGTTAGTAGTGTTCATCATTAATGTGGTACAACTAATACACAGAGGCACGGTGTCAGTTTGGTGCGGTTTAAATGTTTTTACGCACATTTGTTATGAGCAGATGAAAGAACATTTTAAACAACGGGCCGGGACAACATGACAGTTTAAAGTTTGGACATGGACTTTAATGAGCAGAGGAGACAGATACAGACACACACACACACACACACACACACACACACACACACACACACACACACACACACACACACACACACACACACACACACACACGTTATAACAGACACATCTTGGATTTGATGAATCAGGCTTAAACAAGAGCATTTCAGTTTCACAAGGATGTAAAATTCAGCAGGGTAAAGTTAGATACACAACTTTAAATCTTGAAATGTACAACAACCGGCTCCTCGGCTTCATTTAGTGAAAGCCCACATAAAGGTATGATACACAGCTGATGAGAGTCGTACGGCTGCTTCCTCGTGACAGCGCACGGAGGAGCGGAACAGGATTCTTCATAGTCTTACTTTTCCACTGTATCCGAATCAAAACACGGTGAGTGGATATCTTTAACAAGAAAAACGAAAAAGAGGAATCAATTACTTTTTCAATGATTCGTCTTGATTCCCGGGCTCCCGAGCCGGGTTGACGCGCCGAGTCAAACCGAGTAGAGCCAGGCCGGCAGATCTAATGCAAACATCGGCCCCGATGTTTCTCTGAAATGATCCTCGGCCAGCGAGCTCCGCTCCGAGTCCCGCAAACTGTCCGAAGGGCGGAGAAGGAAGTGTGGACAATCCACCTCGACCACTCGGCAGCACCGATACACAGTGAGCGACAGCAGCAGCTTCATCACAGGTGAATCGACAGCATGCTTCAGGTCCTGAAGGGTAAATGTTCCGTGCGGTGCGCCTCCGTACGGTTTTTTACGAATCCGCGCAGGGAACTCTGAAGGTCAGCGACAGTGTGGACAATCCACCTCGACCACTCGGCAGCACCGATACACAGTGAGCGACAGCAGCAGCTTGATCACAGGTGAATCGACAGCATGCTTCAGGTCCTGAAGGGTAAATGTTCCGTGCGGTGCGCCTCCGTACGGTTTTCTCAACCTGTCAAGTGTACTGTAGGCCACCTGTGGCTACAGACATGAACTCCTCCCACTGCGCCTCCCTCCCCGATGAGACACCGGAAGTCCTTACCGAAAATCTGCTCTATAAAATGCGACACATTACCATGTTAAAGCAGAGATAATGGCTGGATTCATCGAAAGAATCATCGGGGCACTGCAGCAGATTTCTCTCCGGGATGTCATCTCTCGATTTGCCGCACAGCTCTGTTACGAGGAGCCTCATGGGATGGTTGTTACCATTAACTTTGACGGGCACAGACTTATTGGGATTTCCATCTTTGCACTGATGAGGGCGATATACAACACCAACGGAGAAGAGTTGCAGAGTGCGATCATAGCCACATGAGCCTCCCGAGCCGGGCTGCCGCGCCTCACGAGCCTCCCGATCCGGGCTGCCGCGCGGAATTCCTTACCGAAAATCTGCTCTATAAAATGCAATCAAATGCTTTGTTTGTCACTCTGTCAATGAAATCATTAAATCATGTTTGGTAATATTGCTCTGCTGTCATTCTTTGATTTTCCAGCAACAACTTTGGGCTCAGTGGCATAAAACCACCACACATTTGTAAATACAAATCTACAAAGACTTTGTAGAGAGTCGTACCTCAACTCAGGAGAAGCACATGGTCGTGTAAACACACAGACAGACACAGCCGCACACATTATTACAGACAGATCTTGGATTGTTATAAATTATTCTTTCACAAGATCATTTCAATTTTACAACGATGTTAAAATTAAACTTTCTGAAGTCTGATACACAACTGTCATATTGGAGACAAACAGTCTAATGTGACACCTTGGGAAAAGTGGAAGAGCGCGGGGGAGCTGTACCTGATAAAAGACAGAGCACTGGGAGGTGAATTGTCTCTTCAATTATAGCAACGCCTTACCTGTGCCGTGCTGCTCCGTGAATGCCACATAACTGACAGCAGAGCTGCTTCACTCTCCTGTGACTCGTACACGTAAAAGTACCTTTGTATGGATCAGCAGCAGCTACTTTTGCGCACGAGCCACAGAAGGCTTCCACGGCTTGATTCTGAGCAAAGATCCCAGCAGAACTGAATTTAGTGAAAACACAACACAACCTCAAAGCAACACAAGACAGAACACAACATTGGGTCGACCGGTCGTTTGTACAATTAGTGTGTTTGTTTGTTTGTTTGTTTGTTTGTTTGTTTGTTTGTTTGTTTGTCGGGCGCTGTGAGCCTCTGTGCCATCCAGAGCGCACGCAGGCTCACACACCGTCATGTGCTGGAGAAGCTTTAGGAGGAGAGTTTCCTCTGTCACTGCAGTTTTTGACTCTGTGCTCAGTGTCTGTAGTCTGGATGAATATGGACCATCATTAATAATCAATGGCGATTATTTCACTGTACACACTCTGAATGTAATGAGTAATGTAGTTAGTAGTGTTCATCATTAATGTGGTACAACTAATACACAGAGGCACGGTGTCAGTTTGGTGCGGTTTAAATGTTTTTACGCACATTTGTTATGAGCAGATGAAAGAACATTTTAAACAACGGGCCGGGACAACATGACAGTTTAAAGTTTGGACATGGACTTTAATGAGCAGAGGAGACAGATACAGACACACACACACACACACACACACACACACACACACACACACACACACACACACACACACACACACACACACACACACACGTTATAACAGACACATCTTGGATTTGATGAATCAGGCTTAAACAAGAGCATTTCAGTTTCACAAGGATGTAAAATTCAGCAGGGTAAAGTTAGATACACAACTTTAAATCTTGAAATGTACAACAACCGGCTCCTCGGCTTCATTTAGTGAAAGCCCACATAAAGGTATGATACACAGCCGATGAGAGTCGTACGGCTGCTTCCTCGTGACAGCGCACGGAGGAGCGGAACAGGATTCTTCATAGTCTTACTTTTCCACTGTATCCGAATCAAAACACGGTGAGTGGATATCTTTAACAAGAAAAACGAAAAAGAGGAATCAATTACTTTTTCAATGATTCGTCTTGATTCCCGGGCTCCTGAGCCGGGTTGACGCGCCGAGTCAAACCGAGTAGAGCCAGGCCGGCAGATCTAATGGAAACATCGGCCCCGATGTTTCTCTGAAATGATCCTCGGCCAGCGAGCTCCGCTCTGAGTCCCGCAAACTGTTCAAAGGGCGGAGAAGTTCGGGGAGGTGCGCTGGCACCAGTCCGCGCAGGGAACTCTGAATGTCCGGGACGTACGGTTTCCTGAATCTGTCAAGTGTACTGTAGGCTACCTGTGGCTGCACACATGAACTCCTCCCACTGCGCCTCGCTCCCCGGCGAGACACCGGAATTCCTAACCGAAAACCTAAAAGTACCTTCGTATGGATCAGCAGCAGCTACTTTTACGCACGAGCCACAGAAGCCTTCCACGGCTTGATTCTGAGCAAAGATCCCACCAGAACTGATGTTTCTTTAACTGTGTAACTCTTTTCTTTCTGCTAGCCTATATCTTATATAAAATATATAGTTAAATTACAGATACATTCAGTAAAAAAAAGGGATTACTAACAGGATTGCAAATGAAACACAACAATGAACAATTCAAACTTTATTAAAACTTTATTACACAACAGGTGACATTTATGGCTGCTGACTCAACATGAATGTACCTCCGTCGTTATACGCCAAGGGACGCTCTGCTTGTATAGTGGTACAACTTTGTCGTCCGCGTCCCTGCGGTGTACACTCTCCATGTTTGTATAGAGGTACGACTTTGTCATGCGCGTCCCTGCGGTGTACACTCTCCATGTTTGTATAGAGGTACGACTTTGTCATGCGCGTCCCTGCGGTGTACACTCTCCATGTTTGTATAGAGGTACGACTTTTTCGTCCGCGTCCCTGCGGCGTACACTCTCCATGTTTGTATAGAGGTACGACTTTTTCGTCCGCGTCCCTGCGGCGTACACTCTCCATGTATGTACAGAGGTACGACTTTGTCACCGGAGACATCATTACACAGGTGCGGCGGGAGGGTTCTCTCTCTGGAGAGGAGGGATGAAGATCACAGCCAGCTCGTTTCCGTTAAACAGAAGCGTAAATGTCAGACGCAGAGGCTCTCCAAAGCGCAGCCTTATTTCAAACCGGTTAAAGTAATGAAACACCGCAACAAATGTTCTGTGCGCGAGCTCCATGGCTGCTGAAGAGAAGCGACGGGGAACATGCAGTCTTTATAGGCTGGATTGTAATGGGCAGAGGAGACTGTTACAAGAAGTCACTAAACAGTCCAAAGGTTGGAGAAGGTCGAGGAGGAGCGCTGGCACGAATCCGCGCAGGGAACTCTGAATGTCCGGGTCGTACGGTTTCCTGAATCTGTCAAATGTACTGTAGGCTACCTGTGGCTGCACACATGAACTCCTCCCACTGCGCCTCGCTCCCCGGTGAGACACCGGAATTCCTAACTGAAAATCTAAAAGTACCTTTGTATGGATCAGCAGCAGCTACTTTTACGCACGAGCCACAGAAGCCTTCCACGGCTTGATTCTGAGCAAAGATCCCAGCAGAACTGAATTTAGTGAAAACACAACACAACCTCAAAGCAACACAAGACAGAACACAACACTGAGTCGACCAGTCGTATTGTACAGTTAGTGTGTTTGTTTGTCGGGCGCTGTGAGCCTCTGTGCCATCCAGAGCGCACGCAGGCTCACACACCGTCATGTGCTGGAGAAGCTTTAGGAGGAGAGTTTCCTCTGTCACTGCAGCTTTTGACTCTGTGCTCAGTGTCTGTAGTCTGGATGAATATGGACCATCATTAATAATCAATGGCGATTATTTCACAGTACACACTCTGAATGTAATGAGTAATGTAGTTAGTAGTGTTCATCATTAATGTGGTACAACTAATACACAGAGGCACGGTGTCAGTTTGGTGCGGTTTAAATGTTTTTACGCACATTTGTTATGAGCAGATGAAAGAACATTTTAAACAACGGGCCGGGACAACATGACAGTTTAAAGTTTGGACATGGACTTTAATGAGCAGAGGAGACGGATACAGACACACACACACACACACACACACACACACACACACACACACACACACACACACACACACACACACGTTATAACAGACACATCTTGGATTTGATGAATCAGGCTTAAACAAGAGCATTTCAGTTTCACAAGGATGTAAAATTCAGCAGGGTAAAGTTAGATACACAACTTTAAATCTTGAAATGTACAACAACTGGCTCCTCGGCTTCATTTAGTGAAAGCCCACATAAAGGTATGATACACAGCTGATGAGAGTCGTACGGCTGCTTCCTCGTGACAGCGCACGGAGGAGCGGAACAGGATTCTTCATAGCCTTACTTTTCCACTGTATCCGAATCAAAACTCGGTGAGTGGATATCTTTAACAAGAAAAACGAAAAAGAGGAATCAATTACTTTTTCAATGATTCGTCTTGATTCCCGGGCTCCTGAGCCGGGTTGACGCGCCGAGTCAAACCGAGTAGAGCCAGGCCGGCAGATCTAATGGAAACATCGGCCCCGATGTTTCTCTGAAATGATCCTCGGCCAGCGAGCTCCGCTCTGAGTCCCGCAAACTGTTCAAAGGGCGGAGAAGTTCGGGGAGGTGCGCTGGCACCAGTCCGCGCAGGGAACTCTGAATGTCCGGGACGTACGGTTTCCTGAATCTGTCAAGTGTACTGTAGGCTACCTGTGGCTGCACACATGAACTCCTCCCACTGCGCCTCGCTCCCCGGCGAGACACCGGAATTCCTAACCGAAAACCTAAAAGTACCTTCGTATGGATCAGCAGCAGCTACTTTTACGCACGAGCCACAGAAGCCTTCCACGGCTTGATTCTGAGCAAAGATCCCACCAGAACTGATGTTTCTTTAACTGTGTAACTCTTTTCTTTCTGCTAGCCTATATCTTATATAAAATATATAGTTAAATTACAGATACATTCAGTAAAAAAAAGGGATTACTAACAGGATTGCAAATGAAACACAACAATGAACAATTCAAACTTTATTAAAACTTTATTACACAACAGGTGACATTTATGGCTGCTGACTCAACATGAATGTACCTCCGTCGTTATACGCCAAGGGACGCTCTGCTTGTATAGTGGTACAACTTTGTCGTCCGCGTCCCTGCGGTGTACACTCTCCATGTTTGTATAGAGGTACGACTTTGTCATGCGCGTCCCTGCGGTGTACACTCTCCATGTTTGTATAGAGGTACGACTTTGTCATGCGCGTCCCTGCGGTGTACACTCTCCATGTTTGTATAGAGGTACGACTTTTTCGTCCGCGTCCCTGCGGCGTACACTCTCCATGTTTGTATAGAGGTACGACTTTTTCGTCCGCGTCCCTGCGGCGTACACTCTCCATGTATGTACAGAGGTACGACTTTGTCACCGGAGACATCATTACACAGGTGCGGCGGGAGGGTTCTCTCTCTGGAGAGGAGGGATGAAGATCACAGCCAGCTCGTTTCCGTTAAACAGAAGCGTAAATGTCAGACGCAGAGGCTCTCCAAAGCGCAGCCTTATTTCAAACCGGTTAAAGTAATGAAACACCGCAACAAATGTTCTGTGCGCGAGCTCCATGGCTGCTGAAGAGAAGCGACGGGGAACATGCAGTCTTTATAGGCTGGATTGTAATGGGCAGAGGAGACTGTTACAAGAAGTCACTAAACAGTCCAAAGGTTGGAGAAGGTCGAGGAGGAGCGCTGGCACGAATCCGCGCAGGGAACTCTGAATGTCCGGGTCGTACGGTTTCCTGAATCTGTCAAATGTACTGTAGGCTACCTGTGGCTGCACACATGAACTCCTCCCACTGCGCCTCGCTCCCCGGTGAGACACCGGAATTCCTAACTGAAAATCTAAAAGTACCTTTGTATGGATCAGCAGCAGCTACTTTTACGCACGAGCCACAGAAGCCTTCCACGGCTTGATTCTGAGCAAAGATCCCAGCAGAACTGAATTTAGTGAAAACACAACACAACCTCAAAGCAACACAAGACAGAACACAACACTGAGTCGACCAGTCGTATTGTACAGTTAGTGTGTTTGTTTGTCGGGCGCTGTGAGCCTCTGTGCCATCCAGAGCGCACGCAGGCTCACACACCGTCATGTGCTGGAGAAGCTTTAGGAGGAGAGTTTCCTCTGTCACTGCAGCTTTTGACTCTGTGCTCAGTGTCTGTAGTCTGGATGAATATGGACCATCATTAATAATCAATGGCGATTATTTCACAGTACACACTCTGAATGTAATGAGTAATGTAGTTAGTAGTGTTCATCATTAATGTGGTACAACTAATACACAGAGGCACGGTGTCAGTTTGGTGCGGTTTAAATGTTTTTACGCACATTTGTTATGAGCAGATGAAAGAACATTTTAAACAACGGGCCGGGACAACATGACAGTTTAAAGTTTGGACATGGACTTTAATGAGCAGAGGAGACAGATACAGACACACACACACACACACACACACACACACACACACACACACACACACACGTTATAACAGACACATCTTGGATTTGATGAATCAGGCTTAAACAAGAGCATTTCAGTTTCACAAGGATGTAAAATTCAGCAGGGTAAAGTTAGATACACAACTTTAAATCTTGAAATGTACAACAACCGGCTCCTCGGCTTCATTTAGTGAAAGCCCACATAAAGGTATGATACACAGCTGATGAGAGTCGTACGGCTGCTTCCTCGTGACAGCGCACGGAGGAGCGGAACAGGATTCTTCATAGTCTTACTTTTCCACTGTATCCGAATCAAAACACGGTGAGTGGATGTCTTTAACAAGAAAAACGAAAAAGAGGAATCAATTACTTTTTCAATGATTCGTCTTGATTCCCGGGCTCCCGAGCCGGGTTGACGCGCCGAGTCAAACCGAGTAGAGCCAGGCCGGCAGATCTAATGCAAACATCGGCCCCGATGTTTCTCTGAAATGATCCTCGGCCAGCGAGCTCCGCTCCGAGTCCCGCAAACTGTCCGAAGGGCGGAGAAGGAAGTGTGGACAATCCACCTCGACCACTCGGCAGCACCGATACACAGTGAGCGACAGCAGCAGCTTCATCACAGGTGAATCGACAGCATGCTTCAGGTCCTGAAGGGTAAATGTTCCGTGCGGTGCGCCTCCGTACGGTTTTTTACGAATCCGCGCAGGGAACTCTGAAGGTCAGCGACAGTGTGGACAATCCACCTCGACCACTCGGCAGCACCGATACACAGTGAGCGACAGCAGCAGCTTGATCACAGGTGAATCGACAGCATGCTTCAGGTCCTGAAGGGTAAATGTTCCGTGCGGTGCGCCTCCGTACGGTTTTCTCAACCTGTCAAGTGTACTGTAGGCCACCTGTGGCTACAGACATGAACTCCTCCCACTGCGCCTCCCTCCCCGATGAGACACCGGAAGTCCTTACCGAAAATCTGCTCTATAAAATGCGACACATTACCATGTTAAAGCAGAGATAATGGCTGGATTCATCGAAAGAATCATCGGGGCACTGCAGCAGATTTCTCTCCGGGATGTCATCTCTCGATTTGCCGCACAGCTCTGTTACGAGGAGCCTCATGGGATGGTTGTTACCATTAACTTTGACGGGCACAGACTTATTGGGATTTCCATCTTTGCACTGATGAGGGCGATATACAACACCAACGGAGAAGAGTTGCAGAGTGCGATCATAGCCACATGAGCCTCCCGAGCCGGGCTGCCGCGCCTCACGAGCCTCCCGATCCGGGCTGCCGCGCGGAATTCCTTACCGAAAATCTGCTCTATAAAATGCAATCAAATGCTTTGTTTGTCACTCTGTCAATGAAATCATTAAATCATGTTTGGTAATATTGCTCTGCTGTCATTCTTTGATTTTCCAGCAACAACTTTGGGCTCAGTGGCATAAAACCACCACACATTTGTAAATACAAATCTACAAAGACTTTGTAGAGAGTCGTACCTCAACTCAGGAGAAGCACATGGTCGTGTAAACACACAGACAGACACAGCCGCACACATTATTACAGACAGATCTTGGATTGTTATAAATTATTCTTTCACAAGATCATTTCAATTTTACAACGATGTTAAAATTAAACTTTCTGAAGTCTGATACACAACTGTCATATTGGAGACAAACAGTCTAATGTGACACCTTGGGAAAAGTGGAAGAGCGCGGGGGAGCTGTACCTGATAAAAGACAGAGCACTGGGAGGTGAATTGTCTCTTCAATTATAGCAACGCCTTACCTGTGCCGTGCTGCTCCGTGAATGCCACATAACTGACAGCAGAGCTGCTTCACTCTCCTGTGACTCGTACACGTAAAAGTACCTTTGTATGGATCAGCAGCAGCTACTTTTGCGCACGAGCCACAGAAGGCTTCCACGGCTTGATTCTGAGCAAAGATCCCAGCAGAACTGAATTTAGTGAAAACACAACACAACCTCAAAGCAACACAAGACAGAACACAACATTGGGTCGACCGGTCGTTTGTACAATTAGTGTGTTTGTTTGTTTGTTTGTTTGTTTGTTTGTTTGTTTGTTTGTTTGTCGGGCGCTGTGAGCCTCTGTGCCATCCAGAGCGCACGCAGGCTCACACACCGTCATGTGCTGGAGAAGCTTTAGGAGGAGAGTTTCCTCTGTCACTGCAGTTTTTGACTCTGTGCTCAGTGTCTGTAGTCTGGATGAATATGGACCATCATTAATAATCAATGGCGATTATTTCACTGTACACACTCTGAATGTAATGAGTAATGTAGTTAGTAGTGTTCATCATTAATGTGGTACAACTAATACACAGAGGCACGGTGTCAGTTTGGTGCGGTTTAAATGTTTTTACGCACATTTGTTATGAGCAGATGAAAGAACATTTTAAACAACGGGCCGGGACAACATGACAGTTTAAAGTTTGGACATGGACTTTAATGAGCAGAGGAGACAGATACAGACACACACACACACACACACACACACACACACACACACACACACACACACACACACACACACACACACACGTTATAACAGACACATCTTGGATTTGATGAATCAGGCTTAAACAAGAGCATTTCAGTTTCACAAGGATGTAAAATTCAGCAGGGTAAAGTTAGATACACAACTTTAAATCTTGAAATGTACAACAACTGGCTCCTCGGCTTCATTTAGTGAAAGCCCACATAAAGGTATGATACACAGCTGATGAGAGTCGTACGGCTGCTTCCTCGTGACAGCGCACGGAGGAGCGGAACAGGATTCTTCATAGCCTTACTTTTCCACTGTATCCGAATCAAAACTCGGTGAGTGGATATCTTTAACAAGAAAAACGAAAAAGAGGAATCAATTACTTTTTCAATGATTCGTCTTGATTCCCGGGCTCCTGAGCCGGGTTGACGCGCCGAGTCAAACCGAGTAGAGCCAGGCCGGCAGATCTAATGGAAACATCGGCCCCGATGTTTCTCTGAAATGATCCTCGGCCAGCGAGCTCCGCTCTGAGTCCCGCAAACTGTTCAAAGGGCGGAGAAGTTCGGGGAGGTGCGCTGGCACCAGTCCGCGCAGGGAACTCTGAATGTCCGGGACGTACGGTTTCCTGAATCTGTCAAGTGTACTGTAGGCTACCTGTGGCTGCACACATGAACTCCTCCCACTGCGCCTCGCTCCCCGGCGAGACACCGGAATTCCTAACCGAAAACCTAAAAGTACCTTCGTATGGATCAGCAGCAGCTACTTTTACGCACGAGCCACAGAAGCCTTCCACGGCTTGATTCTGAGCAAAGATCCCACCAGAACTGATGTTTCTTTAACTGTGTAACTCTTTTCTTTCTGCTAGCCTATATCTTATATAAAATATATAGTTAAATTACAGATACATTCAGTAAAAAAAAGGGATTACTAACAGGATTGCAAATGAAACACAACAATGAACAATTCAAACTTTATTAAAACTTTATTACACAACAGGTGACATTTATGGCTGCTGACTCAACATGAATGTACCTCCGTCGTTATACGCCAAGGGACGCTCTGCTTGTATAGTGGTACAACTTTGTCGTCCGCGTCCCTGCGGTGTACACTCTCCATGTTTGTATAGAGGTACGACTTTGTCATGCGCGTCCCTGCGGTGTACACTCTCCATGTTTGTATAGAGGTACGACTTTGTCATGCGCGTCCCTGCGGTGTACACTCTCCATGTTTGTATAGAGGTACGACTTTTTCGTCCGCGTCCCTGCGGCGTACACTCTCCATGTTTGTATAGAGGTACGACTTTTTCGTCCGCGTCCCTGCGGCGTACACTCTCCATGTATGTACAGAGGTACGACTTTGTCACCGGAGACATCATTACACAGGTGCGGCGGGAGGGTTCTCTCTCTGGAGAGGAGGGATGAAGATCACAGCCAGCTCGTTTCCGTTAAACAGAAGCGTAAATGTCAGACGCAGAGGCTCTCCAAAGCGCAGCCTTATTTCAAACCGGTTAAAGTAATGAAACACCGCAACAAATGTTCTGTGCGCGAGCTCCATGGCTGCTGAAGAGAAGCGACGGGGAACATGCAGTCTTTATAGGCTGGATTGTAATGGGCAGAGGAGACTGTTACAAGAAGTCACTAAACAGTCCAAAGGTTGGAGAAGGTCGAGGAGGAGCGCTGGCACGAATCCGCGCAGGGAACTCTGAATGTCCGGGTCGTACGGTTTCCTGAATCTGTCAAATGTACTGTAGGCTACCTGTGGCTGCACACATGAACTCCTCCCACTGCGCCTCGCTCCCCGGTGAGACACCGGAATTCCTAACTGAAAATCTAAAAGTACCTTTGTATGGATCAGCAGCAGCTACTTTTACGCACGAGCCACAGAAGCCTTCCACGGCTTGATTCTGAGCAAAGATCCCAGCAGAACTGAATTTAGTGAAAACACAACACAACCTCAAAGCAACACAAGACAGAACACAACACTGAGTCGACCAGTCGTATTGTACAGTTAGTGTGTTTGTTTGTCGGGCGCTGTGAGCCTCTGTGCCATCCAGAGCGCACGCAGGCTCACACACCGTCATGTGCTGGAGAAGCTTTAGGAGGAGAGTTTCCTCTGTCACTGCAGCTTTTGACTCTGTGCTCAGTGTCTGTAGTCTGGATGAATATGGACCATCATTAATAATCAATGGCGATTATTTCACTGTGCACACTCTGAATGTAATGAGTAATGTAGTTAGTAGTGTTCATCATTAATGTGGTACAACTAATACACAGAGGCACGGTGTCAGTTTGGTGCGGTTTAAATGTTTTTACGCACATTTGTTATGAGCAGATGAAAGAACATTTTAAACAACGGGCCGGGACAACATGACAGTTTAAAGTTTGGACATGGACTTTAATGAGCAGAGGAGACAGATACAGACACACACACACACACACACACACACACACACACGTTATAACAGACACATCTTGGATTTGATGAATCAGGCTTAAACAAGAGCATTTCAGTTTCACAAGGATGTAAAATTCAGCAGGGTAAAGTTAGATACACAACTTTAAATCTTGAAATGTACAACAACCGGCTCCTCGGCTTCATTTAGTGAAAGCCCACATAAAGGTATGATACACAGCTGATGAGAGTCGTACGGCTGCTTCCTCGTGACAGCGCACGGAGGAGCGGAACAGGATTCTTCATAGTCTTACTTTTCCACTGTATCCGAATCAAAACACGGTGAGTGGATATCTTTAACAAGAAAAACGAAAAAGAGGAATCAATTACTTTTTCAATGATTCGTCTTGATTCCCGGGCTCCCGAGCCGGGTTGACGCGCCGAGTCAAACCGAGTAGAGCCAGGCCGGCAGATCTAATGCAAACATCGGCCCCGATGTTTCTCTGAAATGATCCTCGGCCAGCGAGCTCCGCTCCGAGTCCCGCAAACTGTCCGAAGGGCGGAGAAGGAAGTGTGGACATCCACCTCGACCACTCGGCAGCACCGATACACAGTGAGCGACAGCAGCAGCTTGATCACAGGTGAATCGACAGCATGCTTCAGGTCCTGAAGGGTAAATGTTCCGTGCGGTGCGCCTCCGTACGGTTTTCTCAACCTGTCAAGTGTACTGTAGGCCACCTGTGGCTACAGACATGAACTCCTCCCACTGCGCCTCCCTCCCCGATGAGACACCGGAAGTCCTTACCGAAAATCTGCTCTATAAAATGCGACACATTACCATGTTAAAGCAGAGATAATGGCTGGATTCATCGAAAGAATCATCGGGGCACTGCAGCAGATTTCTCTCCGGGATGTCATCTCTCGATTTGCCGCACAGCTCTGTTACGAGGAGCCTCATGGGATGGTTGTTACCATTAACTTTGACGGGCACAGACTTATTGGGATTTCCATCTTTGCACTGATGAGGGCGATATACAACACCAACGGAGAAGAGTTGCAGAGTGCGATCATAGCCACATGAGCCTCCCGAGCCGGGCTGCCGCGCCTCACGAGCCTCCCGATCCGGGCTGCCGCGCGGAATTCCTTACCGAAAATCTGCTCTATAAAATGCAATCAAATGCTTTGTTTGTCACTCTGTCAATGAAATCATTAAATCATGTTTGGTAATATTGCTCTGCTGTCATTCTTTGATTTTCCAGCAACAACTTTGGGCTCAGTGGCATAAAACCACCACACATTTGTAAATACAAATCTACAAAGACTTTGTAGAGAGTCGTACCTCAACTCAGGAGAAGCACATGGTCGTGTAAACACACAGACAGACACAGCCGCACACATTATTACAGACAGATCTTGGATTGTTATAAATTATTCTTTCACAAGATCATTTCAATTTTACAACGATGTTAAAATTAAACTTTCTGAAGTCTGATACACAACTGTCATATTGGAGACAAACAGTCTAATGTGACACCTTGGGAAAAGTGGAAGAGCGCGGGGGAGCTGTACCTGATAAAAGACAGAGCACTGGGAGGTGAATTGTCTCTTCAATTATAGCAACGCCTTACCTGTGCCGTGCTGCTCCGTGAATGCCACATAACTGACAGCAGAGCTGCTTCACTCTCCTGTGACTCGTACACGTAAAAGTACCTTTGTATGGATCAGCAGCAGCTACTTTTACGCACGAGCCACAGAAGGCTTCCACGGCTTGATTCTGAGCAAAGATCCCAGCAGAACTGAATTTAGTGAAAACACAACACAACCTCAAAGCAACACAAGACAGAACACAACATTGGGTCGACCGGTCGTTTGTACAATTAGTGTGTTTGTTTGTTTGTTTGTTTGTTTGTTTGTTTGTTTGTTTGTTTGTTTGTTTGTCGGGCGCTGTGAGCCTCTGTGCCATCCAGAGCGCACGCAGGCTCACACACCGTCATGTGCTGGAGAAGCTTTAGGAGGAGAGTTTCCTCTGTCACTGCAGCTTTTGACTCTGTGCTCAGTGTCTGTAGTCTGGATGAATATGGACCATCATTAATAATCAATGGCGATTATTTCACTGTACACACTCTGAATGTAATGAGTAATGTAGTTAGTAGTGTTCATCATTAATGTGGTACAACTAATACACAGAGGCACGGTGTCAGTTTGGTGCGGTTTAAATGTTTTTACGCACATTTGTTATGAGCAGATGAAAGAACATTTTAAACAACGGGCCGGGACAACATGACAGTTTAAAGTTTGGACATGGACTTTAATGAGCAGAGGAGACAGATACAGACACACACACACACACACACACACACACACACACACACACACACACACACACACACACACGTTATAACAGACACATCTTGGATTTGATGAATCAGGCTTAAACAAGAGCATTTCAGTTTCACAAGGATGTAAAATTCAGCAGGGTAAAGTTAGATACACAACTTTAAATCTTGAAATGTACAACAACCGGCTCCTCGGCTTCATTTAGTGAAAGCCCACATAAAGGTATGATACACAGCTGATGAGAGTCGTACGGCTGCTTCCTCGTGACAGCGCACGGAGGAGCGGAACAGGATTCTTCATAGTCTTACTTTTCCACTGTATCCGAATCAAAACACGGTGAGTGGATATCTTTAACAAGAAAAACGAAAAAGAGGAATCAATTACTTTTTCAATGATTCGTCTTGATTCCCGGGCTCCCGAGCCGGGTTGACGCGCCGAGTCAAACCGAGTAGAGCCAGGCCGGCAGATCTAATGCAAACATCGGCCCCGATGTTTCTCTGAAATGATCCTCGGCCAGCGAGCTCCGCTCCGAGTCCCGCAAACTGTCCGAAGGGCGGAGAAGGAAGTGTGGACAATCCACCTCGACCACTCGGCAGCACCGATACACAGTGAGCGACAGCAGCAGCTTCATCACAGGTGAATCGACAGCATGCTTCAGGTCCTGAAGGGTAAATGTTCCGTGCGGTGCGCCTCCGTACGGTTTTTTACGAATCCGCGCAGGGAACTCTGAAGGTCAGCGACAGTGTGGACAATCCACCTCGACCACTCGGCAGCACCGATACACAGTGAGCGACAGCAGCAGCTTGATCACAGGTGAATCGACAGCATGCTTCAGGTCCTGAAGGGTAAATGTTCCGTGCGGTGCGCCTCCGTACGGTTTTCTCAACCTGTCAAGTGTACTGTAGGCCACCTGTGGCTACAGACATGAACTCCTCCCACTGCGCCTCCCTCCCCGATGAGACACCGGAAGTCCTTACCGAAAATCTGCTCTATAAAATGCGACACATTACCATGTTAAAGCAGAGATAATGGCTGGATTCATCGAAAGAATCATCGGGGCACTGCAGCAGATTTCTCTCCGGGATGTCATCTCTCGATTTGCCGCACAGCTCTGTTACGAGGAGCCTCATGGGATGGTTGTTACCATTAACTTTGACGGGCACAGACTTATTGGGATTTCCATCTTTGCACTGATGAGGGCGATATACAACACCAACGGAGAAGAGTTGCAGAGTGCGATCATAGCCACATGAGCCTCCCGAGCCGGGCTGCCGCGCCTCACGAGCCTCCCGATCCGGGCTGCCGCGCGGAATTCCTTACCGAAAATCTGCTCTATAAAATGCAATCAAATGCTTTGTTTGTCACTCTGTCAATGAAATCATTAAATCATGTTTGGTAATATTGCTCTGCTGTCATTCTTTGATTTTCCAGCAACAACTTTGGGCTCAGTGGCATAAAACCACCACACATTTGTAAATACAAATCTACAAAGACTTTGTAGAGAGTCGTACCTCAACTCAGGAGAAGCACAGGGTCGTGTAAACACACAGACAGACACAGCCGCACACATTATTACAGACAGATCTTGGATTGTTATAAATTATTCTTTCACAAGATCATTTCAATTTTACAACGATGTTAAAATTAAACTTTCTGAAGTCTGATACACAACTGTCATATTGGAGACAAACAGTCTAATGTGACACCTTGGGAAAAGTGGAAGAGCGCGGGGGAGCTGTACCTGATAAAAGACAGAGCACTGGGAGGTGAATTGTCTCTTCAATTATATCAACGCCTTACCTGTGCCGTGCTGCTCCGTGAACGCCACATAACTGACAGCAGAGCTGCTTCACTCTCCTGTGACTCGTACACGTAAAAGTACCTTTGTATGGATCAGCAGCAGCTACTTTTACGCACGAGCCACAGAAGGCTTCCACGGCTTGATTCTGAGCAAAGATCCCAGCAGAACTGAATTTAGTGAAAACACAACACAACCTCAAAGCAACACAAGACAGAACACAACATTGGGTCGACCGGTCGTTTGTACAATTAGTGTGTTTGTTTGTTTGTTTGTTTGTTTGTTTGTTTGTTTGTTTGTTTGTTTGTTTGTTTGTTTGTCGGGCGCTGTGAGCCTCTGTGCCATCCAGAGCGCACGCAGGCTCACACACCGTCATGTGCTGGAGAAGCTTTAGGAGGAGAGTTTCCTCTGTCACTGCAGCTTTTGACTCTGTGCTCAGTGTCTGTAGTCTGGATGAATATGGACCATCATTAATAATCAATGGCGATTATTTCACTGTACACACTCTGAATGTAATGAGTAATGTAGTTAGTAGTGTTCATCATTAATGTGGTACAACTAATACACAGAGGCACGGTGTCAGTTTGGTGCGGTTTAAATGTTTTTACGCACATTTGTTATGAGCAGATGAAAGAACATTTTAAACAACGGGCCGGGACAACATGACAGTTTAAAGTTTGGACATGGACTTTAATGAGCAGAGGAGACGGATACAGACACACACACACACACACACACACACACACACACACACACACACACACACACACGTTATAACAGACACATCTTGGATTTGATGAATCAGGCTTAAACAAGAGCATTTCAGTTTCACAAGGATGTAAAATTCAGCAGGGTAAAGTTAGATACACAACTTTAAATCTTGAAATGTACAACAACCGGCTCCTCGGCTTCATTTAGTGAAAGCCCACATAAAGGTATGATACACAGCCGATGAGAGTCGTACGGCTGCTTCCTCGTGACAGCGCACGGAGGAGCGGAACAGGATTCTTCATAGTCTTACTTTTCCACTGTATCCGAATCAAAACACGGTGAGTGGATATCTTTAACAAGAAAAACGAAAAAGAGGAATCAATTACTTTTTCAATGATTCGTCTTGATTCCCGGGCTCCTGAGCCGGGTTGACGCGCCGAGTCAAACCGAGTAGAGCCAGGCCGGCAGATCTAATGGAAACATCGGCCCCGATGTTTCTCTGAAATGATCCTCGGCCAGCGAGCTCCGCTCTGAGTCCCGCAAACTGTTCAAAGGGCGGAGAAGTTCGGGGAGGTGCGCTGGCACCAGTCCGCGCAGGGAACTCTGAATGTCCGGGACGTACGGTTTCCTGAATCTGTCAAATGTACTGTAGGCTACCTGTGGCTGCACACATGAACTCCTCCCACTGCGCCTCGCTCCCCGGCGAGACACCGGAATTCCTAACCGAAAACCTAAAAGTACCTTCGTATGGATCAGCAGCAGCTACTTTTACGCACGAGCCACAGAAGCCTTCCACGGCTTGATTCTGAGCAAAGATCCCACCAGAACTGATGTTTCTTTAACTGTGTAACTCTTTTCTTTCTGCTAGCCTATATCTTATATAAAATATGTAGTTAAATTACAGATACATTCAGTAAAAAAAAGGGATTACTAAAAGGATTGCAAATGAAACACAACAATGAACAATTCAAACTTTATTAAAACTTTATTACACAACAGGTGACATTTATGGCTGCTGACTCAACATGAATGTACCTCCGTCGTTATACGCCAAGGGACGCTCTGCTTGTATAGTGGTACAACTTTGTCGTCCGCGTCCCTGCGGTGTACACTCTCCATGTTTGTATAGAGGTACGACTTTGTCATGCGCGTCCCTGCGGTGTACACTCTCCATGTTTGTATAGAGGTACGACTTTGTCATGCGCGTCCCTGCGGTGTACACTCTCCATGTTTGTATAGAGGTACGACTTTTTCGTCCGCGTCCCTGCGGCGTACACTCTCCATGTTTGTATAGAGGTACGACTTTTTCGTCCGCGTCCCTGCGGCGTACACTCTCCATGTATGTACAGAGGTACGACTTTGTCACCGGAGACATCATTACACAGGTGCGGCGGGAGGGTTCTCTCTCTGGAGAGGAGGGATGAAGATCACAGCCAGCTCGTTTCCGTTAAACAGAAGCGTAAATGTCAGACGCAGAGGCTCTCCAAAGCGCAGCCTTATTTCAAACCGGTTAAAGTAACGAAACACCGCAACAAATGTTCTGTGCGCGAGCTCCATGGCTGCTGAAGAGAAGCGACGGGGAACATGCAGTCTTTATAGGCTGGATTGTAATGGGCAGAGGAGACTGTTACAAGAAGTCACTAAACAGTCCAAAGGTTGGAGAAGGTCGAGGAGGAGCGCTGGCACGAATCCGCGCAGGGAACTCTGAATGTCCGGGTCGTACGGTTTCCTGAATCTGTCAAATGTACTGTAGGCTACCTGTGGCTGCACACATGAACTCCTCCCACTGCGCCTCGCTCCCCGGTGAGACACCGGAATTCCTAACTGAAAATCTAAAAGTACCTTTGTATGGATCAGCAGCAGCTACTTTTACGCACGAGCCACAGAAGCCTTCCACGGCTTGATTCTGAGCAAAGATCCCAGCAGAACTGAATTTAGTGAAAACACAACACAACCACAAAGCAACACAAGACAGAACACAACACTGAGTCGACCAGTCGTATTGTACAGTTAGTGTGTTTGTTTGTCGGGCGCTGTGAGCCTCTGTGCCATCCAGAGCGCACGCAGGCTCACACACCGTCATGTGCTGGAGAAGCTTTAGGAGGAGAGTTTCCTCTGTCACTGCAGCTTTTGACTCTGTGCTCAGTGTCTGTAGTCTGGATGAATATGGACCATCATTAATAATCAATGGCGATTATTTCACTGTACACACTCTGAATGTAATGAGTAATGTAGTTAGTAGTGTTCATCATTAATGTGGTACAACTAATACACAGAGGCACGGTGTCAGTTTGGTGCGGTTTAAATGTTGTTACGCACATTTGTTATGAGCAGATGAAAGAACATTTTAAACAACGGGCCGGGACAACATGACAGTTTAAAGTTTGGACATGGACTTTAATGAGCAGAGGAGACAGATACAGACACACACACACACACACACACACACACACACACACACACACACACACACACACACACACACACACACACACACACACACGTTATAACAGACACATCTTGGATTTGATGAATCAGGCTTAAACAAGAGCATTTCAGTTTCACAAGGATGTAAAATTCAGCAGGGTAAAGTTAGATACACAACTTTAAATCTTGAAATGTACAACAACCGGCTCCTCGGCTTCATTTAGTGAAAGCCCACATAAAGGTATGATACACAGCTGATGAGAGTCGTACGGCTGCTTCCTCGTGACAGCGCACGGAGGAGCGGAACAGGATTCTTCATAGTCTTACTTTTCCACTGTATCCGAATCAAAACACGGTGAGTGGATATCTTTAACAAGAAAAACGAAAAAGAGGAATCAATTACTTTTTCAATGATTCGTCTTGATTCCCGGGCTCCCGAGCCGGGTTGACGCGCCGAGTCAAACCGAGTAGAGCCAGGCCGGCAGATCTAATGCAAACATCGGCCCCGATGTTTCTCTGAAATGATCCTCGGCCAGCGAGCTCCGCTCTGAGTCCCGCAAACTGTCCAAAGGGCGGAGAAGCTCGGGGAGGTGCGCTGTCAGAGATTTGCTTCGTCAAAGTGAAACTTCGGCTCCCGAGCCGGGCTGCCGCGCCTCCCAGCCTGGAAGTCCTTACCGAAAATCTGCTCTATAAAGTGCGACACATTGCCATGTTGAAGCAGAAAGAATGGCTGGATTCAGCGGAAGAATCATCGGGGCACTGCAGCAGATTTCTCTCCGGGATGTCATCTCTCGGTTTGCTGTACAGTTCTGTGACGAGGAGCCTCATGGGATGGTTGTTACCATTAACTTTGATGGGCACAGACTTATTGTGATTTCCATCTTTGTACTGCTGAGGGCGATATTCAACACCAACGGAGAAGAGTTGCAGTGTGTGATCACAGCCACACCAGTCACATAGGCTGACTGTCAGAGATTTGCTTCGTCAAAGTGAAACTCCGCCGATGTACACATCTAAACAATCGCAGGGTGGAAGTGGATGAACCCTAATGTACCGGATGAAGTTGTGACTTCAAAAATATCGATGAAACAATCAAATGCTTCGTTTCTCACTCTGTCACTGAAATCATTAAATCATGTTTGGTAATATTGCTCTGCTGTCATTCTTTGATTTTCCAGCAAAAACTTTGGGCTCAGTGGCTCAAAACCACCACACATTTGTAAATAAGTATTGAGATTGTAACTTCATGAAACAAGGACTTTGTAGAGAGTCGTACCTCAACTCAGGAGAAGCAGAGGGTCGTGTAAACACAGACAGGTACAGCCGCACACATTATTACAGACAGATCTTGGATTGTTATAAATCATTCTTTCACAAGATCATTTCAATTTTACAACGATGTTAAAATTATATATTCTGAAGTCTGATACACAACTGTCATATTGGAGACAAACAGTCTAATTTGACATCTTGGGAAAAGTGGAAGAGCGCTGTGGAGCCGTACCTGATTAAAAACAGAGCACTGGGAGGTGAATTGTCTCTTCGTTTTTTCGCAACGCCTTACCTGTGCCGTGTTGCTCCGTGAATGCCACATAACTGACATCAGAGCTGCTTCACTCTCCTGTGACTCATACACGTAAAAGTACCTTTGTATGGATCAGCAGCAGCTACTTTTACGCACGAGCCACAGAAGGCTTCCACGGCTTGATTCTGAGCAAAGATCCCAGCAGAACTGAATTTAGTGAAAACACAACACAACCTCAAAGCAACATAAGACAGAACACAACATCGGGTCGACCAGTCGTTTGTACAGTTAGTGTGTTTGTTTGTCGGGCGCTGTGAGCCTCTGTGCCATCCAGAGCGCACGCAGGCTCACACACCGTCATGTGCTGGAGAAGCTTTAGGAGGAGAGTTTCCTCTGTCACTGCAGCTTTTGACTCTGTGCTCAGTGTCTGTAGTCTGGATGAATATGGACCATCATTAATAATCAATGGCGATTATTTCACTGTGCACACTGAATGTAATGAGCAATGTAGTTAGTAGTGTTCATCATTAATGTGGTACAGCTAATACACAGGGGCACGGTGTCAGTTTGGTGCGGTTTAAATGTTTTTACGCACATTTCTTATGAGCAGACGAAAGAACATTTTAAACAACGGGCCAGGACAACATGACAGTTTAAAGTTTGGACATGGACTTTAATGAGCAGAGGAGACAGATACACACACACACACACACACACACACGTTATAACAGACACATCTTGGATTTGATGAATCAGGCTTAAACAAGAGCATTTCAGTTTCACAAGGATGTAAAATTCAGCAGGGTAAAGTTGGATACACAACTTTAAATCTCGAAATGTACAACAACTGGCTCCTCGGCTTCATTTAGTGAAAGCCCACATAAAGGTATTAAACATCGCTGTGGAAAAACGCACGATGAGTGTCGCACGGCTGCTTCCCCGTGAAAGCGCACGGAGGAGCGGAAAAAGATTCTTCACAGACTTACTTTTTCACTGTATCCGAATCGAAACAAGGTGAATGGATATCTTTAACAAGAAAAACGAAAAAGAGGAATCAATTACTTTTTCATTGATTCGTCTTGATGCCCGGGCTCCCGAGCCGGGTTGACGCGCCGAGTCAAACCGAGTAGAGCCAGGCCGACAGATCTAGTGGAAACAACTTTAAATCTTGAAATGTAGCCTACTGGCTCCTCGGCTTCATTAAGTGAAAGCCCACATAAAGGCATGAAACACCGCTGATGAGAGTCGTACGGCTGTTTCCTCGTGAAAGCGCGCGGAGGAGCAGGAAAGGATTCTTCAAAGTCTCACATTTCACTGTATCAGAGGAATCAATAACGCAAAAAACATACAAGCATAAAAGTGTTTATACGTTGAGAAGACGATACGTGCTTTACACAAAACTTTTATCATACAAATAGTGTTATTTCTCTGAGTATGTGTGCTCTTTAGCTCCTGAATAGTAAAATGAAATACATCTGATTGCATCATCATCCTCCAAAACTCCAACCATACAAAAAATGTATGGTTGGATATACATTGTATGGTTGGATAAAAGAAGAATGGGCCGAACAAGCCTACGCCAGCCTATAAAGACTGCATATCTGTTCACCGGCGTTTCTCCTTCTTCAGCAGCCATGGACCTCGCTCGGAGATTTTTTTCTGCTGTGCTCCTGTCAACCTGGCGGGTTTGTCTTTATTTTGCCGGGTTTGAAATAAGGCTGCGCTTTGAGGAGCGTCAGGGTCTCATGTTTGCACTAATGCGTAACCGAGTCGTGCTGGCTGTGATCTCCATCCCTCCTCTCCAGAGAGGGAACCCTCCTCACGCACCTGTGTAATGGTGTGGAAACCAAAGACAAGTCAACACCGCCTCATTATCCACTGAAAGCATTATTACACAGCAACGTTACGGCGAACGAGGAAGTTGAAGTACTCCACAGCGAAACTCGCGAGTAGGTAGGTCTATTCGAACGGCAAGTATCCACGGTCCCGTTCACGCTCATGACTTTGATTCACAGCATCGACACTCCGCCAATACAGGCACACGACCTCCTCCACTGAATGGCTGAGCGGCTGCTCACATAGGCCTACACAACGAAGAGGAAGCAGTGTTGCCAACTCGGCGCCTTGTCGCTATATTCAGCGAGTATTCAGACCACTCCAGCGACTCTTCTTCAAAAAAGCGACCAGCAACAAATCTAACAACTTTTTCTGGTGTTATTGGAGACTCTGACGTGAAAACACGCATCGTTACTCTTCTCAACGAGCAGCGGGTGCCGCCCTCGTCTTAAAGCACTCACAGGCAGCCCAGTCCCTCACAGCTGCAGTCAGAGGAGGAGATGTTCACCCCTCCGCGTCCAGACTGCAAATGACTCACGCATGCGCGAAGCCGCCGCTGACTGGATCCCGCCCTGGCTTACAGTCATTTAGCAATTTCTAGAAACTTTGAGGGCAGCCAATAACAACTTTCCTTACCGAGGAGTTGGCAACAATGAGAGGGAGCAGATCCTGTGGACACCAGAGGCACTCCACAACGACATGAAACTTCATGTTAATGCTGCTGAATTCTCCTCTGAGAATGCAGCGGCATTAACTGCGTCCAAGCAGCGCACAGACCAATGGACGGGATCGATGCACTTGACAATGGCTGAACCACCACCACGTCTACATGAACGCAGGCTACACACTTCTTTTTTAATTTTTTTTTTTTTTTTGGCCTTTATGGACAGTACGGCTTGAGAAATGACAGGAAACAGGAAGAGAGAGAGAGGCGGAGGGCCCCAGGCCGGGACTCGATGCTGCAGCGAGGACAAAGCCTCTGAACATGGGACACCAACTCTACCAACTGAGCTAATCGGCGCGAGCCAAAATTTCCGGACTCAGAACGTGCTGTCTCCCTCTGAGCGGAGCGACGTCCCCATCCTGAAGAATGGCGCACGGAGGTAGACGAAGTATGTGGCAGATATACAACCGAGATGAGCTCCGTGCCACGGTTAACAACTCCCTCACAAAGTTACATGACCGCCATAAAATGACAACTGCTGTGTGATAATGTTTTAATAAAGTTCTGGAAACTTTGTTGTCATTGTTTTGTTTCACACAGAGACACACACACACACTCGTCGACTTCTGCCGTGTGCTCTCATTAGGACGCGGCAGTGTTGTCATTCCTTCAGTGTGTTCAGGTCGATGATTCAGATAATCTTTGGAGATGAAGTCTCGTGGAAGTCAAAGCTCGCAGCTCTCCATCCCTCCTCTCCAGAGAGGGAACCCTCCTCACGCACCTGTGTAATGGTGTGGAAACCAAAGACAAGTCAACACCGCCTCATTATCCACTGAAAGCATTATTACACAGCAACGTTACGGCGAACGAGGAAGTTGAAGTACTCCACAGCGAAACTCGCGAGGAGGTAGGTCTATTCGAACGGCAAGTATCCACGGTCCCGTTCACGCTCATGACTTTGATTCACAGCATCGACACTCCGCCAATACAGGCACACGACCTCCTCCACTGAATGGCTGAGCGGCTGCTCACATAGGCCTTCACAACGAAGAGGAAGCAGTGTTGCCAACTCAGCGCCTTGTCGCTATATTCAGCGAGTATTCAGACCACTCCAGCGACTCTTCTTCAAAAAAGCGACCAGCAACAAATCTAACAAATTTTTCTGGTGTTATTGGAGACTCTGACGTGAAAACACGTATCGTTACTCTTCTCAACGAGCAGCGGGTGCCGCCCTCGTCTTAAAGCACTCACAGGCAGCCCAGTCCCTCACTGCTGCAGTCAGAGGAGGAGATGTTCACCCTTCTGCGTCCAGACTGCAAATGACTCACGCATGCGCGAAGCCGCCGCTGACTGGATCCCGCCCTGGCCTACAGTCATTTAGCAATTTCTAGAAACTTTGAGGGCAGCCAATAACAACTTTCCTTACCGAGGAGTTGGCAACAATGAGAGGGAGCAGATCCTGTGGACACCAGAGGCACTCCACAACGACATGAAACTTCATGTTAATGCTGCTGAATTCTCCTCTGAGAACGCAGCGGCATTAACTGCATTAACTGCGTCCAAGCAGCGCACAGACCAATGGACGGGATCGATGCACTTGACAATGGCTGAACCACCACCACGTCTACATGAACGCAGGCTACACCCTTCTTTTTTAATTTTTTTTTTTTTTTTTTGGCCTTTATGGACAGTACGACTTGAGAAATGACAGGAAACAGGAAGAGAGAGAGAGGCGGAGGGCCCCGGGCCGGGACTCGATGCTGCAGCGAGGACAAAGCCTCTGAACATGGGACACCAACTCTACCAACTGAGCTAATCGGCGCGAGCCAGAATTTCCGGACTCAGAACGTGCTGTCTCCCTCTGAGCGGAGCGACGTCCCGATCCTGAAGAATGGCGCACGGAGGTAGACGAAGTATGTGGCAGATATACAACCGAGATGAGCTCCGTGCCACGGTTAACAACTCCCTCACAAAGTTACATGACCGCCATAAAATGACAACTGCTGTGTGATAATGTTTTAATAAAGTTCTGGATGTTGTGTAAGGTTAATCTAAACAGTTATAATATGGGCATGTTAATGCCTCAGCCAATCAGAGGAGTTGTTGTTGGTATGTGGGGAATACGGATGGACGTCATTGTGTACTGGTCTCCAAGTCGGAAGTAAACAGTTGACTGCAATTCGCTCTCTGTCTCGTTATTATGATATGGTAACGTAACATGGTGTCAGAATGAACCTGTAAGAAGTTTGGAGAGGAATGCGCCTCCAAGAGTGAAGTTGTCGAGACGAACGGAAGACGACGTTAGTGCTAGCGGCTACAAAAACAAAAACGGCTAACGCTAGGCTAACAGTCAAACGGACAGAGTGGAGAGGGGACCCAGCCGAACGTGCGTCGGGGGAGACGTAAACAGGCGAGTAAGCTGCAGATAAAGCAAAGAAGAAGAGGACAATAAGCAAAGGAGAAGTTAAAATAAAAACTGGAGTGAAATAAAGATGGCAGACAACCCTCCAGTGCCAGCAAGCAGCGTCCAACTGGCTCCACCTGGTAACTTTGACTTCAGTAATGCAAATGAATGGCCAAAGTGGATAAGACGGTTTGAACGTTTCAGGATAGCATCAAGTCTGGATAAACAGTCTGAAGAGTATCAAGTAAATACATTGATGTATACTCTGGGAGATGAAGCTGAAGACATATTGAGTGTTTTGCCATTAAGCAGTGATCAGAAAAAGAAATATATAGATGTAAAACAAGCCTTTGAGAACCACTGTGTGAGCAAGAAAAATGTCATTTTTGAGCGTGCACGATTTAACAGACGAAATCAAGAGCAAAGAGAAAGTGCAGAATCATTCATCACCGCTGTCCATAGCCTCGCTGAACACTGTGCGTTTGGAGCGCTAAGAGAGGAGCTTATCAGAGACAGGATTGTCGTAGGACTAAGAGATGCAAAGCTGTCCGAGTCATTACAGATGGATCCTGATCTCACACTGGAAAAGACAATATCCAGAGTGCGCCACAGTGAAGAAATAAAGAGGCAGCAGCCAGTGCTGCGTGGCATTATGAATGACAGACAGTCTGAAAATATAGATGTAATGAGTGCACGGCCCAAAGCCCAGTGGGGCCCTAAAGAAGGACACAAACACACTGCACGTTTCAAACCAGGAAATAAGGACAGAGCCACGGGCTGTGGACGATGTGGAAATACAACAAGCCACCAGTGGAAGGATTGTCCTGCTAAAGATGCAGAATGCCGCAAATGCAAAAGGAAAGGACATTTTGCCCGGAAATGTCGGTCAGCTGGTGGCATCCATGACATCACAGAGGATTCTGCAGAGTATGACCTCAGCTTTCTCGGAGAGGTGATCATCAACATGGACAGTGTGGAAAATGAATGGTCAGAAAATCTTGAATTAAATGGAGAAACAAAGGAGTTTAAATTAGACACTGGAGCTGGAGTTACAGCGATCCCGACTCACCACTACTCAACAGACAGACATGGGACATTGCTGCTGTCCAAAATACCCCTGTATGGTCCGGGCAGGCAGCCCTTGGAGGTAAAAGGGTACTTCAGAGGAAAACTGAAGGTGAGAGATAAACACACTGAACAAGACATATATGTGGTGAATAAACTAACAAAACCACTGTTGGGGCTTCCAGCCATTAAGGCTTTGACTCTTGTAAAGCGAGTGCACACAGTCCAAGTGGGAGAAGATTTCATAAAGTGTTACTCCACAGTCTTCAAAGGACTGGGGAAACTGTCAGCACCATACAAAATTGAACTGACACCAGGTGCCACACCATATGCTTTGTCTGCCCCACGTCGAGTTCCCCTCCCACTACGCGACAAGGTGAGGACAGAACTGGATCGGATGGAGGCAATGGGGGTGATAGCTAAAGTCACACAACCCACTTCATGGTGTGCGGGCCTCGTGGTGGTGCCGAAACCAAAATCAAAGGAAAGACTCAGACTGTGTGTAGACCTGACACACCTGAACGTGTGGGTCAAGCGGGAGAGGCATATCCTGCCGAGTGTGGATCACTCACTAGCGATGCTGACAGGAGCAAAGATGTTCACCAAATTAGATGCCACGTCAGGGTTTTGGCAGATCCCCCTGACCGAAGACAGCGCTCTCCTGACCACTTTCATCACTCCATTCGGCCGCTATTGTTTCAACAGGCTGCCGTTTGGAATATCCTCAGCCCCAGAACACTTTCAGCGTCGGATGACACAACTTCTCGAGGGCTGTGAGGGTGTGGTGTGTCATGCGGACGACATTTTGGTGTATGGCAAAGATCAGAATGAACATGATACAAGACTGCACCAGGTGCTGATGAGACTTAGAGAGGAGGGGCTGACTTTGAATAAGGAAAAGTGTGAATTTGCCAAAAGCAAACTCATGTTTCTTGGACACAGCCTCTCGACAGAAGGAGTGAAACCCGACCCGGGTAAAGTCAAAGCCATACTGGACATGCCGGAGCCCACCTGTGTGGCTGATGTCAGACGAGTGATGGGCATGGCTAACTACCTGGGCAAGTTCCTGCCTCACCTCTCCTCATATGCACAGCCCCTAACAATTCTTCAGTCAGAGAAGACAGAATGGTGCTGGGGGACACCACAGCAGAAAGCTTTTCAGAAGCTAAAATCAGAACTGAGTTCACCCAGAGTCCTGGCTGTATACTCACCATATGCAGAGACGCGTGTGTCGGCTGATGCATCGTCGTTCGGGATTGGAGCAGTTTTGATCCAGAAACAGCCAGAGAGTGAAGACTGGAAACCAGTGGTGTTTATCTCCAGACAACTATCTGCCGCCGAGAAACATTATGCTCAGATTGAGAAGGAGGCACTGGCAGCGACCTGGGCATGTGAACGGCTGCAATCATATCTGCTAGGTATGTGCTTCACAATCGAGACTGATCACAAACCCTTGGTCCCTTTGCTGAGTTCCAAAGCGCTGGATGAGCTTCCTCCTCGTGTCTTGAGATTTCGACTAAGACTGTTGAAGTTCACATACAACATTGTACACGTGCCAGGAAAGCAGCTCATCACGGCGGACACGCTGTCACGAGCTCCGGTGGGTCACACAGCCACACAGGAAGAGGAAGAGCTGGAGGCTGATGTTCAGATCTTTGTGGACTCCATCAGACAGTCTCTCCCAGCCACTGAAGCAAGGCTGCTACAGCTAGCAGAGAAGCAGAAAGATGACCCGGTCTGCAGTACATTGAGACAGTACTGTCAAACAAAGTGGCCTGACAGAGCTCACCTGCCTCCTGATATCGGTCCCTTCTGGTATGTGAGAAATTACCTGTCCATGGCTGGAGATCTTCTCTTAAAGGGACAGAGGATCGTCATCCCCAGCTCCTTAAAAGATGAGATGCTTGACATCCTCCACCAGGGTCACCAAGGGATAGGAAAGTGCCGAGCCAGGGCCCATCAGTCGGTCTGGTGGCCAGGGCTCTCAACTGAAATAAAGAGAAAAGTGGGAAACTGCCCCATATGCATCAAACACAGGATCACACAGAGGGAGCCTCTGTTGACAACCCCTATACCTGAGAGACCGTGGCAACACGTCGGAACGGACTTATTCATCTGGGATAAGAAAACCTACCTTGTAGTGATAGACTATTTCTCTCGCTATATTGAAGTGGCACACCTCCATGTCGCATCAGCAGAAACAGTCATATCGGCTCTGAAGAACATCTTTGCCCGGCATGGAGTTCCAGTGGTGCTCATGTCAGACAATGGGCCGCAGTATGCTTCTTCTCTCTTCAAAGACTTTGCCAGTGAGTATGGTTTTACTCACAGGACCAGCAGCCCGCGATACCCACAAGCCAATGGCGAAGCGGAACGGGCAGTGGCCACTGTCAAAGGCTTATGGAAAGAGGGAGGAGACTACGCAAAAGCGCTACTCAGCTACCGAGCCACCCCTTTGGAGAACGGATATTCTCCAGCCCAGTTACTCATGGGGAGACAGTTAAGAACCACACTCCCTCAAGTGCCCAAAACACTGAGTCCACGCTGGCCAAACATCAAACAGCTCAGGAGCACAGAGACACGAGGGAAACAGAAACAAGAGCAATACTATAACAAACGCCACAGAACACACAATCAACCGGAGTTACACCCAGGCCAGAGTGTATGGATCACTACAGAGAGCACTCATGGGACAGTTGTACAGCAGACAGCTGCCCCGAGGTCATACCTTGTCAGAACAGAGGATGGGCTGTTGAGGAGAACCCGTACACACCTGCGAGCAACCCAGTGTCCACCTCCTGATTCAACCAACAGAGAGGACACTGACTCAGACAGTGCAGACCAACCTGTAGCAGAGCCAGATGCTACATATGTTACAAGCTCAGGCAGACACTCACGTCCGCCTAAAAGACTGGATTTGTGATTTGACAGGTTAAAAGGAGTTCTGGACTGTGATTGTCATGGTTCACATGGAAAAAAAAAAAAAAAAAGTTGATGAATGAGAATGTAACCGTGAATGTTCTGGAATGACGGTTTAGTTTAAGTCAAGTTCAAAAAGGAATTGAATAGAAAGAAAGAGAAAAGAAAAAAAGAATTTGTTTAGAATGCTTGAATAATAATGTTCTTTACTTAAAAGGGGGAGATGTTGTGTAAGGTTAATCTAAACAGTTATAATATGGGCATGTTAATGCCTCAGCCAATCAGAGGAGTTGTTGTTGGTATGTGGGGAATACGGATGGACGTCATTGTGTACTGGTCTCCAAGTCGGAAGTAAACAGTTGACTGCAATTCGCTCTCTGTCTCGTTATTATGATATGGTAACGTAACACTGGAAACTTTGTTGTCATTGTTTTGTTTCACACAGAGACACACACACACACTCGTCGACTTCTGCCGTGTGCTCTCATTTGGACGCGGCAGTGTTGTCATTCCTTCAGTGTGTTCAGGTCGATGATTCAGATAATCTTTGGAGATGAAGTCTCGTGGAAGTCAAAGCTCGCAGAGCTTCACTAGAGCCGGTGTCTGCACGCGGATGCCACCGTAGACATCCCCACACAGCGACATCAGGAGAGTTCCTCATCAGGAGTGATGAAGATCACAACCAGCTACTGTCTGTAATGGAGAAGGGTCAAAAGGCCAAGAGGCTCTTCATAACGCAGCCATTTCCAACCGGTGTGTGTGTCTAGGCTCTGTATAAACTCTTCATGTATATTAAATCAATCCCCCCGTGTCCATATGTTCATCCACTTAACACATAAATAATCAATGTGTAGGTTTGTTTTTCTTTTTAAGTGCAAAGTTGGGAACAAAAAAAAACATTCAATATCTCCTGGAGGATATAGGCTATGTACAATTAGTACAAAAAAGAGTATTCAATAATCAATCTACAAATCACTACACTGAATATGATATCCAAAGTAAATTTATATTAATCATGTCAGAAACAAATGAGTTCAGATGATCCATATAAAAGAGATCAGAGGACGGACTTTAGGACTTTAGTGATATCCAATTTATTATATCTGACTAAAATATTCGGGACACAGGGCGAAACAGAAACGTGTTCCAATGTTTCTTCAGTGTCTTTACAGAAGGTACAGGGGTCCACTTCAAATGTAAACCTTTGTTTAAGAAACTCTGGATAAATCTTATGAATTATTCTAAAATGAGTTTCTTTAACTTTTGGGGAAACAGGCCACTTACTAAATTTGGAATGTGCTTAATCCACAACAGAAAAGGTTATCAGCTCAGGGACTGTATATGTAACCCTCTGTTATAATCTTGAAACACCTCAGAGTTCAGAACAGTTGTTATTACATATCAATTCAATTACAATCTGCAGTAACTAGACTTAATATTTGAATACATTGAAGTGCTTTGATACTTTACATATCTTACTATATTCTCTTAGCGAGCAATTTAACTGATACTTTTCTGTAAAAACCCAGATAATCCAATATGTTACAAACAGAATGTATCTCTCCAACCAGTTGTCAGAAAAATCTATGCTGTTACATAGTCTTTCCAAACCTTCAGAGAGAAAGAAACACCAGAGAGAGTTACGTTTGATCAAATATCTTTTACTTGCAGTAAGGGGAGAATCATACACAGTAAGGTTGTAAGGCTGTTTCTGCAGATCTCTGCAGAATTATGTTAATCACAGTCTTTTATATTATGTGTGTCTTATGTGTCTCATCTCCTTATACAGACTTTTCACAATCTCGCTTCTGTAAGTACATGCAAATTACACATTCAGCAAATAAGACAGTCTCACAAGTTGTCTGTCACATTGGGTCAAGCAGGGTCAAATATAGACAAGAGTTTAACAAGTATTTCTCCATCATTTCCCTCCTGTTTAAACTCTTCACAATTACAAAGCATTTATTGAATATAATGTCATTCACTTCAACAAATAAGTTTCCTGTATTTTCACAAAGCCACAAACAATTCAAAAGGCCGAGATCACAGAAGAATATGTTTTCATCAAACAGTCATTAGTCATTCTTATACACGAGCAAGGCATCATGGTAATCACTGATAATACATCATCATTGAGAAGCATAATCATATACTGTCCAGGGGCGAGGCCAGGCAAACTTGTGGAACAATGACGACAGCTCTGTGTAAAGACTTGGTGCACCGCCGATATTAACGGTCCACACTCCTGAATGGGAGAACACCTTGCTTCAGGAGGGTGAGAATTGACAGACGCTATGCACATGCTTCTGGGCTTACACTTTGTCACCTCACCTGCATTCATTACTGTTGGTATTTGGGAAGATGGGGATGTAGTACTTATTGCCGGGATTGAATCTCAGCAGATCCACGTACTCTCCTTCCACAGCTTCAGCAATGAGAGTCTTTGTCACCGAACGACTGATGAATCGCTCCAGCAGGCCTCTCAGCAAAGGAACACAGCAGCAGAACACCACGCTGAGGACCACCACTCCTATAATGAGGGAGACTAGAACAGAACAACTTGCATATTTACCAAACTGTTTCTCCCACCAGTCAGTCCAGTCATCAACGCTTGCGTTCTCGGCCAACTCTTCAGAGAGAGAAGTCAGACTCTCCAGTGCTCTGGTCACACTTCCGTCGGGGGCTGTGTTGAGAGGGATGTAGGTGCAACAACTTGAACCAAAAGTTTTACACACGCCTCCTTTCTCAGCTAACAACATGTCTAGCGCAAGTCTATTTTGCCATGCAGTAAGGGAAGTTGAGTGTAGCTGCTCTTTCAATCCTTTTACGGCATCCCTAGTGTAATTAGCAAAACGCTGCTGATTATAATACATATAATTAATCCAGGCAGTGTTTTTGCTCGTCTCAATGATTGGCCCAAAGAAGGGTATAACAGCTGTCCAGCCTGCAGATATTTCTCCTCTGGCCTTAAACTCATTAGGCACACCACGTGGCACCCCGATTGCATCAATCCATACAGGTTCATATGCAGAGGGAGTGTCAGACAATTCTCTTTTCTGTCTACGACCATGTGTGCTTGTTAAGTGTAGGGAGGAGTTCAATTCCAAAAGCCGTAAAAAGTAGGATAACATTGACTAGCGTACACTCACCATCCCAGTCAGCTGGCAACCGAGCTCTAAGCTTCCTATCCCCGCACAGCCACCATATGTCAGTCACACCTGTGGATTGGTTTAGGAACAGATCACTTGTCAGGTTACCATTGTTTTCTGTTACATTGGTTTTGTCTAGACACCAGTCTGCAGGGAACTTTTTCACTTTTCTCCCCGCATCACTTGTCCTGGTGAAGGAGGAATAATTTGCAGCATAGCTAGTCACATGCTCAGGCACACTCGTGTCAACAAGGCTGCCATGTTCCTACACATTGTAGTAGTAGGGGTGTATTTTTTGTCAAACATCTTCAACACACATACCAACCCCTCTTCACTGGAATTAGTAGTTATCCTAGCACATGCAATTCAGTTAGACATATTTAGACTCTGGGCTGTGTACCTCATCCATGATAGCCACAAATTCTGGCCAATGTCTCCAGTTTCTATAGCAAAGACATCATCAATAGTCAAGTTAGTCAAAAACTTTACTCCTCTGTTCTCAGCATGGGGCATAGGGGTCGTACTCTCAGTTTGAGCCTGTGTGACATCCTGGACACTCTCTTTAGCTCGCTTCCCCTCTACTACAATGGAAAATATACGGAGAGGATCTTTTCCCCCAAGACTGGCCCCAATATAGTAGACACCAGTGTCAGAACTCTGAGGATTTGTCACTGTCACTGTCACTTCATTGCATTTCCTGTTATCATTTTTGCCCGTATAAAGGCATGCAGTTCCGCTCCGGCTAATTTTAAATCTGCTTCTCTGTCTGTGTGCTGCATTAACCCATCCCCTATCACTGCTTGCCATTACCCTGGCCCAATTACATGGTGGAGGTACAAATGTATTTAGGCGCAGTGCTGTAGTAGTCAGGTGTGTGGATTCTCAATTTAGTTCCATCTTCCCCTAGTGCATCTAACCAGTCAAACCGGAGTGATGAAGTTCACCCTTCAGTTAACACTACCTGAATGCCTGACGCGTTTCTTTTCTTTCTAATGGGCGCACTGCTAATCACTAACAGCAACGACTGCAGACAGAGCAGGAGTCCTATCAGTCCCATGTTTAAATGGTGCGAGTGTGTTCTCTGTTTCTTCACTGGTTTGAGACAGACAGATCTCTATATGATCTGCCTCCCTTTGTAGCCAGACTTTTCACTCACACACTTAACCTGTGACTGATACTTCCACCTTACTCTGATAGCATGTGTTGCTTTTTACAATGCGTGTTATGTATCCACGTCTGTCTCTCTTATCTTTACAGCAGTGGGGGTAGTTAGCAATACCTGATATGGACCTTCCCACTTAGGACTTGTCCAGTTTTTCTTCTTGATTACTTTCACAAAGACCCAGTCTCCTGGTTTCAATGGCGGTACCTCTTCTGATGTTTCTGGTTCTGGAATGACATTTGCTTCTGTTACTTCTTTAGTTTTTAACATTTTTCTCATGTGTGTCAACAAATTATCCTCAGCTTTATCTATAGGTGTTTTGTAGAGCGTTAAGTCAGGAATTTCACATCTTCTCCCAAAAACTGTTTCAAAGGGAGTTAGACCCTGTACTGTGGGTATTATTCTCATTTGGTACAATACTAGTGGCAAACAGTAAATCCAGTTTTTTCCTGTTTCCATCATCATCTTCCTCAACTTAGACTTTATTATACCGTTATGTCTTTCCACCAACCCCGCACTCTGTGGGTGATAGGCACAGTGATTTTTTATCTTTATTTGCAAGTTTTCTCCTATGCTTTGTACTGTTTTGTTCACAAAATGAGCTCCATTGTCACTATATATTGTTTCAGGAATGCCAAATCGCGGTATGACTTCTCTGCATAAGGCTTTTGCAACTGTCAGTGCATCAGGACTAACACATGGAAATGCTTCTACCCATTTGGAAAATGCATTGATGATCACTAAACAGTATTTTTTGCCTTCACATTTGTTTAGTTCAATGAAATCCATGTGTATAACTTGAAATGGGTGTTCAGGCGCAGGAAACTTTCTCCTGCGCACACAATGATCACAATGATCAACAGAAATCCAGCAAAAATTACTATTCACAATAATAGAAAACAAAAGTCACAGTGCAGTTCAAAGCCTTAAAATTGCTTCAGTGAAAGGCAAAATAGAATAGGTTTCTGGATCTGCAAACAACACGGGTTTTGACAAGTGTTGTAAGAGCTACCATTAGCTGCTTTAACAAAAAATTTCTGTCTTGAAGGCTTCAAAAATGGAGCACAACTTGGCCTGATAACTGTTTTTGTTGCTCCTGTGTCAAGAAGTTGATCATACTTCCTGCTACATTTCATGCAACCTCTGGCTTGCTCTGTAAACATGCAAATGCTGTATCTAATCTTAACACTTCCTCTTCCTTACTTCTCTCTTCTATTCTCATAGCCTGCTCTTGGCTTTGACTAGGGTCAGAGGTTTGGGACCACGGATAGTCATGCTTGATTTTGCGGTCCTAATCTACCTTTCCTTTCAGGGCAATCTCGTGCCCAGTGTCCTGACTTCCCACATACATAACAAATATCCCTGTCTCTTGGCCTATGTCCTCGGCCTCTGAATCCTCCTCTGTAACCCCCTTTCCCTCTATAGTTATATCCTTCTCTGCTCTCGTTTGTGTAATACACTGTGTCGTCTTCTACCACTAATGTATGTGTATTTTGTTCTTATTCTGTGCCTGTCTTTCAGCGTGTATGGCATAATCCTCATACTCTGCCATTGTAGCAGTATTGAAATTTACCATGTGTTTTTGCAAAAAGTGCTTGATCTCCTCCTTACTATTTTGGTGGGTGACATTCTTCAATTGCTGCCAATAAGCTGCATTATCAACTGGCGCTCCTTTCATTCTCTGAGCAAATCTCTAAAAGGTTTCATCGTCTCTCTGCCTGGTTCTCCCTATGACGGTCCAATCAGCCGTCACAGTATATTTTGTTCTTATTCTCTCCTGCAATTTTGTCCTCCTAGTGACAAAAACATTATTGTCAGGCCCTAAAACCTGTCCTCGCCCTGTAGCATGACTCCAATTTCCCTTTACTTTTACCCAAACAGTTTTCAACACTCTCCTAAGTGCCCTTTCGTACTCCAATGCAATCAAACTATAACTAGTCCTTAGTCCATCTATTTGTTGATTCTGCCAGCCACTGTTGGGCTGCACTTAGTCCTAACTTTTTCTGTTTCCTTGGGTTATTTTTTGCTTTTGATCGTATATGTTGCAATGTTCAGGCAATAATTTTCCTTTAAATTAAAAACTTTTTAGACCACTTTTTAATGTGGTTGGTCGACCCTGGGTAATTTGCAATTCATATATTTTACATCACCTGCTTCTTCTGCCTCGGCTCTGCAACACGAACAGCATGAGCCCATTTTTCATCTAATTGTTTGTAGTACTACGTTCCTCTTTTGTTTGTACACAGTTACTTCAACTGGCAAGTGCTTTATGTTTGCACCATTAGGTTTCAGGCACTTCGCTGCTTCACTGTGCACACATTCACACTTTTACTTCCCTGCTAGAAAGTATTGTACGTACTTTTGTCTTCCCTGCGCAGAAGTATTGTCTTCCCTGCTCGGAAGTATTGTCTTCCCTGCGCGGAAGTATTGTCTTCCCTACTCGGAAGTATTGTCTTCCCTGCGCGGAAGTATTGTCTTCCCTGCTCGGAAGTATTGTAGGTTCTCGCAACCTCTGTTTTGCTCATTAAAATTTTTATTAAGACCTATCTCGTGGATTCCCTGAATCCTTTAATAAATGTGAAACCCGGTTTCAGCTATTTATCATTTATGGTCTTACCGTGACCCAGCCACGCTTTTATCAGCCCTGCTGATACTCACTCTTTTTGGTGCCTCTCGGTCTCTGAAAACAGTTTGCGATCCCGTCACCAAGTCCCATTCTGGAATCAGTCTCCTTTCCCAGCCTCTGTTTGCATCAATTTCAGATGGAGGACTTTTGCTCGCCGCCGAGTCTTTTCAGCGACCTGTGCACAGTACTCGGTTCAGGAAGTCGTCATCCAGAACAGCACTGGTCTCTTGGGATCCGGCTCGAAGGACCAAGAAATGTCAGAAAAATCTATGCTGTTACATAGAGTCTTTCCAAACCTTCAGAAAGAAAGAAACACCAGAGAGAGTTACGTTTGATCAAATATCTTTTACTTGCAGCAAGGGGAGAATCATACACAGTTACAGGTTGTAAGGCTGTTTCTGCAGATCTCCGCAGAATTATGTTAATCACAGTGTTTTATAACTCTGGATACAAAAGTCACACCCAGTGCCAGATGACAAGTTGTCATAGTACATGCCCTTATGTGTCTCATCTCCTTATACAGACTTTTCACAATCTTGCTTCTGTAAGTACATTCAAATTGCACATTCAGCAAACAAGACAGTCTCACAAGTTGTCTGTCACATTGGGTCAAGCAGGGTCAAATATAGACAAGAGTTTAACAAGTATTTCTCCATCACCAGTCATTCCCAAATATTGATTTCCCATTAATTGTAATCACTCTATTGTTCCACAGAGTTGTTCAAATGAGTAAATATCATGTTCTCCTTGTATTTCAGTGGTGTTATTAATAAGCATTTATTCGTAGTCGGGTTGTCAAAATAAAAAGCTCTGAGGAGATGGGACATCCCTGAAGAACACCCTGTAGCACCTTGACCCTTGAGGTCACTCCAGGGTCCAGAGACGGAACTGTTTATGTCAGTGTAGAACATCTCAGAAATTAATTAATAAATAGATTTTTCCCACAAAACCCAAAAGGTCTAATGCTTCCAACGAAAAGTTCTGTTCAGTGGTGTCAGGAAATAATACAGAACTGTCTTTATCAATACACTGTCTATAATCTAACATATCAAGTATCACCTGAGTATGGTTATGTATATTTCCTATAACCTTTATCAAAGCTCATTAACATTCATCCACTAACTTTGTTGGACCCTCATCTAAATGGTTTGCATACACATGAGATAACCGTTTGTGATCATTACATAATAAGGTCATGGCCTCCAGCTGTCCAGTCAAAGTCCATCCTGCTTCATATTAAAGACAAATGTCCCGGTGAAGTACAGTACATTCTAAGAAGACATTGTAAAGCATCTCTCTTCTTTCCAAACAAAAAGGTGTAAAAATCCACAGTTATCCCATCAAGTCCTGGTGAAATCCAATGTTTGGGTGCTCATCCAGCATGCCCCAACTCAAATAGAATATCAGCAAAAACAAATGAACAAACAATCATCACATCAGCGTGCGAATGAGCAAATATAGTCCTTAAATAAACTTTGGTGTGAGAAGAATCCAGCTAATTTGCTCGTATATTAACTGATATATGAAGTAACTCTGAATCAGCATTTCTTTGTGTATTAGTGTCTAATACTTTAAGTCATGAAAAGAGAATATAAAAGAGTCCCTCCTCTAATTTAATTAATATCCGAAGTGATGCAGTTGATTTGAATGTAATCAGGTAGCCTAACTGTGAATCAGATTCACTCTTTCTTGGTATTGTTCTTGGCTTCACAAACAAGTATCATGTTCTCACTTTCTAATGAGTCAGCTGGTCAAAAGTTGAAGATTTTCACATTTAAATTCATGGTAAAACAATAACAGACGAAGCAAGTGTCATGCTGAAGAAGTTGATACATGGGGGTTTCCTCAACCTGGTCACCTAAAAGTTGTTTTAACTAAAGGCTTATGGATGAATGAATTATTGATTTATTTACCATTAGTTACAGCTTATAGTCTGTAGTGGAACATGTTCGAACATGTTTGCATTTCACTTGTTTCTACTCCCCTACACACACACACACACACACACACACTCACTCTCTGGATTTGAGGCATAGTCTGACATCTTATGGACAGAACCTGTAATTACAGTCTGTACAGTCAATGAGATGTGTGATCATATTTCTGAAATTGTCCCTCATTCATGCTCAGCAAACAGACTGCATGATGAATGTTCATTACTCAAACAGGGACAAATTCTGATTAGAGATCACATTAATATCGTGAATATTAAAATTCCCAGTTTTAATTCCAATTTTGAATAGTGAAATAATAAATAATGTAGGCCTGCTAGTACTGTTGTTGTGTAATACACCTGTTTTTGTTTTTGTCCATTAATAAAAATGTCATTCTTTTGTTAACAACAAAACGTTCACATTTAAACATTTAAATGTGAAACATAAAAAAATGTCGTCTGCCATCAACAACATTATTTTAGGTGATTCACTTTAAAGGGGCAATGCACAAAGATGTAACCAGAATTTCAGTTTAAAACATTCCAAAAATGAACAAAAATTAAAGAAACAATAATGTTGACATTCTGTCAATGACATATCTGTATTGTGTTGAAGAGGTGTTTACTGAAGTTAGCATGTTAAGCAGCTAGCCCTGCCTGTCCTGTACTGTAATACCATTTCGGCATGAGGCGACAGTCCAGTAGCCCCCCAAAGATGTATAAGAGCGGTAAGTTTGGTTTGTTTAAGTGTAATAACTGAACAAAATAAATTCACAGTGTCAAGAAAGGAAATACTCTGACATCTGACTTCAAGTTTCTTTCTTTTGCTGAACTTAGATGAGCTTTCATTCAAACCTCATTCAAAACGCACCAACACAGTCGTGGTTTGTCTTTCCACAATCAACTGTGGCTTTATGGAAATAAATCCTAATTCACAGAGTTAGATGTGAAAATATTCTGGGTGTCTTGTAGGAGGAGGTTCAGGCTGCAGAGGATGGCAGAGGACAGACGCGGTGACAGTACTGTCACAATCTTTGCAGGTTGACATTCGAGGTGCGTGTGTCTGCTAGAATCTGCAGGTGGAGCTGGTGGCTGCAGATTCCTGGCAGAGGCTCGTGTCTGTCAGCACTAATCTACTGATGGAGGCAGTAGTGTTGGTTTTCAGTTGCAGATGGAGGTGGAGGTTGAGGCCTCATCCATCTTCCAGAATCTGTAGGTGGAGGAAACAACAGGTTACTGGCAGAGACTGTAGGCAGAAGATAAAAGACACTTTAGGTGGAGATTTTGGTGGAGGCGTTGCATTTATCTACTAGAATCTGCAGGTGGAGCTGGTGCAGGTTCCTGGCAGAGGCTTTAGGTGGAGGATTGTGTTTGTCAGCACACGATGGAGGCAGGAGTGCTGATTTTCAGCCAAGGATGAAGGTGGCGGTAGAGGCCTTAGTGGTCATCCAGAATCTGTAGGTGGAGACTTTCAAAGTGTTCAAGTCTCACATTTTCAATGTTGGAAGTCGGTTGTGTGTCGGTTGTCAGTCTCAGTGGGTTGTTCGTTGTTATCCGGAGTGAAAAAATCTTCAGTAAATCCAAAAACTTTACAGAGATTGACGAGTGAAACGGGTAAAATGTCGGTTGTGTTGACGGTTTCAGGCTTTGTTTGTTTTTAAATGATGATCTGATAGAAATGATGCACCTGGAGAAAAACATAGCAACCATGGAATCCTGCACGGCCATGTTGTGCGCGTGTGTTTTACAGTCACATCTCACCTCTGGATTTAAACCTTCATCCAATCAACCTGCAAAAGATGACGTCAACATGTAACCATGAAGAAATGTCCAGCTGTGACTGTGTCCTCTCTCATATTGTCTGATAGAAGTTTGGTTTCAGTCCTTGAAACAGCTCCTTATGAGAGGACTACACGTGAAGGCTTTTATTTTGCCACAGCAACAACATTTCAGGCTCCTTTATTACAACGTTGTTTTTATTACAAAAACTGTATCTCAGGTTCGTCAACTCTCGGCTTTTATGGACATTATTTCATTAACATCACAGAGAGCGCAAAAAGTCATCTGTGTGTATTTTATTAATGGAGCCACACACACACACACACACACACACACACACACACACACACACACAGTCCTCTGGAAACACATTTCATGTTGAATTTGGCCTCTTTCACTTTGCTTTACATCTACGCATCAAGATTTCCCGCAAAATATTATTTTTCTTATTTTATTTATCTTCATCAAAACTGTTTATATGTAGTTTTGTTCATTAAACACTTGTCTTCACACATCAGCAGCATCGGTACGCGCGTCCATACGTACCATTTTACGCACGTGGCACAGCCGCAGTAAACATTTACTGTCAATATTTTTGCGATCAATCAGGAACAAACTGACGTTGACTTTGAGGAATTTATTTCAATTCAATCAATAGGTGCATCTTCAATCAGTGCAGAGTGATACATGTTTCAACCATTCATTTATGATTTCTTCACATTTGATTAGTTTCTTTAACATCACACTTTTCTATTGCCAGTTGGCATTAACCATCAATTACTTACTTATGGTTATATATTATACCACAATACGTTCATTTTGTCCACATGTTTTTTAAAAGTTATCCCCCCCCCCCCCCCCCCCCCGGGTTTTAAAGACAGATATGAGTCCATATGTAGCTATGGAGAAATCCTGATTATAAATTATTAGACAGTCTTGTTTCTTAAAACTAAAATTCTGACCTAAAATCACACAAATATCAAGAGTGTTTTTGTTGTTTAGTATTTGTCAGAGGTGAGATGAAGTCCCGTGTCCTGTGACAACACTTTACAGTTACAGTCGCTTCTCATAAAACAGAAATCAAACTCAGACACTGAGGCAGTTCTTCTCAAACTGAGGATCTGGGGCTAAAGGTGCTGTGGGGGGTTGTATGAGGATGCACACTGCTTCGTGCTTTCACACAGACAGGCTGATTGTTCTGATACAAATCAAATGTCAACGTGTCATCAGCTGGACTATTGAGACAAGATTATGGAACAGAAACATGTAGCCTGATACTTGACTGATTCACTTAGAGGAGTTATGGTTCCTCTTCCCAAAGAGCTCCAATAAAACAACCTGTCAGTTTCAGTAAAAACTGATGTTTTAATTGTGTTCTTCTGGGTCTGTTAGAGCAGATTCTGGCTGTCCTGTCCCTCAGTGCAAAAGCCAAATGAGACACTAGGTGGCAGCAACTCCATTCTTATACCAGTCCCCATTCTGATGAACTGAACTGACATGAAAGGAGAGTGGGAGAGGTGTAGAGGTTTGCTCTGGATAGGTGGAGCAGGGAGAAGCAGGCTGTACGCACTATAACAAAATGTCAGTCTGGTTTGATTTGAACGACAGGTCTTTTCCATGTTAGATAGTCTGTTACTGTGTACTGTAGAGTATGTGTGCTCTGTAGCTCCTGAATAGTAAAGTGAAATAAATACAAGACAAACTTTGTGTCCAAAGTGTCAAACAAAATTATAATCTTTTCATCTATAATTCAAAAGTCTGACCGTGTGTGACATCTTCAGTAAAATAAATACTGTGTAAATTATGATGAAGTGTAAAATCAATTTTATTTATATAGCCCAAAATCACAATCACATTGCCTTGGGATTGAAGAAACCTCTGGAAGAGCCACAGAGAGGGATCCCTCTCCCAGGACGGACAGACATGCAATAGATGTCACATGAACAGAAAACAACAAAATCACAATTTACAAATTGCATTGACAGAATATCTGACACAAATTATAATATATGTAAAGTGTGAGTATCCAGGAGACGACTGAGCAGGCAGAGGCGTCGCCAAGTGGTGCCCGAGCCACACGACCTCCTCTTCACTGTTCCACAGCTTTCCAGTGTCCTCTGGGAGCTGGATCTCTGTGAAACACAACGTAATGTTTTCTCTAGATGTGTCTCTGTGTAAAGATAAGCATAAATAAGGGGCTTATTTTAATGATGGTAGTCTACTCAATTTTTTATTTTATTTTATTTATTTATTTATTTATTTATTTATTTATTTATTTATTTTTTATGAATGTGTGTGTGGTCATGTTATTGTTCAGACCTACAAGCAGAGGATCACAGTTTAATAAAATAGATGGTGAATCAGAGAAGAGATCAAATCTGAAACTTGGGACTGATAAACTTGAGTTCTTCACTCTGGTATGAAACTGAGGTCATGATGTATCACATCAGTCTGATCAGCAACAAAACCATTACACAAGGACAAGGATGTAAAAATGAATATAACTGGACAGGCAACACACGTTCATTTTTCTAACAAAACCAAACAAACAAGAACTGGCTCCACAGTACAATTTGGCACAATAGTCGCAGCACAAACGGTTAGAAAACAGGTCGTCACGTGTCTCTTCTTTAATATCAACGCCTCACCTGCACTGTGCCTCTTCTGAAAAGCTACATGAACGAGAGCAGAGCTTCACTCTCCTGTGACTCATGCACGTAATCACGGACGTAATTTGGGGGGGGGACACAGGGGACATGTCCCCTGCACTTTTTCAAAAGGCCGTTGTGGTTCCCTGCAGTTTTTACCGTCCAAAAACAATGTTACGCTATAGTAAACAGAGACTCGACAAGCACTAGGACCAAGCGGAAAACGGCCGCTCAAACTGAAGCCTGTTTTCCCTGAGTTTAGACCGCCCACAAGCTCCTCGATTGGCTCAGCCGTTTCTTGTGTGATTGGCCGGCCCCGCTGTCACTCCATCTTGCTTGCACACCGGTCTGCTAGTTGCCCAGGAGTCCTTATTAATCTGCCACGGTAAATTGGGCGTTTGTTCAGCCTGGGTCACGTCAGCTAGAAGGATTGTAATATCAGAGGTTTCATTTACATTAACGTTTGAATCGGTGTCCATGTGCGTGCGTGCGTTTGTGCGTGTGTGCGTGCGTGCGTATGTGTGTTTGGTAATTAGGCGCAGCCAGGATGTCTAAAAAAAGAAAAGTGGACATAAGAGATTTCTTTAGAAGTCAAAGTGTAAGTTACTCAAAGAAATGCCTTACACCCATCCTGCAATGGCTCCCAATAAAGCAGCATATCCACTTCAAGATCCTCCTCATCAATTACAAAGCTCTCAATAATCTTGGAAAGTGTCTTTGAGTTGTATTGAAAGTGCTGATAAATCAAATGTATTGTTATTATTGTTGTTATTATTATTATTATTATTATTATAACTGTAGAGCCCCAACAATGCAAAGATTTTAAAAAAGCTTCTATTTAATGCCGAAGAGATACACTTATTTTCATGTATTATTTTTATGCTGAAAGGCAGCAACTGTTTAAAAAACACCAACGATGAATGATTTAGGGAAAAATACAATAAAACCTCGGATTACAAATGTGATTTTGTATCCAAACTCATGATAATTGTGAAACTAAGCTTTTTCCTCTATAACCGTATCATCAAAATTGATGATTGTTGCACCCCAAATTGTCCCACTGTTCATGTCATGTATCAATATATTTTTGTCAGGTGACGGATAGTAGAGATGCAGAAGGAGATACAGGAGGAGAGGCTGGAGGAGATGGAGGAGAAGAGGCTGGAGGAGGTAGAGCAGGAGAGGCTGGAGGAGATGGAGGAGGAGAAGCTGGAGGAGGTAGAGGAGGAGAGGCTGGAGGAGATGGAGGAGAAGAGGCTGGAGGAGGTGGAGGAGGAGAGGCTGGAGGAGGTAGAGGAGGAGAAGCTGGAGGAGGTAGAGGAGGAGAGGCTGGAGGAGATGGAGGAGGAGAGGCTGGAGGAGATGTAGGAGGAGAGGCTGGAGGAGATGGAGGAGGAGAGGCTGGAGGAGATGGAGGAGAAGAGGCTGGAGGAGGTAGAGGAGGAGAGGCTGGAGGAGATGGAGGAGAAGAGGCTGGAGGAGGTAGAGGAGGAGAGGCTGGAGGAGATGTAGGAGGAGAGGCTGGAGGAGGGAGAGCAGGAGAGGCTGGAGGAGATGTAGGAGGAGGTAGAGGAGGAGAGGCTGGAGGAGATGGAGGAGAAGAGGCTGGAGGAGGGAGAGCAGGAGAGGCTGGAGGAGGTAGAGGAGGAGAAGCTGGAGGAGGTAGAGGAGGAGAGGCTGGAGGAGAGGCTGGAGGAGGTAGAGCAGGAGAGGCTGGAGGAGATGTAGGAGGAGGTAGAGGAGGAGAAGCTGGAGGAGGTAGAGGAGGAGAGGCTGGAGGCTCACAGGTGAGGTTGAAAGAATAAACATGTGTTAGTCATGAGATTAAGCATTGTGACAAATGTGAGGGTGATGATGATCTGTATCAGAGCTTTCAAAGTTCAAACACCATGCATCTTATATTTTGTCAGATTGTCATATTTTGAAATCAAAATTTCGTCATTGCACGTAATAATACCTTTGTATGGATCAGCAGCAGCTACTTTTCGCACGAGCCACAGAGGCTTCCACGGCTTGATTCTGAGCAAAGATCCCACCAGAACCACAACACAACCTCAAAGCAACACATGATATAACACAACATTAGGTCGACCAGTCGTTTGTCTGTGTGTGTGTGTGTGTGTGTGTGTGTGTGTGTGTGTGTGTGTGTGTGTGTGTGTGTGTGTGTGTGTGTGTGTGTGTGCGTGTGGTTTCCAAATGTATAAAAATCCAGGAGCGGTGAGACCGTGCCTACTGGTACGTATCTTTTACACCGCCACTTTCCACGGAGATTTCTGAATGTATAAAAATCCACAGAGCGTGAGAATGTGCGTACTGGTACACATCTGTAACACCATGCGTTCAATGCACGCAGTCTTTTCAGTCTGAATATTGTGATGGTTGGCAAAAATGATATGATATCTACAGCCTTCTATAAACCCTTCACTATGATCCAACAGTGATGCATGAGTTGTTACTCTTGTTTTTACTGTCTTCTGTAAATATATTTGTCAGTGTGTATTATGATAATTATAATGATAATGATCCTTGTAAACAAACAAAGAAATACATTACCTTTACACAGGGGCGTCACTAGGTTTTGAGGACATGGGGAGGCTTAGCCCCCAAGAGATGCACAGGATGTGCGCGAACGTAGCACGCGAGCACAAAATTTCACAAAAAGCTAACAAAGACTGAGAAATTATTTATTATTATTATTTCAGTCTGTTTTTTTAATACGGTACAAGAACAAACACAGGTTTGCACAGTAACAGTATGTTTATAGCATTAACAACAATAGTAAGTCAAGTACACCATTTTTAAACAACATGGCTACAATTGCGAGTTACTTGGTCTGTTTGCTCTCCTCTCTCTGTGATTACTTGATCTTCCTCTGCCTCTTGATCCATCTCTGGATCCCCTTGCTCTCTCTGACTTGACCTTGCCTATTGATCTTTTTCTCCCTCAGCACCTTCTTCTGCCTGACCCTTCAAGATACATTGAAACACAATGAGTTGAATTAATAACTGATCAACATAGAGGCTAATGCCATGACTTTCGCTCACATCACCATAATTGTTTGCTCCCAAATATTTTGAAGGCGCACAGATTATATTTTGGGCACATATGTGACTAAAATGGCTGTAATTTCAAGCCCTGAAAAATATTACTTAATTACTTGAATTAAAGTAATATTAAGATACTTTTGAAAATATTTGGGTCAGGCTAATTTGGCTTTTATATACTGTATATATCTTGGTTTTCTCCACTTTCTAATCATTACTCTCAATAAATGCTCAAGTTAAATAAGTCTTATATGGTTGAGTGATCAGTGCAGACACTTCAACATTCACTCCATACGACTTGAAGAAAAAATAAATTAAGGCGAGGCAGTGATTTCATTGATTCTCTCTATATTATCAGCCTTATTCAGTTGTTTCACTGACCAACCACGTAACACACACAATAAGACGACACTTGTACTAACTCACAGACCGATTAAATAAAATCAAAGGGAATGATTTACAGGAAGGTGAGGAGCGTCACTGAAGAGGCAAAGGTCAATGAAGTGCACCAACCAAAGCCTGTGCCACGAAGTGTTCATGCACCTGACTATTGGACAGAGACAAAACACACGGCTGTGATTGGTGAAGTGGAAACTGATCACGCGCTCTTTGTCGAAATATTCTGACCACGTCATTGTGTATAATAATAATAATAATAATAATAATAATAATAATAATAATAACTTTATTTATATAGCACCTTTAAAAACAGGGTTTGCAAAGTGCTTTGACAAACAAAGCAGAAGCAGGATACTCAGGAACAATTAAAAAAGTCATGCTAGACAGAAGCAGACAATGTTAAGAGGATGATAAGCAAACGAATAGGATAGAAATAGTTAATAGTTCATTGAAATTAATAAGAGCAATAAAAAGATTTCATACAAGAACAATGGAAACATAAGAAATGTTAGATCAGTAAGTAATTACATAAATAGAGTAAAATACAGAAAAAAATGGGAAGATAAAAATAAATGAATAAATAAACAAATGATAAATCAAAACTTAAAAATGAAAAAGTAAAAAGGAGACGACATCACAAAAAGGCAAGTCTATAAAAGTTGGTTTTAAGAAGTGATTTAAAAGAAGTTACTGATTCTGCAAGCCTTATCTCCTCAGGTGGGTCGTTCCAAAGTAGGGTGTGTGTAGGGGAGTAGAAACAAGTGAAATGCAAACCTTCAACATGTTCCACAAGAAAAAGTGAATCTGATTCACACTTAGGCTACCTGATTACATTCTAATCAACTGTATCACTTGGGATATTAATTAAATTAGAGTAGGGACTTTTTTATTTTCTCTTTTCATGACTTAAAGTATTAGACACTAATACACAAAGACATGCTGATTCAGAGTTACTTCATATATCAGTTAATATACAAGCAAATTAGCTGGATTCTTCTCACATACGTTTATTTAAGGACCATATTTGCTCATTCGCATGCGTATGTAATGATTGTTTGTTCATTTGTTTTTGTTGAGAATCTATTTGAGCTGGGGCATGCTGGATGAGCACCTAAACATCGGATTTCACCAGGACTTGATGGGATAACTGTGGATTTCTACACCTTTTTGTTTGGAAAGATAGAAGAGAGATGCTTTACAATGTCTTCTTGGAATGTACTGTGCTTCACCAGGACATGTGTCTTTAATATGAAGCAGGATGGACTTTGACTGGACAGCTGGAGGCCATAACCTTATTATGTAATGATGACAAACGGTTATCTTATGTGTATGCAAACCATTCAGATGAGGGTCTAACAAAGTTAGTGGATGAATGTTAATGAGCTTTGATAAAGGTTAGAAATATACATAATCATACTCAGGTGATAGACAGTGTATTGATAAAGACAGTTTTGTATTATTTCCTGACACTACTGAACAGAACCTTTTTTTGGAAGCATTAGATCTTTTTGTGTGTTCTGCACTGACATAAACAGTTCTGTCTATGGACCCTGGAGTGACCTCAAGGTCCTTAGCTTATAACTGTCTTTGTTTACTATCTAATAAAGAACATGGTCGTCATGTATCACATCAGCTCGATCAGCAACAAAACCATTTCACAAGGAAAAGCATGTAAAAATGAATAAAACCAAACAAACAAGAACTGGCTCCACAGTACAATTTGGCACAAAAGTCGTTGTGACTTGTCTCTTCTTTAACATCAGCGCCTTACCTGCGCTGTGCCCCTTCTGAAACGCTACATGAATGATACAGAGCTGATTCACTCCCCTGTGACTCATACACGTAAAAATACCTTTGTATGGATCAGCAGCAGCTACTTTTACGCACGAGCCACAGAGGCTTCCACGGCTTGATTCTGAGCAAAGATCCCACCAGAACTGATGTTTCTTTAACTATGTGGCTCTTTCCTTTCTGCTGTCATAACAGCAGACCGTGCAATTAGCACATTGCCTAGGAAGTCCTGAGTCCAGAAGTATTGGATTCATGAAGTACTTATGAGAAAATGTTTTTGGCACAGAGGAAATCATTATTTTCTGCTTTCCTTGTGAATTTAGCTACAAAACATTTCATGTTTTTGCAGCTAAGTCTGCACATGAGATGATGGAGACTGACCCCGACCCAGATATTAGCCTGGGCCCACAGTCACTGCACACTGCTAGCCAAAGCAAGCGGGAGCACACTGCAAGCGGCTGAGATGTCGGCCTGCCAGGCTGGAGAAACGCAGTCACACACTGAGGAGGGGACAGCTGATGATTTATCCTGTTGCCACTTTTTAAAACTACTTGTTGCTGGAAATCGCACCACGTTTGTCTAATTACAGCCTGTAAAAATGACATTACAGTGTGATTTAGATATGTAGGTGTCTGGTTTATAATGAGGATATAAATATCTCTATTATTTCTAGTTTTTTTGTCTTATTTGATATAACATTCAGCTTGTTGCTACTTAGTTTGTTAGTCAGGATATAACACAGTTTCTTATTTTCTAATGAACACATTTATAGGTTTTGCCTACAAACTATTGATTTTTACTGTTATTAGTGTCCTTAGCTTATAACTGTCTTTGTTTACTATTCAATGAAGACCATATTTATAGTTTTTCCCTAATTTGATACAAATTATGGTTTATTACGTCTTTATTAGATTACGTATTTGTGGCCCTTTTTATATAGGAGCCTTTCCCCTCTGATCTTCTACCATCGTTTTATCTAATACATTTTAGGGGCCTACTGTTTCACAAATAACAGCATTGAGTTGAGAAAAGTAAAGATTTATGTATCAGAACATTTTTCTTCTTCCGTCTCCCATTAATCATCTCAAGACCCCTGAGATTTATTAGGTGACCCTTCGACCAGTGGATCCCCGCGTGGGGAACCACTGGCCTATACACCGACTGGATATAGGGTTATGAAAAATAGCTCCGCCAATATCAGCTATAAGAATAAAATTCTACTTACACTTTGGGGTTAATAATCTAATAATCTGACATACACAGGTTTGGGGAGTACTGGGATACATGTAACGGGATTATGAAATTAGGATACAAAAAGCTAACCTGTATAGTACCTGTATTATAAAGTTACAGTAAAAATATGTAGTTAGATTACAGATACATTCAGTAAAAAAAAGCGGAGTTCCAACAGGATTGCAAATGAAACACAACAATGAACAATTCAAACTTTATTATAACTTAATTATACAGGTTACATGTGATGGCTGCTGGCTCGATACCTTCGTCGCTCAGCCAGTTGGGAAATTCTTGCAGCACAGGTGGTCCAGCTCCTGTCAAAAAAGGTTTTCGGTGGTGTCGGCCTTGTGGATTTGCTTGCCAAACCGCATATAGACCACGGTCATTTGGATCTTGGTTAACAGGTACGCCAAAATGCGAATTTCACCTCCGTCGGCCGTGTCCCTGCGTTATACGCCGAGGGGCGTAATGCTTCATAGCCAATGCTTCGGGCCAATTACCACATCATTACCTCGGACACGGGCCGGGCTCGGGCTTGAACGCAGCAGCCGCTCTGCCCCTCCCTCTCCGATTCACGTCACTCACATTATATTATACTGATCACATAGTGGTTCGACTATGTCGAATTCAAACCATGATCATGAGGCCCTGTGGACACTTACCATCGGATTCTCTACGTGCGCGTAACGCTATGGCGGTATTTAGCCTCCTCGTTCGCCGTAACGCTGCTTTGTAATAATGCTTTTCGTGGATAACGCGGCAGTATTTTCATGCTATTGGTTTCCAAAGTCGATGTTTCCAGATAAGCTTCAGAGATGAGCGCGGGAGCCAGAGCTCGCAGAGCGTCACTGGAGGTGACTCCACGCGGATGTCACCGGAGACATCATTACACAGGTAAGGCGGGAGGGTTCTCTCTCTGGAGAGGAGGTATGAAGAACACAGCCAGCTCGTTTCCATTAAGCAGAAGCGTAAACGTGAGACGCAGAGGCTCTTCAAAGCGCAGCCTTATTTCAAACCATTTATCGTCATGAAACACCGCAACAAACATTCTGCGCGCGAAGTCCATGGCTGCTGAAGAAAAGTGACGGTGAACACAATTGCAGTTTTTATATGGAGTAGGCTAGTCCGGCCCAGTTTCACGATGTCGTGCAGCGAATTGATTTGATTTAATAAAAATGACAGGACGATGGAGGGGTGTACAGTTTCATGAGCCAATAACGTGAAGGCACGTGTCTCAGTGAACCTGACTATTGGGCAAAGGGAAATCTGAAGAGAAATCTGATTTGATGGGTGGAGACTGATCAGGTGCTGTTCTGTCCAATTACTACTACTAAACCAGCTACTTTTACGCACGAGCCTCAGAAGGCTTCCACGGCTTGATTCTGAGCAAAGATCCCAGCAGAACTGAATTTAGTGAAAACACAACACAACCTCAAAGCAGCACAAGACAGAACACAACATTGGGTCGACCAGTCGTTTGTACAATTAGTGCGTTTGTTTGTCGGGCGCTGTGAGCCTCTGTGCCATCCAGAGCGCACGCAGGCTCACACACCGTCATGTGCTGGAGAAGCTTTAGGAGGAGAGTTTCCTCTGTCACTGCAGCTTTTGACTCTGTGCTCAGTGTCTGTAGTCTGGATGAATATGGACCATCATTAATAATCAATGGCGATTGTTTCACTGTACACACTCTGAATGTAATGAGTAATGTAGTTAGTAGTGTTCATCATTAATGTGGTACAGCTAATACACAGGGGCACGGTGTCAGTTTGGTGCGGTTTAAATGTTTTTACGCACATTTCTTATGAGCAGATGAAAGAACATTTTAAACAACGGGCCAGGACAACATGACAGTTTAAAGTTTGGACATGGACTTTAATGAGCAGAGGAGACAGATACAGACACACACACACACACACACACACACACACACACACACACACACACACACACGTTATAACAGACACATCTTGGATTTGATGAATCAGGCTTAAACAAGAGCATTTCAGTTTCACAAGGATGTAGAATTCAGCAGGGTAAAGTTAGATACACAACTTTAAATCTTGAAATGTACAACAACCGGCTCCTCGGCTTCATTTAGTGAAAGCCCACATAAAGGTATGATACACAGCTGATGAGAGTCGTACGGCTGCTTCCTCGTGACAGCGCACGGAGGAGCGGAACAGGATTCTTCATAGTCTTACTTTTCCACTGTATCCGAATCAAAACACGGTGAGTGGATATCTTTAACAAGAAAAACGAAAAAGAGGAATCAATTACTTTTTCAATGATTCGTCTTGATTCCCGGGCTCCCGAGCCGGGTTGACGCGCCGAGTCAAACCGAGTAGAGCCAGGCCGGCAGATCTAATGCAAACATCGGCCCCGATGTTTCTCTGAAATGATCCTCGGCCAGCGAGCTCCGCTCTGAGTCCCGCAAACTGTCCAAAGGGCGGAGAAGCTCGGGGAGGTGCGCTGTCAGAGATTTGCTTCGTCAAAGTGAAACTTCGGCTCCCGAGCCGGGCTGCCGCGCCTCCCAGCCTGGAAGTCCTTACCGAAAATCTGCTCTATAAAGTGCGACACATTGCCATGTTGAAGCAGAAAGAATGGCTGGATTCAGCGGAAGAATCATCGGGGCACTGCAGCAGATTTCTCTCCGGGATGTCATCTCTCGGTTTGCTGTACAGTTCTGTGACGAGGAGCCTCATGGGATGGTTGTTACCATTAACTTTGATGGGCACAGACTTATTGTGATTTCCATCTTTGTACTGCTGAGGGCGATATTCAACACCAACGGAGAAGAGTTGCAGTGTGTGATCACAGCCACACCAGTCACATAGGCTGACTGTCAGAGATTTGCTTCGTCAAAGTGAAACTCCGCCGATGTACACATCTAAACAATCGCAGGGTGGATGTGGATGAACCCTAATGTACCGGATGAAGTTGTGACTTCAAAAATATCGATGAAACAATCAAATGCTTCGTTTCTCACTCTGTCACTGAAATCATTAAATCATGTTTGGTAATATTGCTCTGCTGTCATTCTTTGATTTTCCAGCAAAAACTTTGGGCTCAGTGGCTCAAAACCACCACACATTTGTAAATAAGTATTGAGATTGTAACTTCATGAAACAAGGACTTTGTAGAGAGTCGTACCTCAACTCAGGAGAAGCAGAGGGTCGTGTAAACACAGACAGGTACAGCCGCACACATTATTACAGACAGATCTTGGATTGTTATAAATCATTCTTTCACAAGATCATTTCAATTTTACAACGATGTTAAAATTATATATTCTGAAGTCTGATACACAACTGTCATATTGGAGACAAACAGTCTAATTTGACATCTTGGGAAAAGTGGAAGAGCGCTGTGGAGCCGTACCTGATTAAAAACAGAGCACTGGGAGGTGAATTGTCTCTTCGTTTTTTCGCAACGCCTTACCTGTGCCGTGTTGCTCCGTGAATGCCACATAACTGACATCAGAGCTGCTTCACTCTCCTGTGACTCATACACGTAAAAGTACCTTTGTATGGATCAGCAGCAGCTACTTTTACGCACGAGCCACAGAAGGCTTCCACGGCTTGATTCTGAGCAAAGATCCCAGCAGAACTGAATTTAGTGAAAACACAACACAACCTCAAAGCAACATAAGACAGAACACAACATCGGGTCGACCAGTCGTTTGTACAGTTAGTGTATTTGTTTGTCGGGCGCTGTGAGCCTCTGTGCCATCCAGAGCGCACGCAGGCTCACACACCGTCATGTGCTGGAGAAGCTTTAGGAGGAGAGTTTCCTCTGTCACTGCAGCTTTTGACTCTGTGCTCAGTGTCTGTAGTCTGGATGAATATGGACCATCATTAATAATCAATGGCGATTATTTCACTGTGCACACTGAATGTAATGAGCAATGTAGTTAGTTGTGTTCATCATTAATGTGGTACAGCTAATACACAGGGGCACGGTGTCAGTTTGGTGCGGTTTAAATGTTTTTACGCACATTTCTTATGAGCAGACGAAAGAACATTTTAAACAACGGGCCAGGAAAACATGACAGTTTAAAGTTTGGACATGGGCTTTAATGAGCAGAGGAGACAGATACACACACACACACGTTACAACAGACACATCTTGGATTTGATGAATCAGGCTTAAACAAGAGCATTTCAGTTTCACAAGGATGTAAAATTCAGCAGGGTAAAGTTGGATACACAACTTTAAATCTCGAAATGTACAACAACTGGCTCCTCGGCTTCATTTAGTGAAAGCCCACATAAAGGTATTAAACATCGCTGTGGAAAAACGCACGATGAGTGTCGCACGGCTGCTTCCCCGCGAAAGCGCACGGAGGAGCGGAAAAAGATTCTTCACAGACTTACTTTTTCACTGTATCCGAATCGAAACAAGGTGAATGGATATCTTTAACAAGAAAAACGAAAAAGAGGAATCAATTACTTTTTCATTGATTCGTCTTGATGCCCGGGCTCCCGAGCCGGGTTGACGCGCCGAGTCAAACCGAGTAGAGCCAGGCCGACAGATCTAGTGGAAACAACTTTAAATCTTGAAATGTAGCCTACTGGCTCCTCGGCTTCATTAAGTGAAAGCCCACATAAAGGCATGAAACACCGCTGATGAGAGTCGTACGGCTGCTTCCTCGTGAAAGCGCGCGGAGGAGCAGGAAAGGATTCTTCAAAGTCTCACATTTCACTGTATCACAGGAATCAATAACGCAAAAAAACACACAATCATAAAAGTGTTTATGTGAGCCGGTTGTACAATTAGCATCCCGGGATCCCGAGCCGGGCTGCCGCGCCTCCCAGCCCGAAATTCCTTACCGAAAATCTGCTCTATAAAATGCGACACATTGCCATGTTGAAGCAGAAAGAATGGCTGGATTCAGCGGAAGAATCATCAGGGCACTGCAGCAGATTTCTCTCCGGGATGTAGTCTCTCGGTTTGCTGTACAGTTCTGTGACGAGGAGCCTCATGGGATGGTTGTTACCATTAACTTTGACGGGCACAGACTTATTGTGATATGCATCTCTACACTGCTGAGGGCGATATTCAATACCAACGGAGAACAGTTGCAGAGTGTGATCACAGCCAGACCAGTCACATAGGCTGACTGTCAGAGATTTGCTTCGTAAAGAGTGAAACTTCGGCTCCCGAGCCGGGCTGCCGCGCCTCCCAACCCGAAATTCCTTACCGAAAATCTGCTCTATAAAATGCGACACATTGCCATGTTGAAGCAGAAAGAATGGCTGGATTCAGCGGAAGAATCATCGGGGCACTGCAGCAGATTTCTCTCCGGGATGTCATCTCTCGGTTTGCTGTACAGTTCTGTGACGAGGAGCCTCATGGGATGGTTGTTACCATTAACTTTGACGGGCACAGACTTATTGTGATATGCATCTCTACACTGCTGAGGGCGATATTCAACACCAACGGAGAAGAGTTGCAGTGTGTGATCACAGCCACACCAGTCACATAGGCTGACTGTCAGAGATTTGCTTCGTCAAAGTGAAACTCCGCCGATGTACACATCTAAACAATCGCAGGGTGGAAGTGGATGAACCCTAATGTACCGGATGAAGTTGTGACTTCAAAAATATCGATGAAACAATCAAATGCTTCGTTTCTCACTCTGTCACTGAAATCATTAAATCATGTTTGGTAATATTGCTCTGCTGTCATTCTTTGATTTTCCAGCAAAAACTTTGGGCTCAGTGGCTCAAAACCACCACACATTTGTAAATAAGTATTGAGATTGTAACTTCATGAAACAAGGACTTTGTAGAGAGTCGTACCTCAACTCAGGAGAAGCAGAGGGTCGTGTAAACACAGACAGGTACAGCCGCACACATTAATACAGACAGATCTTGGATTGTTATAAATCATTCTTTCACAAGATCATTTCAATTTTACAACGATGTTAAAATTAAATATTCTGAAGTCTGATACACAACTGTCATATTGGAGACAAACAGTCTAATTTGACATCTTGGGAAAAGTGGAAGAGCGCTGTGGAGCCGTACCTGATTAAAAACAGAGCACTGGGAGGTGAATTGTCTCTTCGTTTTTTCGCAACGCCTTACCTGTGCCGTGCTGCTCCGTGAATGCCACATAACTGACATCAGAGCTGCTTCACTCTCCTGTGACTCATACACGTAAAAGTACCTTTGTATGGATCAGCAGCAGCTACTTTTACGCACGAGCAACAGAAGGCTTCCACGGCTTGATTCTGAGCAAAGATCCCACCAGAACTGAATTTAGTGAAAACACAACATAACCTCAAAGCAACATAAGACAGAACACAACATCGGGTCGACCAGTCGTTTGTACAGTTAGTGTGTTTGTTTGTCGGGCGCTGTGAGCCTCTGTGCCATCCAGAGCGCACGCAGGCTCACACACCGTCATGTGCTGGAGAAGCTTTAGGAGGAGAGTTTCCTCTGTCACTGCAGCTTTTGACTCTGTGCTCAGTGTCTGTAGTCTGGATGAATATGGACCATCATTAATAATCAATGGCGATTATTTCACTGTACACACTGAATGTAATGAGCAATGTAGTTAGTAGTGTTCATCATTAATGTGGTACAGCTAATACACAGAGGCACGGTGTCAGTTTGGTGCGGTTTAAATGTTTTTACGCACATTTCTTACGAGCAGACGAAAGAACATTTTAAACAACGGGCCAGGACAACATGACAGTTTAAAGTTTGGTCATGGACTTTAATGAGCAGAGGAGACAGATACAGACACACACACACGTTATAACAGACACATCTTGGATTTGATGAATCAGGCTTAAACAAGAGCATTTCAGTTTCACAAGGATGTAAAATTCAGCAGGGTAAAGTTAGATACACAACTTTAAATCTCGAAATGTACAACAACTGGCTCCTCGGCTTCATTTAGTGAAAGCCCACATAAAGGTATTAAACATCGCTGTGGAAAAACGCACGATGAGTGTCGCACGGCTGCTTCTCCGTGAAAGCGCACGGAGGAGCGGAAAAAGATTATTCACAGACTTACTTTTTCACTGTATCCGAATCGAAACAAGGTGAATGGATATCTTTAACAAGAAAAACGAAAAAGAGGAATCAATTACTTTTTCATTGATTCGTCTTGATGCCCGGGCTCCCGAGCCGGGTTGACGCGCCGAGTCAAACCGAGTAGAGCCATGTCGGCAGATCTAGTGGAAACAACTTTAAATCTTGAAATGTACTGGCTCCTCGGCTTCATTAAGTGAACGCCCACATAAAGGCATGAAACACCGCTGATGAGAGTCGTACGGCTGCTTCCTCGTGAAAGCGCGCGGAGGAGCAGGAAAGGATTCTTCAAAGTCTCACATTTCACTGTATCAGAGGAATCAATAACGCAAAAAACATACAAGCATAAAAGTGTTTATACGTTGAGAAGACGATACGTGCTTTACACAAAACTTTTATCATACAAATAGTGTTATTTCTCTGAGTATGTGTGCTCTTTAGCTCCTGAATAGTAAAATGAAATACATCTGATTGCATCATCATCCTCCAAAACTCCAACCATACAAAAAATGTATGGTTGGATATACATTGTATGGTTGGATAAAAGAAGAATGGGCCGAACAAGCCTACGCCAGCCTATAAAGACTGCATATCTGTTCACCGGCGTTTCTCCTTCTTCAGCAGCCATGGACCTCGCTCGGAGATTTTTTTCTGCTGTGCTCCTGTCAACCTGGCGGGTTTGTCTTTATTTTGCCGGGTTTGAAATAAGGCTGCGCTTTGAGGAGCGTCAGGGTCTCATGTTTGCACTAATGCGTAACCGAGTCGTGCTGGCTGTGATCTCCATCCCTCCTCTCCAGAGAGGGAACCCTCCTCACGCACCTGTGTAATGGTGTGGAAACCAAAGACAAGTCAACACCGCCTCATTATCCACTGAAAGCATTATTACACAGCAACGTTACGGCGAACGAGGAAGTTGAAGTACTCCACAGCGAAACTCGCGAGGAGGTAGGTCTATTCGAATGGCAAGTATCCACGGTCCCGTTCACGCTCATGACTTTGATTCACAGCATCGACACTCCGCCAATACAGGCACACGACCTCCTCCACTGAATGGCTGAGCGGCTGCTCACATAGGCCTTCACAACGAAGAGGAAGCAGTGTTGCCAACTCAGCGACTTTGTCGCTATATTCAGCGAGTATTCAGACCACTCCAGCGACTCTTCTTCAAAAAAAGCGACCAGCAACAAATCTAACAACTTTTTCTGGTGTTATTGGAGACTCTGACGTGAAAACACGTATCGTTACTCTTCTCAACGAGCAGCGGGTGCCGCCCTCGTCTTAAAGCACTCACAGGCAGCCCAGTCCCTCCCAGCTGCAGTCAGAGGAGGAGATGTTCACCCCTCCGCGTCCAGACTGCAAATGACTCACGCATGCGCGAAGCCGCCGCTGACTGGATCCCGCCCTGGCTTACAGTCATTTAGCAATTTCTAGAAACTTTGAGGGCAGCCAATAACAACTTTCCTTACCGAGGAGTTGGCAACAATGAGAGGGAGCAGATCCTGTGGACACCAGAGGCACTCCACAACGACATGAAACTTCATGTTAATGCTGCTGAATTCTCCTCTGAGAATGCAGCGGCATTAACTGCGTCCAAGCAGCGCACAGACCAATGGACGGGATCGATGCACTTGACAATGGCTGAACCACCACCACGTCTACATGAACGCAGGCTACACCCTTCTTTTTTAATTTTTTATTTTTTTTTGGCCTTTATGGACAGTACGACTTGAGAAATGACAGGAAACAGGAAGAGAGAGAGAGGCGGAGGGCCCCAGGCCGGGACTGGATGCTGCAGCGAGGACAAAGCCTCTGAACATGGGACACCAACTCCACCAACTGAGCTAATCGGCGCGAGCCAGAATTTCCGGACTCAGAACGTGCCGTCTCCCTCTGAGCGGAGCGACGTCCCCATCCTGAAGAATGGCGCACGGAGGTAGACGAAGTATGTGGCAGATATACAACCGAGATGAGCTCCGTGCCACGGTTAACAACTCCCTCACAAAGTTACATGACCGCCATAAAATGACAACTGCTGTGTGATAATGTTTTAATAAAGTTCTGGAAACTTTGTTGTCATTGTTTTGTTTCACACAGAGACACACACACACACTCGTCGACTTCTGCCGTGTGCTCTCATTAGGACGCGGCAGTGTTGTCATTCCTTCAGTGTGTTCAGGTCGATGATTCAGATAATCTTTGGAGATGAAGTCTCGTGGAAGTCAAAGCTCGCAGCTCTCCATCCCTCCTCTCCAGAGAGGGAACCCTCCTCACGCACCTGTGTAATGGTGTGGAAACCAAAGACAAGTCAACACCGCCTCATTATCCACTGAAAGCATTATTACACAGCAACGTTACGGCGAACGAGGAAGTTGAAGTACTCCACAGCGAAACTCGCGAGGAGGTAGGTCTATTCGAATGGCAAGTATCCACGGTCCCGTTCACGCTCATGACTTTGATTCACAGCATCGACACTCCGCCAATACAGGCACACGACCTCCTCCACTGAATGGCTGAGCGGCTGCTCACATAGGCCTTCACAACGAAGAGGAAGCAGTGTTGCCAACTCAGCGACTTTGTCGCTATATTCAGCGAGTATTCAGACCACTCCAGCGACTCTTCTTCAAAAAAAGCGACCAGCAACAAATCTAACAACTTTTTCTGGTGTTATTGGAGACTCTGACGTGAAAACACGTATCGTTACTCTTCTCAACGAGCAGCGGGTGCCGCCCTCGTCTTAAAGCACTCACAGGCAGCCCAGTCCCTCCCAGCTGCAGTCAGAGGAGGAGATGTTCACCCCTCCGCGTCCAGACTGCAAATGACTCACGCATGCGCGAAGCCGCCGCTGACTGGATCCCGCCCTGGCTTACAGTCATTTAGCAATTTCTAGAAACTTTGAGGGCAGCCAATAACAACTTTCCTTAGCGAGGAGTTGGCAACAATGAGAGGGAGCAGATCCTGTGGACACCAGAGGCACTCCACAACGACATGAAACTTCATGTTAATGCTGCTGAATTCTCCTCTGAGAATGCAGCGGCAATAACTGCATTAACTGCGTCCAAGCAGCGCACAGACCAATGGACGGGATCGATGCACTTGACAATGGCTGAACCACCACCACGTCTACATGAACGCAGGCTACACCCTTCTTTTTTAATTTTTTTTTTTTTTTTGGCCTTTATGGACAGTACGACTTGAGAAATGACAGGAAACAGGAAGAGAGAGAGAGGCGGAGGGCCCCAGGCCGGGACTCGATGCTGCAGCGAGGACAAAGCCTCTGAACATGGGACACCAACTCTACCAACGGAGCTAATCGGCGCGAGCCAGAATTTCCGGACTCAGAACGTGCCGTCTCCCTCTGAGCGGAGCGACGTCCCCATCCTGAAGAAAGGCGCACGGAGGTAGACGAAGTATGTGGCAGATATACAACCGAGATGAGCTCCGTGCCACGGTTAACAACTCCCTCACAAAGTTACATGACCGCCATAAAATGACAACTGCTGTGTGATAATGTTTTAATAAAGTTCTGGAAACTTTGTTGTCATTGTTTTGTTTCACACAGAGACACACACACACACTCGTCGACTTCTGCCGTGTGCTCTCATTAGGACGCGGCAGTGTTGTCATTCCTTCAGTGTGTTCAGGTCGATGATTCAGATAATCTTTGGAGATGAAGTCTCGTGGAAGTCAAAGCTCGCAGAGCTTCACTAGAGCCGGTGTCTGCACGCGGATGCCACCGTAGACATCCCCACACAGCGACATCAGGAGAGTTCCTCATCAGGAGTGATGAAGATCACAACCAGCTACTGTCTGTAATGGAGAAGGGTCAAAAGGCCAAGAGGCTCTTCATAACGCAGCCATTTCCAACCGGTGTGTGTGTCTAGGCTCTGTATAAACTCTTCATGTATATTAAATCAATCCCCCCGTGTCCATATGTTCATCCACTTAACACATAAATAATCAATGTGTAGGTTTGTTTTTCTTTTTAAGTGCAAAGTTGGGAACAAAAAAAAACATTCAATATCTCCTGGAGGATATAGGCTATGTACAATTAGTACAAAAAAGAGTAATCAATAATCAATCTACAAATCACAACACTGAATATGATATCCAAAGTAAATTTATATTAATCATGTCAGAAACAAATTAGTTCAGATGATCCATATAAAAGAGATCAGAGGACGGACTTTAGGACTTTAGTGATATCCAATTTATTATATCTGACTAAAATATTCGGGACACAGGGCGAAACAGAAACGTGTTCCAATGTTTCTTCAGTGTCTTTACAGAAGGTACAGGGGTCCACTTCAAATGTAAACCTTTGTTTAAGAAACTCTGGATAAATCTTATGAATTATTCTAAAATGAGTTTCTTTAACTTATGGGGAAACAGGCCACTTACTAAATTTGGAATGTGCTTAATCCACAACAGAAAAGGTTATCAGCTCAGGGACTGTATATGTAACCCTCTGTTATAATCTTGAAACACCTCAGAGTTCAGAACAGTTGTTATTACATATCAATTCAATTACAATCTGCAGTAACTAGACTTAATATTTGAATACATTGAAGTGCTTTGATACTTTACATATCTTACTATATTCTCTTAGCGAGCAATTTAACTGATACTTTTCTGTAAAAACCCAGATAATCCAATATGTTACAAACAGAATGTATCTCTCCAACCAGTTGTCAGAAAAATCTATGCTGTTACATAGTCTTTCCAAACCTTCAGAGAGAAAGAAACACCAGAGAGAGTTACGTTTGATCAAATATCTTTTACTTGCAGCAAGGGGAGAATCATACACGGTTACAGGTTGTAAGGCTGTTTCTGCAGATCTCCGCAGAATTATGTTAATCACAGTCTTTTATAACTCTGGATACAAAAGTCACACCCAGTGCCAGATGACAAGTTGTCATAGTACATGCCCTTATGTGTCTCATCTCCTTATACAGACTTTTCACAATCTTGCTTCTGTAAATACATGCAAATTACACATTCAGCAAACAAGACAGTCTCACAAGTTGTCTGTCACATTGGGTCAAGCAGGGTCAAATATAGACAAGAGTTTAACAAGTATTTCTCCATCACCAGTCATTCCCAAATATTGATTTCCCATTAATTGTAATCACTCTATTGTTCCACAGAGTTGTTCAAATGAGTAAATATCATGTTCTCCTTGTATTTCAGTGGTGTTATTAATAAGCATTTATTCGTAGTGGGGTTGTCAAAATAAAAAGCTCTGAGGAGATGGGACATCCCTGAAGAACACCCTGTAGCACCTTGACCCTTGAGGTCACTCCAGGGTCCAGAGACAGAACTGTTTATGTCAGTGTAGAACATCTCAGAAATAGATTTTTCCCACAAAACCCAAAAGGTCGAATGCTTCCAACGAAAAGTTCTGTTCAGTGGTGTCAGGAAATAATACAGAACTGTCTTTATCAATACACTGTCTATAATCTAACATATCAAGTATCACCTGAGTATGATTATGTATATTTCTAACCTTTATCAAAGCTCATTAACATTCATCCACTAACTTTGTTAGACCCTCATCTAAATGGTTTGCATACACATGACCACATAACTGTTTGTGATCATTACATAATAAGGTTATGGCCTCCAGCTGTCCAGTCAAAGTCCATCCTGCTTCATATTAAAGACAAATGTCCTGGTGAAGTACAGTACATTCTAAGAAGACATTGTAAAGCATCTCTCTTCTATCCTTCCAAACAAAAAGGTGTAAAATTCCACAGTTATCCCATCAAGTCCTGGTGAAATCCAATGTTTGGGTGCTCATCCAGCATGCCCCAACTCAAATAGATTATCAGCAAAAACAAATGAACAAACAATCATCACATCAGCGTGCGGATGAGCAAATATAGTCCTTAAATAAACTTTGGTGTGAGAAGAATCCAGCTAATTTGCTCGTATATTAACTGATATATGAAGTAACTCTGAATCAGCATGTCTTTGTGTATTAGTGTCTAATACTTTAAGTCATGAAAAGAGAATATAAAAGAGTCCCTCCTCTAATTTAATTAATATCCGAAGTGATGCAGTTGATTTGAATGTAATCAGGTAGCCTAAGTGTGAATCAGATTCACTCTTTCTTGGTATTGTTCTTGGCTTCACCAACAAGTATCATGTTCTCACTTTCTAATGAGTCAGCTGGTCAAAAGTTGTAGATTTTCACATTTAAATTCATGGTAAAACAATAACAGACGAAGCAAGTGTCATGCTGAAGAAGTTGATATATGGGGGTTTCCTCAACTGGTCACCTAAAAGTTGTTTTAACTAAAGGCTTATGGATGAATGAATTATTGATTTATTTACCATTACTTACAGCTTATAGTCTGTAGTGGAACATGTTCGAACATGTTTGCATTTCACTTGTTTCTACTCCCCTACACACACACACACACACACACACACACACACACACACACACACACACACTCGCTCTCTGGATTTGAGGCATACTCTGACATCTTATGGACAGAAACTGTAATTACAGTCTGTACAGTCAATGAGATGTGTGATCATATTTCTGAAATTGTCCCTCATTCATGCTCAGCAAACAGACTGCATGATGAATGTTCATTACTCAAACAGGGACAAATTCTGATTAGAGATCACATTAATATTGTGAATATTAAAATTCCCAGTTTTAATTCCAATTTTGAATAGTAAAATAATAAATAATGTAGGCCTGCTAGTACTGTTGTTGTGTAATACACCTGTTTTTGTTTTTGTCCATTAATAAAAATGTCATTCTTTTGTTAACAACAAAACGTTCACATTTAAACATTTAAATGTGAAACATAAAAAAATGTCGTCTGCCATCAACAACATTATTTTAGGTGATTCACTTTAAAGGGGCAATGCACAAATATGTAGCCAGAATTTCAGTTTAAAACATTCCAAAAATGAACAAAAATTAAAGAAACAATAATGTTGACATTCTGTCAATGACATATCTGTATTGTGTTGAAGAGGTGTTTACTGAAGTTAGCATGTTAAGCAGCTAGCCCTGCCTGTCCTGTACTGTAATACCATTTCGGCATGAGGCGACAGTCCAGTAGCCCCCCAAAGATGTATAAGAGCGGTAAGTTTGGTTTGTTTAAGTGTAATAACTGAACAAAATAAATTCACAGTGTCAAGAAAGGAAATACTCTGACATCTGACTTCAAGTTTCTTTCTTTTGCTGAACTTAGATGAGCTTTCATTCAAACCTCATTCAAAACGCACCAACACAGTCGTGGTTTGTCTTTCCACAATCAACTGTGGCTTTATGGAAATAAATCCTAATTCACAGAGTTAGATGTGAAAATATTCTGGGTGTCTTGTAGGAGGAGGTTCAGGCTGCAGAGGATGGCAGAGGACAGACGCGGTGACAGTACTGTCACAATCTTTGCAGGTTGACATTCGAGGTGCGTGTGTCTGCTAGAATCTGCAGGTGGAGCTGGTGGCTGCAGATTCCTGGCAGAGGCTCGTGTCTGTCAGCACTAATCTACTGATGGAGGCAGTAGTGTTGGTTTTCAGTTGCAGATGGAGGTGGAGGTTGAGGCCTCATCCATCTTCCAGAATCTGTAGGTGGAGGAAACAACAGGTTACTGGCAGAGACTGTAGGCAGAAGATAAAAGACACTTTAGGTGGAGATTTTGGTGGAGGCGTTGCATTTATCTGCTAGAATCTGCAGGTGGAGCTGGTGCAGGTTCCTGGCAGAGGCTTTAGGTGGAGGCTTGTGTTTGTCAGCACACATCTACTGATGGAGGCAGGAGTGCTGATTTTCAGCCAAGGATGAAGGTGGAGGTAGAGGCCTTAGTGGTCATCCAGAATCTGTAGGTGGAGACTTTCAAAGTGTTCAAGTCTCACATTTTCCATGTTGGAAGTCGGTTGTGTGCCGGTTGTCAGTCTCAGTTGGTCATTCGTTGTTATCCGGAGTGAAAAAATCTTCAGTTGAACCAAAAACTTTACAGAAATTGACGAGTGAAATGGGTAAAATGTCTTGTGTTGATGGTTTCAGGCTTTGTTTTTGAATGATGATCTGATAGAAATGTCCAGTTGTGACTGTGTCCTCTCTCATATTGTCTGATAGAAGTTTGGTTTCAGTCCTTATAGAAACAGCTCCTTCTGAGAGGACTACATATGAAGGCTTTTATTTTGACACAGCAACAACATTTCAGACTCTTTTATTTACTTTACTTAATCTATATCTGAGGTTCGTCAACTCTCAGCTTTTATGAACATTATTTCAGTAACATCACAGAGAGCGCAAAAAGTCATCTGTGTGTATTTTATTAATGGAGCCACACACACACACAATAGCAAAACCTAACTTCAAATCTCTGCACCTGATGTCACACAATTCTTCTATTAAGTCTGGAAAAATTTAGTTTAAAAAGTGATTAATAGCCTACATGTAAAATGGTTACATAGAGCCTCTTTTAGTTGAAGGATGAAGTTGTTTTCAAAGGTTTCTAAACGTTATTTGCTTTGATTCCTTAAAATGATTATTGTAATCCTACTTGTGCTGTGACTGAAATCACTGAGTGTCCCTCAGGTCAGCCATATTTCATCAGTGTTCATGAAAGGTAGTAGGTCTGATTTGAACTGATTGTTTGTTTTCACAGTTTGTACTTTTCCGTGTGGGAGGTCGTGAAGTGCGATTGTAGTTTCCAAATTTGACCCCTAGAGGGCAGAAGCACCTTGCGAGTATCAAGTTAGCAATATAATTATCATAAATACAACATATTACACAGTATCAGTTATATACACACAATCAGTGAAGACTGGAAATACTAATATTGTTTTTATTTGTGCTCTCTAAAAAAGTTAAAACTCACTAGCCAGTGGCCTGGCTTCTTTTGATGACGTCAAATGAGCCACATCCGCTTTGGTCGCTCGCGGCAGTAAACATGGCGACCGGCTAATGCAATCGTTCATTCAGACCTGGATTGATTTGTCTCTCAGAGTATAAACTACACGTTTTCCTTCTGTTTTGGTACCAGAGGTGCGACTGTAGGGTGTCCGCTCTGCTAGTTTTACTTGAATAAAAGGTACTTTCTAGTTTTACCTGCTGCGCTGCTAACGCAGATGCTAACGCGGCCCTAGCTACAAGTGCTAACTAGCCTGCTAGCTAACTTTCAAATAAAATGCTGCATGACTGCATGGGATTTAGACATGTATCACGTGGAATCATACCGTCTTTATTGTTTTTTCGGGCCACCTTAAATATTTTCCGCTTTGGGTTACGGTGTATCTAACACAAAGCGATGTTTCATTGGTATAACTTGTTATTTTGTTTTGCGTTGATTGTCAACATTATGCTAACTTGTTAGCTAATAGTACGTTAGTTACTGCTAGCCGTCATACTCAACGAGCCATGCACTGTTTGTTCATCTAAATCGTCTTATGCCTGCCACAGCTGTCTATTTTATCTTTCAACCATTAACGACTATTGTTATCACTAGTGTATTTAAATAAATTGGACGGGCTCTTCTCTCAAGCTACCGTAGAACTGATTGTGATTTGAAAATATATGGTGAAACTTTGCATGGATGGTTTTATTTAACTTGTCATCATTTGTGGGATTTTAATACTCTCCAGGGTGAAGGAGAAGCACCAGCACAATGGGGCGACGTTCGACCTCCTCCACCAAGAGTGGGAAGTTTATGAACCCCACCGACCAGGCCAGTAAGTATAGACCACAACCAAGCTGCTGGGTCCTGTGACACCCACCTGCTGGAGAGCACTAAGTAGTAGCAATCTACTGTTATCACAATGATAACCAATATGTTATTGTTTTCTTCCTTCCCCGCAGGAAAGGAGGCCAGGAAAAGGGAGTTAAAAAAGGTACTAATGGTCTTGTAACACTGTGCTTCATCTTCTTCAATACAGCAGTAATTTTATTTTGTTAAGCACACTTTCCTTTGTCAATACTTCTGCTAGAACAAGAAGCAGAGAATGATGGTGAGGGCGGCGGTGCTGAAGATGAAGGACCCCAGACAGATCATCAGAGACATGGAGAAGCTGGATGAGATGGGTGAGGGGGCTGAGTGCCTATACTACTTTTGAAATGCTTTTGTGCAGTTAAAAATAGGTCTGTGGCTGTACACGTCTTTACTTTTCTTTAGTTATGCTACTGCAAAATTAGATAAAGTTCTTATGTTTGAATGAGGTTAATATTTTCTCAACATTTAAGGCATTTGGAGCTATTTTAATCATCACTTGCAATTTTTTAAAATCATTTTCTAAATTTCATTTTTTCATTTTTTAAATTTCAAACTAAAGCTTTTCTGTAACACCCTCAACAGAGTTTAACCCAGTCCAGCAGCCCCTGCTGAATGAGAAAGTGTTGCGGGACAAGAGGAAGAAGCTACGTGAGACGTTTGAGCGCATCGTTCGTCTGTACGAGAGAGAGAACCCCGACACCTACAAGGAGCTACGTAAACTGGAATTGGACTATGAGACCAAACGAGGGCAGCTGGCTCTCTATTTTGACTCAGTCAAGGTGTGTTTGTGTGTATATTGGTTTGGATGCATATGTATGTCTTTATATTTCATGTATTTCATGATTTACTTTCATGTCTGTTATGTCTTCTTTTTCAGAATGCAGAGTCAGTGGAGGTTGACAGTATCCCTTTACCAGATATGCCTCACGCCCCCTCCAACATCCACATCCAAGACATCCCACTACCAGGGGCTCAGCCTCCCTCCATACTAAAGAAGAGCACCTCATTTGGGTATGTATTATCCTGTCAAATGTCCTGTGTTCAATGTTTCAGCAGGTAAACTCAATAAATGATGCTGCTGAGAATCACTTTGCCTCGGAGGTAATTCTGTTCTTATGTATCGCTCAGTAAAGGACCTCTGTCAGCATCCTCTGGACCGGTTTTGGCAACAGTGCCAGGTGTGCCACGTTTACCTCCAGGGAAGAAGCCTCCTGGGCCCCCACCTGGACCCCCACCTCCACAGGTCCTGGCACTATATGGCATTCCTTCTCGACGAGCTTACGGCACAGATGCAGGTGATGCACAAATGGTTCCCTGAATGCTGATTTTCCATATAATGATAGTAGGACCTTGATTTCAGGATTGCATTGCTGCTCACCTTTCTGCTTGTTACCCTGACTTGTTTTTCCCTGAACAGAGCCTTCCATTCCTGGTCTGGAAAAGGAAACCGCCATGGACTTGGGAAGAGATCGGGACAGCGGCAGTGATAGTGACAGAGATCGGGATGATGTGGACGACGACGAAAGCGACTCTGAGGAGGACAGTGAAGAAGAGAGAGATGAAGGCATAGATGGTGACCAGAGAATGAGTGTTGACAGGCAGGATGACGAGAGGGACAGAGATGAGGATAGAGACAGAAGTGACAGGCATGCAGGTGAGTGTTTCAGTGCCTAAGCAAATTTTTTTAAATTGTATTAAATTGATGTACTATTGGTTTCTGATCTTCTTGATTTTATTTACATAAACGTTACATGTTTAGGTATTTTAAAAGTGTTTTTGGGTTATTACAGAGAATTGTGCTTTTTGGGAAAAAGCATCGAAGTTGATACATGAGATATTTGGCGGCACTCTAAGATGCACAATGAAAATGTATACACATTAAAATATATGTTCTTACACCAATATGTTCTTTTGATGACTGTTTCATAATGTGTAACGTCTTTAGGTCGCAGTGTACGTTTCGCCGACATGACTCCAGAGGCACCGCGTGAAGGAAAGCGCAAGAAAAAGAGGCTGGTTAAGAGGACCAAGGCCATTACCCCCCTGCAGGCCATGATGTTAAGGATGGCAGGTACTGTAGTACACGAGTGTCTTTGCTACATACTTATTAAGCTAGTACACCTTAATTTCTATTTCTGATGACATGGTCTGTTTTTTTAATTTACAGGTCAGTCTGTTCCTGAAGAGGAGGAAGAAGAAGAGGTAGAGGAGGAATACACAGATGAATCAGACAACTCAGACATCGAGGACAGGGGGCCACCGGGGGACAACCAGCCCCACCTTATACCAAATCAGCGTATGCCACCCCCTGCCGGGCCAGTGGGACAGCAAGGACCTCCACACTTGCAAGGCCCACCAATGGCTGGGCCTCCACCTCTGGGTCCACCCCCAGCTCCTCCAATGAGGCCTCCTGGACCACCCTCAGGCCCACCTCCCGGCCCACCACCAGGTTAGTTAATGAAATAGTATGCTCCAAATCTTGATACTAGAATAAATCGCTGGATGTGTTGTTTACTGGATGTGTTCATTATTCATATGACACTATGCATCATTTAGACGTTATATTATTTTATGTTCAGGTGCTCCTCCATTCTTGAGGCCTCCTGGTATGCCTGGAGGCATGAGGGGTCCAATGCCTCGTCTTCTGCCTCCTGGACCTCCACCGGGTCGACCCCCAGGTCCTCCACCAGGCCCTCCTCCAGGCCTCCCACCAGGCCCCCCACCACGAGGACCCCCTCCCAGACTACCACCCCCAGCACCACCAGGTAGGCATACGTGTCTATCCACATATATGTAGCACATAAAATCAGAACGTAGACTGTGTTAGTTTTAAACTGCTTATATTCTTGTCCATGCATGAGCACATGCAGAGCAAATATGAAATGCCTTAAAGTAGAAAAACGATCTCTGTCTAGGCGTGTGTTTTCACACCATATCAGAAATAATCTCTATCTATACTGACACACCTGAAAACACATATCACATGACCATTCATGTACACTGGGCATGCACATGCTGGTGTAAACAGGGAGCAGTAGATTGTATGCTCGGTGGGTGGTCGCTTGCAGAAAATACTAAAATTTCTACTTTTACTTACTCTTTACTTACTTTTACATTTAGTTTCTGTAGTACATATTAATGGTACCAGGGCTGGTACCTAGGCAACAGGTAATTTTTCCTCAAATCAGGACAAAAATGATGAGGTGGAGAAACGTGACTGTGTTTCACAGAATCCTCCTCAATAATGCTGTTTTTAGTAAAACATTGTCTGCAGCCATTTTTGTCCTTTTGTCCATTTTTGTGTTTTCTATCATTGTGTTTTCAATGTCCAACAGTGTCTTTCTAAATGAAGACAATATAACATCCATTCCATCAATGTACAAACTCAAATATAGACTAGGGATGTCCCGATACAACTTTTTCACTTCCGATACGATACCGATATTGCAGCCTTGAGTATTGGCCAATACCGATATCAATCCGATCCGATATCAGCACGAATCATACATACTTTTATTACTTATTTAGTAGTGTGGAATGTTAGAAAGGGCTTGATCAAGTGATATTACTCAAAGAGAGAACAATAGTCAGCAACAGGGTTAGAAAAACTGACCCATTTATTATTAACCAATGGGTTACATACATTTTAACCTTCAATATAAGAATATTCTACAATTAAATAAAATAAATAAAAAATAAATTAGAAGACCCTGAAAAATAACCTCAATAAATCCAATAAAAACAAATTATACTTTTAAAGTGCAAACAATTCAAGTTCACTTCAGTTATTTTTTACTGTCAGTATATGGTGGGAACAACTGAGGGTGGGGACAAAAAAACAAACAACAACAACACAATATTGTCCACTGTCCAACTGCTCAAAGTTAAGAGTCCACAGCTCAAATTTCACTGACTGTGCCCAAAACAATGTGGTCATTGCTTTTAGTCTTCACTAAAAAAAATAGAGTGTAAAAAAAATAAATATATCACTCTAATAACAAGAGCAGAAAACAAATATTAAACCGGACATTACTCACCACCGACAGGGGCCGGTCATCGAGCACAATAAATTGGGCTATCTTTTCTGTTATAGCCAATGCCTTTTTGCCGTCCCGTGGGAGTTTGTCACGCTTTGCAAATGTTTCGGTCAGCGTTGGTTGTTTGAGGGAGCCAGAGGTTTGTTGTTTCTTAGCCTCGGTGGTCTTGCGAAAATCCTCATGCTGTGTTTTGTGATGCTGCTTCAAATGCGCGATGAGGTTGGTCGTATTAAACTTCCCCGGCTCTGTACCACCACGGGAAACTTGTGCATGACAAGTTTTGCACTCAGCTACAACGTCTTTTTCCGACTTTATGGAAAAATACTGCCACACGGCCGACATCACTTCTCCTTGCTACTTTATTAGCAGTAGCACACACACGCTGTTGTTGTGATCACGTGGGCTCTGCATGCATCCAACACGCAGAGCCCAAGTGATCACAACAAGTGCTGCTGGATAGAAGTGCTGGAGCGGAACGGACTGCTTGTATCGGAGCCCTTATATCAGAGATTTTAGATGCAGTCCGATATAATCCGATACTCGTTTTTTGGCTGATATCGGACCGATATCCGATATCAATATCGGATCGGGACACCCCTAATATAGACCAATACTATTTCACCTATTTCACTTTTGCCAGTGATGCTACATAAAATGATAAGAAGAAGTCTGCGTAATCGTTTCCAAAAAGTCTTTTCCACCATCCAAACGTAACTGCTGAAAATCGTTTCTGAATGTCTTCACCCTGTGAGGAGTTTTCCTAATGCCCATTTTCAGTGACTTAAAAACACTGTTAACGTGTCTTTGAAAGGGTAAAATGCATAGAAAAAGCTATGTTTTACAAATGTGCTGACAAGGCCGTACACATCATTAAATATACGTGTGTGTAAACCTACTGTATATTTCAAATCTATGGAGCACAAAGATGAATGTCTCATAAATTTCTCATCAATATGCTTCCGTCTCGTGTCTTTCCACAGGTATCCCACCTCCTCCCCCAAGAGCCGGAGGGCCCCCGCGTCCACTCGCCCCACCACTCTCCCTCTTTCCTCCACCTCTCAACTCCAATGTGCTCAGTGCTCCTCCCAACATCGTCCAGCGACAAAAAGGCGCAGGATCCAACCAAGATGGTCCACAGGGCAACATGCCTCCTCCGGCCATGCCCATGCCCATGAGACCTGGTGTCATGCAGATGCCACCTCCTCCAGGGACAGCTGCCGCCGCCACAGGCCCAAATGCTGGCAACAACCCACCAGGCCATCACCACACAGCTACCATCGAAAAGCGAGCAAACATCACCTCTGTCGCAGCAGCTGGAGGCGGCCTGGCAGCAGGTGCCAGTTCTGGTGGGGCCACCATCTCTGCCAAACCTCAGATTATCAATCCGAAGGCGGAGGTCACCCGCTTTGTGCCCACAGCACTGAGGGTGCGTAGAGACAAGAGCGGAGCAATGCCCGGGGCAGCACCTGGCCCTCTGGAGAAAGGAGTGGGTGGTGTTGGAGGAAGGAGGGGTGATGAAGGTATGGGAGGTGGACAGGGGCAGAAACAGCAGGCCGTAGCTGCTCAAATGGGATTGGTCAACCCAGTCCAGATGGGTGCCGTGTCTCAGTCCAACATGAAGACTAAGGACCAGGTGTATGAAGCCTTTATGAGGGAGATGGAGGGACTACTCTGAGACTCGAGGGGGCAGTGGGGCACGCTGAACAACAGGAGTGTATTTGTTTTGTGTTTTTTTTGTGCAGAGTTATAGAGGTAGCTGTCTTCAAGGCTGTCAGCAAAATCAGTTTGTCTTCAGTAACAAAGGAAAAACTGCTACGTTCTCATCAAACTCATCTTCATTTGATCTGGACTTTTATTTGTCGTATCGAAGAGAATGTGAATTTGATGTACGTGAGAAATCTGATTCTCTAATTGGAAAAAAATTGATTGGTTGCTAAAGAACACTATTCTCTGCACTGAAAAAAAGCCAAGTGCTCTTTGTCTTCATTTTGTTCGTCTTTTTTTCTCTGGCCAGCTATTTGTGATTTTTTTTTGGTATGATTTTATGACTGACTATTTTATTGGTGACCTGCTAAACGTGTACGACATAAAAATTTGAGGTGGAGAATGTTCGTTAACCACCGACAAAATACATGTCTGAAAGTGTTTTCTGCAGCATAATAAACGCGTCATGAACTTGTTTTCACCTCATGTTTCAGTGTGATGTGATTAAGGAGACAATATAGGCAAGTTTATTTATATAGTACCTTTCAGGCACAAGGCAGTTCAAAGTTCTTTACATGTTACAGAGAAAGACATTACAATTGCAATTAAGAGAGTTTAAAACTACCAACAACAAGCAAATAAAAAGTTAGAGATTTAAAATTAGTTAGGTATTTGATTTATTCAGTGATGAAATTTAAGTACATTCACTCAAGCACTGTACTTAAGTTAAATTTTGAGGTATTTGTACTTGAGTATTTCCATTTTCTGTATAATTTCACTCCATTTTGGAGAAAAAAATTGCACTTTTACTACACTACATTTATTTGATAACTTTAGTTACTAGTTACTTTGCAGATTGCAGGCTGCATCAGAGCTAACATAGCATTTTTTTATTAATTTAATTAGAAATCAGATTAAAAAAACAAAAACACTGATTCCGACAATCAGAAAAATGCCTGACTATTATTGGAAAGCTGCAGTAAACAGTAATGTTTTAAGCACTGACTTGAATGAGCTAACAGACCTCGGGTATTCAGAAAGCTTCTTCCACTTGTGAGGAGCATAGAAACTAAAAGCTACTTCACCTTGCTTAGGAACACTGAGTGAACGGAAAGGAAATGGCGTTCCACCAATTTGGAAGAATCCCGCTTAGCCTGGAAAGATAGCCTAAAAATATATAGGAAGGCCCTCCGCAATGCCAGAGCAAGCTATTACTCGTCATTAATAGAGGAAAACAAAAACAACACCAGGTTTCTTTTCAGCACTGTAGCCAGGCTGACAGAAAGTCACAGCTCTACTGAACCATGTATTCCTACAACGCTCAGTAGTAATGACTTCATGAGCTTCTTTAATGATAAAATTTTAACTATTAGAGACAAAATCCATTATCGCTTGCCCTCAACTGGCACTATTGTATCTTTAAACACAGGAACCTCAGAAACAGTTGTAAATTCTGACTTATATTTAGACTGCTTCTCTCCCATCGACCTCCACCAACTAACTTTGATGGTTTCTTCATCTAGACCAACAACTTGTCTCCTAGACCCCATCCCAACTAGGTTGCTGAAAGAAACTTTACCTTTAATTAGCACATCTCTACTAGAAATGATCAACCTGTCTCTATTAACAGGATACGTACCACAATCCTTTAAACTAGCTGTAATTAGACCGCTTCTTAAAAAGCCTAATCTTGATCCAGAAGCTTTAGCCAACTATAGACCTATATCCAACCTCCCTTTCCTCTCCAAGATCCTTGAGAAAGCAGTCGCCCACCAGCTATGTGACTTTCTTCAAAAAATTAGTTTATATGAGGATTTTCAATCAGGTTTTAGAGCACATCATAGCACAGAGACGGCACTGGTGAAAGTTACAAATGACCTCCTAATCGCTTCTGACAAAGGACTTGTCTCTGTCCTGGTCTTACTAGATCTTAGTGCTGCATTTGATACCATTGATCATCACATTCTACTACAGAGACTGGAACACTTAATTGGCATTAAAGGACCCGCATTAAACTGGTTTAAGTCCTATTTATCGGATCGATTTCAGTTTGTACATGTTAATGATGAGTCATCCCTGTATACCAAGGTTAGTCATGGTGTTCCTCAAGGCTCTGTGCTTGGACCCATACTATTCACCTTATATATGCTCCCTCTAGGAAATATAATTCGGAAACACTCCATAAACTTTCATTGTTATGCAGATGATACACAGTTATACCTATCAATAAAGCAAAATGAAACTAATCAGCTTACTAAACTCCATGCATGTCTCAAGGACATTAAGACCTGGATGACCTGCAATTTTCTGCTGTTAAACTCAGATAAAACCGAAGTTATAGTACTTGGTCCTAAACACCTTAGAGATGCATTATCTAATGATATAGCGAGTTTGGATGGCATTAACTTGGCCTCCAGCACCACCGTCAGGAATCTGGGAGTTATCTTTGATCAAGATATGTCCTTCAACTCCCACATAAAACAAATTTCAAGGTCTGCATTTTTTCATCTACGTAACATTGCAAAAATCAGGCCCATCCTGTCTCAAAAAGACGCAGAAAAGCTAGTCCATGCATTTGTTACTTCCAGGCTGGACTATTGTAATTCTCTATTATCAGGCTGCCCTAACAAGTCTCTAAAGAGTCTCCAGCTGGTCCAGAATGCTGCAGCACGTGTACTGACAGGAACTAAGAAAAGAGATCATATTACTCCTGTATTGGCCTCTCTGCACTGGCTCCCTGTAAAATCAAGAATAGAGTTTAAAATCCTTCTCCTAACTTACAAAGCTGTTAATGGTCAGGCACCATCATATCTCCAGGAGCTCATACTACCCTATCACCCAACTAGAGCATTACGCTCCCAGAACGCAGGATTACTTGTAGTTCCTAAAGTCTCCAAAAGTAGAATGGGAGCCAGAGCCTTCAGCTATCAAGCTCCTCTTCTGTGGAACCATCTTCCTGTTTTGGTCCGGGAGGCAGACACCCTCTCTACCTTTAAGAGTAGACTTAAGACCTTCCTCTTCGATAGAGCTTGTAGTTAGGGCTGGCCTGTCCTGGCCCAGCTCTTAGTTATGCTGCTATAGGCCTAGTCCGGGGGAGAATGACACACTGAGCTTCTCTCTCCTCCCCTCTCCTCTCCTCTCCATCTGTATACATTATGCCTGTATACATGCCCCATCTCTGCATGTCACTGACTTACTTCTTCCCCGGAGTCCTTGTGCTTTCTAGTCCTACAGGCTCCCATGGATCCTGGCCGCGCCCGGGTCGTGGATCGTGGATGCGCCCACTGCTATGGCCCTGCCTGATCGTGGATGCGCCCACTGCTATGGCCCTGCCTGATCGTGGATGCGCCTACTGCTATGACTCTGCCGGATCGTGGATGCGCCTACTGCCATGACCCTGCCTGACACCCACCACTACTGTCGCTAATATTAGTCACATCTGTTACATACGTTCCACTACTATTATTGTAATGTATTACTACATACTATCCTTACCATTAATCACTACTACTGTTATCACTAGTAATCACATTTCCATGTGCATTTCATTATTATTGCTGTAATACATCTTTATGTACTTTCACTCCTGTCAACCATCGCTTATAATTGAATACATTGTGATCTCGTTGATCTGCTCTGTACATGCGACATCTATTGCACGTCTGTCCGTCCTGGGAGAGGGATCCCTCCTCTGTGGCTCTCCCTGAGGTTTCTTCCGCATTTTTTTCCCTGTTAAAAGGGCCTTTTTTTGGGTCAAGTTTTTCCTCACTCGAATCGAGGGTCGAAGGACAGAGGGTGTCGTCTCTGTACAGATTGTAAAGCCCTCTGAGGCAAACTGTGATTTGTGAATTTGGGCTATACAAATAAAATTTGATTTGATTTGATTTGATTTGAACCTGTCCCAGATGACCTGAGGCGTCTGGATTGCTTGTTATGGTGAAGTAAATCAGAGATGAATTTTGGACCAAGTTGATTCAGTGCTTGAAGAAAAGTATTAGGATTTTAAAATATATCCTTTGATACAGAAGAAGTCAGTGCAGTGATTTAAGGGTCAGTGTGATGTGCTCCACTTTCTATGTTTTAGAGAGGACTGTGGCTGCAGCTGTCTGATTGATTTCTGTGGACACACCATTACAAAAGTATGGACAACACAAAAATAAGCACAAACATGTATACAAAATAATTATATACATATACACAAAATCATTCTATACATATACACAAAGTTATTATAAACATATACACAAATTAATCATATACACAAAATAATTAGATAGTATAACAATGTATTCCAGGATACTTTATATGTTTGCCTCAAATTAACTTTAATAGCCTATCTAATCTAATATTATATATATTTTAAATAGTATCTATTTTTTAAGGGGTGGGGTAAGTTTAATAAGATTTCGGTGGTGCACTATACCTCGTGTGGCGTATGTTCATATTGTCTATGCGTGCTGACAAACAAGGTCGTGCTAAAAACAACAATTCCCACCATCCATTGCGGCACGAAACTGTTTCCGCATTTGCGCTTTGGGGACCTGACGACACGTTGGGGCGAAAAGCATGGCGGACGTTGAGGAAAACGTGAAGCCAAACACAGATGAAACACTCGACGGTTCGAGTAGTGATGATGATAACAGTCGGTCTAATGGTGGTGAAGTCGATGAGACAGTGAAGAGCTTCAAGGACCTGGTAGGTTTATCTCACAGTGAAGAGGAGACGCCATTTTAGCAACGTCAACAAGCAGCAGCATAGCAGTTTGAGCTAGCTAAACTAAGCTAGTTACACCTGTGTGTTTATAGTATGAAATATACCTCCAGTCTGGCTATGGTGAAATAACTGTTGTAACTTGGTATCAAAACATTATCAGCAGCTGACAAAGGTCTTTACCCGGTGTCTGTGCCGTTCACAGGGTGTCACTGAGGTTCTCTGTGAGGCTTGTGACCAGCTGGGATGGAAGAGTCCAACAAAGATTCAGGTAGAAGCTATACCTGTAGCCCTGCAAGGTGAGTGATCTGGTGACGGTAACATGTTTCTGTCAGCTGAGTCTTTCAGAGAGGGCTGCTGCTGATGCCACTGTGTTTTCTGTGCAGCCCATCAAATCAAATGTGCCTAGAATACCTGTAACACAGTGTACAAGTACTCCATTAGTCCTGCATGCAAAACGTTACATGAGTAAACACACTCGCATAACAACACAATTATCAGCTACGTGTGCCTGATGTCATTATGCAGCAGTCTTAGCCCCGTCAGCACTGCATCAATACATTACATTATTATATTGTTATCACTGATGCATTAAACATTTAAACTGCATTTCAATGTTGTAGCTATTATAGTTTGTTTCATTTACTGCATGACAATGCATCATATTTTACATGTATATCGGTGTTTGTGATGGACGGTTTGCAGGATGTTTTTGTGTTTTTCACAGTCTGTTTTTTGTTCCAATCAGCAAGGATTTCTGGCATTGTTAAAGGTTTTTAAAGTCTTAATCAGCAAACGAACCCTCTGCTATATCTGCTGAATAAATGGGTGAATAAAAAGTACGGTGTATTAGGGCTGCAACTAACAATTATTTTCACTAACAGTTAATCTGTCGGTTACTTTCGTGATTATTTGATTAGCTGTTTGGGCTGTAAAATGTCAGAAAAGGCTAAACAAAAAAAAGTAGATCAGTGTTTAACAAAGTCCAAAACGATGTCCTCAAATGTCTTGTCTCAAAACCAAAAGATATTCAGTTTAGAGGAGTAAAGAAATGAGAAAATATTAACATTTTGCAATTGGGAATCAGAGAAGTATGATTCAGACTGATTAATCAAATAATCAAATATCAAAATAGTTGGCAACTAATTGTTTAATCATTCAATGCAGCTCTTCTGTACATCTGTCTGAAACTTTTTGAGTTAGAATTGAAAAAGTTAAATAAAATGGAAAATTCTCAAGTTGAGTGAGCTAATAACTTCAAATTATAGTACAGAACTGGAGTATATGTGTTACTTTTCCTCCTCGGCCTGTACACATGACTTCATTAACTTCTGTTTGTGCCTTCTTCTTGAACTACAGGAAAGGATGTTATCGGCCTGGCAGAGACTGGTTCAGGAAAGACGGGTGCCTTTGCTCTGCCCATCCTCCAGTCACTGCTGGCCTCACCCCAGAGGCTTCACACCCTCGTCCTCACCCCCACCAGGGAGTTGGCATTTCAGATCGCTGAGCAGTTTGAGGCTCTGGGCTCCAGCATTGGTGTTAAGTGTGGTACGTGTCCAATTAACTTGTTTACATAGATCCAGAAGGGATTCTTTGGTTCTGTACCTGAAACTTGTCTCATTTCTGTTGCAGCTGTCATCGTTGGAGGAATCGATATGATGTCCCAGTCTTTGGTGTTGGCTAAAAAACCACACATTGTTATTGGTAAGGCAATTATTGAAACTATGATGAGTATTTCACAGTATTTATGTAGCACCTAGACCTGCGTTATAATCTAAGAAGACATGGAAATCTAATTTACAAGATGGGACCTTTTAATGTCTATGAAGACTTTCAGTCATTTCAATATGCAACAGTTTGAAAGGATAATAATTTTGGCATCAATGTGATGAAGTGAATGTAATATGTTTACAGCCACACCTGGTCGGTTGATAGACCACATGGAGAACACAAAGGGCTTCTCCCTCCGAGCTCTGAAGTTCCTGGTCATGGATGAAGCAGACAGAATCCTCAACATGGACTTTGAGACTGAGGTAGGTAGTTAGAAACTCTTGATTTCATTCAGTGCAACATGTTCCCACTAGGGCTGCACAATTAATCGAATTTTAATCACGATCACGATTTTGGCTGCCACGACTAAATTAAGATGATCGTCGCGATATTAACATTTAAAAAGCGGGCTCTGTTGCATATCAAATCAAGCACTTTCTCAACCCAATAGTCAGCCAACCACCAGGTGGCGAACGAAAGGTTAGGGCTTCATTAAGCTGCCTAACTAGCAAGCGAGCGCACCCTGCAGCAGCGACAGCCTCAAATAATATTCAACAATGTGACACCCCGTCTTGACATATAGCGACGCGACAGCGAGCGAGCAAGGAAAAGTGATTAGCATGTGTACTTTTCAATCAGCCTGTCCTGACGTGCCACGAGCGATATCGCTCCGTCCAGCGATGTCGCTCAACCCTGAAAAAATCGCTCACTCTGTCTCTATCTGGACGACATTTCGCGGCGGTGTCCCGCCCCTACATTTCTAAAACTTCTAACTTCCTAAACTCCTTCTCTTTTCAGAGTTGTGTCTGCGCCACAGGGCAACACAACTAACTTATTCAACCACCTGAAAAAACACCACAAACCCAAATATGATGAATACATGAAGGCCAAAGCTAACGCTGGTCCACTAAATCCCCATCCGTGTCCAGCGCCAACCCAGACAACCCAGGCACTTTATGGTTGCACTCTGCAATGGCATATTTATTTTTTGCCCTTTGTCTTGGGTACATTTTATTTTATTATTTATGATTTATTATTATTTTAAGTTTCAATTTGAAGCCTTGTTCACATACGGTTTGTTTAAAAAAGTGCAATAAAAAGATGTTTTACCTAACGTAATGAGTAATCGTGATTAATAATCTTGATTTCAATATTGATAAAAATAATCGTGATTATCATTTTGGCCATAATCGTGCAGCCCTAGTTCCCACTATATTTAGCTTCATTTTGTTTAATTATCTCTATTGAATAGGAAGAAAAGAAATCACTCAAGTGGAAACATTCATTAATTTTTACATTTCAATAAAAAATAATGAAACTTGTCTTTCCAGGTGGATAAAATCTTGAAGGTGATTCCCAGAGAGAGGCGCACTTTCTTGTTCTCTGCCACCATGACCAAAAAGGTAGACAATAGTTCTGCTTTGTTCTGTGTTACTGGCTGCTGGTGCTGCAGGTACACCAGGTGACAGAAGAGTACTGACAGTCTCTGATTTGTTTTACAGGTCCAGAAACTCCAGAGGGCAGCTCTGAAAGATCCTGTGAAGTGTGCGGTATCCACCAAATACTCTACAGTAGACAAACTGCAGCAATATTATGTCTTTATACCATCAAAGTACAAGGTAGATCACACAGAAATGCACATTCTCTTTTCATATTTAAATGTCTGGAAACAAATCCTGCATATCAATGATGCTGATATTTCTATAAAGCATATTTAAGGTTGTGTCTGTGCCTGTTTCCGGCAGGACTGTTACCTGGTCTCCATCCTGAACGAGCTGGCCGGCAACTCATTTATAATTTTCTGCAGCACGTGTAACAATGCCCAGCGGGTGGCGCTGTTGTTAAGGAACCTTGGTATCACTGCTATCCCTCTTCATGGCCAGCTTAGTCAGGTAGAGCCTCAGTGAAACACACACACACACAAACACACTCCCTGGAATCACTTGGCTCTAAGAATTGCAAACGTTTGTCCTCTCAGCTCTGCTTTGTTTTTCTCGGTTTACATTTTTGATAAAACAGATTCTGGTCTTTTCTACTGACAGACACCATCATTCACAAGGCCTGTTGTTGTAGTGCAACAATTATGCAGAGCTGTCCACTGCATTTTCTGCAGCTTACAGTAAAAATCACAAAACAAAGTGTTCCAGAGTTGTAACGATTAATGGACTAATGAAACGACAAGAAGTTATTTTTGTATTTTTTTGAAGCAAAAATGACAATGTGCTGGTTTCAGCTTCAAGTTCTACTTATTGTCTCGTAAACTGAATATCTTTGGTTCTTGTGTTGTTGATCACACCTTTTTAAGCCATTATAGGATTTCACTGTGCACTTTGGGAAATAGTGACATAGTGCATTTGTGCAAGCACAATGTGCAATGAAAGTCATTAGTTGCCGCCCTACATCACTGCACTGTTTGCAACAGCATTCTTTGGTGCAATCTTAACACAAAGTTTGGTATTTGGGGTGCCAAAAGATGTCCTTTGTGTAACTTATAAACATTAACAACTCATGTCAGTTAATGTCTGTCATGTTGTGATCTTAACTCTAAGATAAATTCATGTTTGAAGCAGTTGTGAGATTGCATTTATAATATCTACCTCATCAGAGATCTTTCCATCTTCAGTTTTCACTGCTTTCATTTCTTAACTGATGTGCTTAACCATAAGTCTTTTATTCATCCCTTTTATAATAAATAAAAGATAAAAGTGCTGTGGACACACTAATACAGCTAAACTACTCTGCATTTTTTTCTTAATTAAAAAAAAAAGCAATTTACTGTTATTATCATCACTACGTAATTAATGTGATGTTATTATGTACTGTAAATACATACAGTCAAACACTGAATGAAGCTTTTTAGGAAGTTTTCCCAGTAGTGCAAAACTTATGTGCAGTGTCTGTTTTGCTGTCTTGTTATTCACTCTGGATCCTCCTCCCTGCGTCATTCAGAACAAACGTCTTGGAGCGCTGAACAAATTCAAGTCCAAGTCTCGATCGGTGCTGCTGGCGACCGATGTGGCTTCCAGAGGACTGGACATTCCTCATGTCGACTGCGTCATCAACTACGACATCCCCACTCACTCCAAGGTACCTCAGTGCTGACGTTCACATTCCCAGTTATTTGATGATTGTTTGATTTGACTTAAATTTATCTTTGGATCTGTCTGCCCTTATAGGACTACATCCACAGAGTCGGAAGAACAGCCAGAGCAGGACGGTCGGGGAAATCCATCACTTTTGTCACTCAGTAAGAACTTCCTCTCTGATGTCTTGAGACTTGATTGGATCACTTTTTTTATTATTTTGTGTTACACATATTGTGGGTGTCTGCCACCTTTATGATGGGTTTCTGTTTATGCTCCAAGTAAATAAGTGACTATGAGATGACTTCAGTAAACTGACACATTCTGTTATCTCAGATATGACGTGGAGCTTTTCCAGCGAATCGAAACTCTGATTGGAAAGAAACTCCCTGCCTTCCCGACCCAGGAAGACGAAGTGATGATGTTGGTAGAGAGGGTGAGCGAGGCCCAGAGATATGCCCGGCTGGTAAGTCATCTTTACTGTACGAACACTTTTCTGCCCAAATAACTGGAATGTCCTCTCAGACAGACAAATTGAATCTTCTTCATTGGTAGAAAAAGACTGAAAGGACATATTGACAGACGTAACAAATGAATAACACATGTTTTGATTGAGAGTGATGGAAAACTAGTTGGCAAGTGAGCAGAAAAGTCTAAACAGTTAGCTAATAGTAATAGATAAATGGCTAAAATTGCTAGCTTAAAGGAATGGACAATCAGTTTAAATATGTAGCTAAAAGTAATGAAAACGATTAGGTATCGTCAGCTCAAACGTACTATAAGGACCTTTTAGCTGGTTACGAAACAGTCTCAATTTGATACTGATGTCTCTATATGATCTTCACAAGCGAACGAGACCATCACCAAGAAGACTGACTTTTGGGCAGATTCTGATAATTCAAGCTTTTACAGCTGCTCTGTAGTCTGGTGGTGTTTCAGCCGATACTTCTGTACAACTGGCTTATAAGGTAGTATTTTATGTTGGCCTTACTACCAAGCTATATTTTGCTGTTGGCCTATTATGATGAAGACATTACATTATTGGGGAATGCTGATTACTTAACCTTTTAACAAAATTACTATTATCACAGGGGCAAGTTCCTTGTAGCTGCTTTCCGGTTTTAAAGAAAGAATAGATGTCATATCTGTATTGTTTACTGAAAAAAAAAAAAACCCAATTAACATTAAATTGTTACAACAAAATGTCTTGTCTTCCTCAGGAAATGAAGGAGCAGGGTGAGAAAAGGAAACGGCCCAAAGTAGGAGACGGAGACGAGGATGACACAGAACAAGCAAGCGGAGTGAGGAAGAAAGTGAAGGGAGGACCAGGAGGAGGTGGAGGACGAGGAGGAGGAGGAGGAGGAGGAGGTGGAGGACGAGGAGGGATGAAGAAGCGGGGTGGAGCAGCGTGGAGGGGAAGACGCTGAAGCCTCTGACACGAACAGACTGTACATACCCACAACATTATGATGCCTCTCTTGTTTTTCATATCCAACTTGAGCATGCTTTTCTGTATTTAGTACGGAAGCAAACTAATTAATTATAGAAAACATGCTTTTTCTTGTTCTTGTATGAGAGTTTTCCACTTGTAATAAAAACGCCTCAGTAAAACCAAAAGCCTGTGTTTGTGGGAGGCCGATGTGTGATTGCGGGAGTAGTGTTGAGGGTAAAATGGTGCTGTTGCTGCTTTCAGACACAAGGGGGCGGTGTTTCAGTCTACAGCATTTAAATGGAGAAAAGCTACAAATCTACATAATTTTCTTATGTTTTATTTTTATAATTTCAGAATTATAAAAAAAGAACATATTTTAAAAAGAATGCGAGATATCAAATAAATGTTGAGCAGTGATAATAAAAGTTATTTAATAAGTCATGTAGGCAAGCAACAATTGCAATAGCAACCCTTTTTTTATTTTCAAGCATGTTATTGATTGGCAGCAAATTGGGGGGTTGGTTCATTCCAGCCAATCACAACGAAGCAAAGAGGGAGACCGCAAAGTGAGAGCCCAATTGTCTGTGGGCTGCATCCAGTGGGTGTGTGTAATGCATAGATATTTGAGGGATAGATTTTAAATGGAGATAATCACACCATAATGTCCTGAGAAAATGATTATTTTAATGTGTTTGTCCATGAGATAAAGCATATTACGACTGTCCTGAGTGCATACAGCCCACATCACCGCTCAGGTGAATCCTACCACACGGTGTCACAGTGGGTGTATTGATGATCTGCATGGTCACTCTCTATGTGAGCGCACAGTCCATCGTAGGCGGGGAGCCGCAGCAGCAGCAGCGGTCAAGTGTGCTCTGTTTAGGAGGGGCTCCAGTGTAGAGGCAGCGCTCTCTGTGCCTGTGCTGCATACCAAAGCCCAAATACATGCCTGCATTTCAATTGTGTGTGGTAGCTAGTTGCACACAGGGTCGCGTCAGGGGGATATCGGAGTGCTCGGTGAACAGGATCTGACCGCTGCTTTCACTGACTGACACCAGGTGAGTTATTGTTATTATTATTATTGTTGTTGTTATTATTCTCATTCACAACGAGGACCTGGAGGAGAGAGAGCATGGGGGTGTTGGACCAACGGTGTGGATGGACGGAGCAGTGTTGAGGATGGAGGATGGACGGTGCTCTGGAAACTTAGTTTGGCTGTTTGGTTAGTGAGTTCAGAGCCCACCTTTTTTATTCTCAGGTAGGTTAATGTTAGCCTGAGTTGCTGACCTGTTTGTTAACCCATACATGTTATTGAGGTTATGGTGAAACAACATAAAACAAAGTGCTAAAGCTAGCTTCATGATAACTATTTAATTCGAGCTAAACTAAACTTGCTACCTTCCCTGAAGCTAGTTGTTTTTGCTTATTCCCCTGGTAATACACATACTTTTAGCCATCATTAGCAACCTTATTTGTCATATGTTCTTATCAAAATTAGCTTAATTGGTTAGCATTTCCATTTGCGCAGGTGAATTAGCGCAGATATTAGCCTAATATTTGTAAACAGGACTTCCTCCCCTCCGGACTGTTTGTTTCTCTGCTTTCTGGGGACTTGCCAATGCACAGTCATCGTATCTGTTGTATAAGCGCCATCTGTACAGACAAGTGCAGGTTGTAGATATTATCAGGGCGACATGGTGATGTGTTAACTGTGGGGTTTTCCCCACACTGCCAGGTTGACACGCCAGTAACAGTAATGGGCCATTCACGACGTCCAGTTTGATCTGTCGTGAGAGCGGAGCAGCCTACGCAGTATGCGCATTAGTATTGTGCGGCTCCATTCAGTGAGAAGAAGAAGCGCACACCATCAGACCTGCACTGAAACCTGCCTTTAAAATGTGCTCCGACTTTTAATTCGTGTGTCATGCTCTGAGCATGTCCCCTCCTCACTGTGTCCTGTGTATTACTCTGTCATACCACATATCAGGGGTACACCGATTATCAGCCCTGGACGATTTTCCCAGTTATCGTTATTGGTGATTTTTTTCCATCAGATTGCTGATAAAATAAACACATTTAAAAATGTATTATTTTGGCTCCTATGCAGCATCATCTCACAAAGTGTCACGCCCACAACAATATCTGATTGGTAACATGTCACAGTTATAAACACTGAATAATCAAGGAGTAACTAACTGTTGTGGAGAGGAAGTATATAGTAGCCAAAATAAAGTACCTGAAAATTGTGCTTAAGAACTGTACTTGAGTAAATTGTACTTAAGTTTTTTTCCATAACTTGATGAATATCGGTCCCAAATTTCGTTTTTCAGTGTCCTTAATTTCTTATAATCGGTATCAACATCAGCCCTGAAAAAGCCATATCAGTGGACCCCTACCGCATAAGAGTGCAGGAGATTTATTTTGTCCCTGTCTCCTATCATTGATCTGACTGTTTATAATATGATTTGTCATATATGTATTAAATATTTACAGTTTAAAAAACGAAATAATAGCAAAAAATACAAATAATCATAAAGTGAAAGTACAATATCCCTTTGTTGAGTCTGTACTGATCACAGACACCATCTGTGATCAGACATGTGTATGCTGTTTCTGATATTTTATATCCCATGTATTATGTCTAAAGTACCACTCCCTGTCTGTCCTAGGTGGCCACGTTGCTCTGGTTAACCGCAGCTAAGATGTCTCATCGAAGTGGGCAAGAGGACCCAGAGCGGTACCTGTTCGTGGACCGGGCTGTGGTTTACAACCCAGCCACGCAGGCCGACTGGACGGCCAAGAAGCTGGTGTGGGTACCCTCAGAGCGCCATGGCTTTGAGGCAGCCAGCATCCGGGAGGAGCGCGGCGAGGAGGTGCTGGTGGAGCTGGCCGAGAACGGTAAGAAGGTGGTGATCAACAAGGATGACATCCAGAAGATGAACCCGCCCAAGTTCAGCAAAGTGGAAGACATGGCTGAGCTCACCTGCCTGAATGAGGCGTCTGTGCTGCACAACCTGAAGGACCGCTACTACTCGGGACTCATATATGTGAGTGACTTTGACCAAGACCCTTCAAAGATTGTCTGTTTTTCTTACTGTGTATACTTTCCACAGTGGGGAAAGATTAACCTCAAATCTCAAAGATCCCCTGGGTCTCACAGCTGTAGATTCAATTTCACCCCAAGCTATTATAATTGTGAAATGATCTTCAGTATTGTTGCTTGAATGCACACCAGTCTTAACTTTTAGCTGTCTTTTGCATTCTTATGTTAAAGTAAGATCTGATTTGTCAGTGTTTGTTTGGGAACAGAGAGGGCATTGAGCTTTTGGCTGTTCTGAAAGAATCCTGACCACACAGACACACACATATTTGCACACAGTATGAGTGACAGGTCTCGCTGGTCTTTTAAACATTGCCAGACTTTAACCGCCGCTGATTCTTCTCTCCTTAGTGCCTCTAGGATACAGATTGTTGCCTCCCATCGTGGTTTCCCTCTCACCTCAGCCAAAGGCAGGCCTCCTACATAAACACGACTGGTTTCAGTTTGTTTGTCCTCCTCTGTGCTTCTACTGGCAGGCCTTGTTTGATCACAGAGATGGCTTGACCTCTCTCTCTCTTCTGTGGCAGACCCACTGTGCAAAAATAAACAAATTTGGCCCAAAATATAGGTTACAAAGAAGGATTCTGTCACCTAAGGTTCATTCCGTTCCACAAGACCAACATTTTTAGATTTATAAATAAATGTAATTTATTAGAGTACTTTGGAAAAACTCCCTGGTCAAAAACATAATCCAAAACAAACACATTTAAATTTACCTGAGTATGGACAATGCATTGATTTTCTTGTCTAGTCTCTTAATTATATGTTACATTCTGAATTAATCAGAGTCAATGTCTGTAGTTATTTGTATTGTCGCATTGACACTGTCCCCATAATCCAATTTGACTACAGAAGGAGCTGCTCTGTGATGTTCTAGTTGTGATCTTGACCCATTTAGTGACATGTTTTCCAGGAATAGAATGTGGGTTGGCTATCATCTGAGAGACTCTGGTTCAGAGACTGCAGGGGCAATTGTTGCTCTCCCCATCACATCATGATAAAACATCATCACTGGCTCTTGACCCTTCAGCGAAGGTGTTATTATCAATTTCCCATATGCTTTGAATTGACATGCAAGTCCCCCGGTTCCCTCCTGGGTTCCTCTTCATTTTCTCTCTCATACCATGGTGTCATGGTTTCTACTTCTTCGTGGTTCAGAATTGGCTTTGGAGCTTGTTAATTTGCCCCATGGCCAAGAGAAATTGAAAACATGTGTCTGGCTGTTTTGGTTTTCTATCAGGAAGAGAATTTTCCCATTCAGCTCACTCTTAGAAGAAGAAACCCCCAACTTTTTCCAGTGTGTTTGACTTACCCCCCAAAGCTCAGCTACATCTACTGCAGACATAATATAATGCCTCCCCCAGGCTGTGTCCTTAGTTGGGGTGGATGCAAGGGAGGACTTCCCTGTCTGAATCATAGTGAGATCAGCATAGATCTGCTAAAGTCTGCTGCTCACCTACTTTTATGTAAATCTTTACGTTTTAACCGGTATGGTTTTACTGGGCATGCATACTACAGTCTGTAGTTCACTTCACTTTCAGATGTTCAAGTGGCTCCTCTGCTCTCAGTTACTTTGCAGTTAGGCACTTTTTTTAAATACAGATAGGTAAACTGGGTATTTTGAATCAAGATCCAACAAAAAATGATAACACAAAGATATATACCGCAATTCACAATACTGTAATAATGTAGGTTTTTTATTTTTGACATAGTAGCCCCTTTGACACCCAAAGTATGTGGAAATTTTAGCCCAAGGAACTACTTTCTTATGAAAATCAAAGGTTCCTTCATCTAGTTGTTTGCACTGAGGTCTAAACACCCACAAAGATTAGGGAAATGTTTAGCACTGCAAGCCAAACCCCCAAAGTTCCTGTACTTATGGCAAGTCAAGCATTGGGGCAGGGAGTTTTTGGGGTATCATATAATGTCCCAGGAACTTAATTTAGATCCTGGTACCTGTGGTGGAAACGCACAAAGTTCCTTCAAACGTTCCTCCAAAGGTTGCTCGTCCCTGGCTAATACTGACCAATGGCCACTTAAACATCCGTCAACATCTTAGTAATATTGGCAAAAGTGTGATCATGTTCTCTCTCTTTGCCTATATTCTTTCTGTGGATTGCGATCGCACACCTTTACTGTGCAGCAACTGCAACCTGAAGGCTACCTCTGCAGTTTTAGGCCTTTGTGTGGTAGCTATGATTGATTCCTCTCTCCCATGCCGGCTCCCACTGTGGCCCTTTGCCCATCTGACGGCTCCATCCGTGCGAAGTCAGTCAGCGTGTTTAGCCAACTCATTTATTGTAGCAGCTTGCTATCTGTGAGGTGGTGAGTCAGAGGCTAACCGCAGCACTACACACAAGGCTACACCACACTAGCGGGGCTACAAGCAGGCCTTTGTGTCGTTAGATAAGCCTCAGCTGTCAGAAAGCCTCAGCATTCTTCCATGGCAAAAAGATCGTCCGTCTGTCTGTCTCCCGCCGCCCACTTCAGCTCTGCTGCTGCCGCTCAGTGTCCGTCCTGTCTTCACCAACTCTTTCCCACACTCTCTCTCTGTGCCTCACTGCTCCTGGACAACAGTGACATGGACCCTATCTTTCTTTCATCTTGATCTTGACCTTATTAATTTTATGACATTTTGATTTTTTCTGTTATTCAAGTGCTATTTGTGTGCAAGCCAAACATGCCCCATTTTCCTAGTCAGATTTTGCTCTATTTTCTAATGCTGGATCTGCTGCAGGGCAACAGGTAAAGCAGCACAGAAAAAAAACGAATGCAAATAAAAGTGCACCGTCATGCTCCTTCCCATATCCCTGTGGAGACATGTGGATTAAAGTCACATGCAACCTTCAGTATCTGTTTTCTTTTCGTGTCACTATGATTTTGAAAAACATAACCATGAATTTGTGTATGAATTAGAAATAGAATACCGCTGATTCATGCTGCATTGTTAACATACTGCGGTATGATGGCCACCCTGCTCTAGAATTCAGCGAGCAAGAATTTCCAACTTATTAAAGCTGCAGAAAAGCAGGTGTGCTGCTGCTGTCGACGTTATTGGATACCATGCATCTCAGTGTATTGATCATATTTCAAAAGCCTCGTCGGAAGTATTCACAAGCTTTGTTATGAAATCACTAGAGCGAAGCGCTGTCAAGGGAATGGTCAAGGTCTCCTGTACTCCACACAGATCAATGGCACTGAGGCTGCCTCTGCACCCAGAGTGCCCTCTCCAACCTCTACAGTGGAGAAGGGCCTATCAACGTACTGTAGGCACGCTGCCTCACTGATCAGAGATGGCAGATGGGGTCGGCTGTTGTGTCTGCTGTTGGCTGTATGTTGCTCAGCTGTTACTAGGCCACGGCATCCCCTCCCCTGGATCTGATTACACAGTGGAAATATCACCTTCTCTTTCCTGGACGGGGCCAGACATGTCGGTTTGGCAGGCGGTGTTGAGTTAGCCGTATGCTCTGGGAGCAGGCAACAGCAGTAGTAAATGTTCTATATTCTGCAACGATCCTGCAAGATTTTTCACTATGAGTGCAACAACAAGCATGCAAAAATTATGTCTTGCTTTTTAATTTTTAAGGCATTTCTGTTCAATTGAACACAGAGATTGGTGGATAAAGAAAAGGACCTCTGACTTTAACTGTAGATAAATGCCAGACTCAACCTCAATTCAACCACTGGAGTTATTTTTAGAGATCAGATTGACTGACGCACCATTTCAGCTCTGTTCAAAACAAGACACTCTGTCCAGTTTTAACCAAATAAAATGCGCACATGAAGACATGAAGCAGCAAATTACAGTGCCCCCTTTAACCCCTCAGTGGCCTGGGTCCGTCCACCTACAGTCCAGGCATCTCTGTGCAGCCTCGCCAGCTGCCTCAGTGCAGAACCCTGTCGCAGAACAGAAGAGAACAGAACAGACCCCCTATTTATAGCAGCTCCAGTTTTCAGATAAGGGTGAATTAATTTTTCATTAGCCTCGCAAAGGAGAGTGGAGAGTTAGAATTTCAGCAGGCCCCTGTCTCTCTCCGTCTCTGAGCTCTCTCCTCTTCTCAGGTTGGGACCAATTTACTGCAAGGCTGAGAACACGGTTCACTGTTTGTTACACCTCAGCTTCTCAACTGGATTGGACCTAAGGGAGCCCCGTCAGCTGGATCATTGCACCACTCTTCATTTCTGTCAGCCTCCCTCGTCTTTGCCACCTTCTCTCTCCTACCCCTTTCTGCTTCTTGTTTATTTTATATCAGCAGTACAGAGCATCAGTTGCTCAATTCTGCTGACTGAGGGCCCAAACTGAGCTGTTACATAATGGCAACAGTCTTCTCTCTGGGACCTACTTTGTGAACCTATGGTTGCTGAGTCACTCGCAGCATGGTGCCTCATTTGCCCTTGGATGTAGTTTTAATTAAGAGATGTCACAATGGTTGATACTTTGATATGAAAAGACCCCTTTAGGACATAGGTTCTGTAAATATTACATGCCATATATGCTATTTATTGACAGCAGGAGCAACAGGAGAGAAGAGCAGAATGAACAGTTCTTGAAATAATTACAGCTCTTTAAAACAGGCTCAGTCATTTTATTACAGCCTCTGTGGAGAATTCCTGAACTTCATCTCAAAACATTAAACAGATCGTGCTAATTCTTTCTCTCCTATACTCCTGATTTTTTTTGTTTTGTAATGCAAGTGCTTCTTATAAACAAAAAGTAACTGCAGAGTGTACATGTGGTCCCAGAAGGAGAAAGAACAAACATTTCTGCCACACTGACCTTGAAGCCAGCAGGGAGCCAGCTTGATTGATAAACTTAATAACACAAAATAATGACAACTGACCCAACAAAATCCTATATTGATTCTACTAAATGGCTAAAATGTAATCATATCAGTTTGTATAGAATGTATTTTTGTATTTTTACATGAAAAAATTACTTGTATTTTAATTAGATACTTTTTGGTGTATTTGTGCCCATCTCTGATTGTCCATTAATACATTCTTAATTGGTTGCATTCTTCCATTAATCGATAAATATCATTACGTTTCACCATCCAGTGGGTTCAGCCCGAATGAACGAACAGTCCATTTTTACAAAATTGTTTCACTCGATCATAATGTATCATAAAGTATCAGGATTTAATTTTTTGATTATTGACATTTCTGAATCAGTGTTTCAAGAGAGAATCGCAATGCATTTAAGAACATATTTTTTTCCTCAACCTCTAACTACTATTTTATATCTAACAGTCTAACTGATCCAGTTTTAGTTCAGTACCTTCAATACCTTCAGTATTGTTATGACTCTCTTCCACTCTTAATGATTTAAGGTCCATATATATATATATATATATATATATGTATACATTTGCATGTAACTGTTAGTAGTTAAAGTTCATGTTTCTAAGTATGTACTGTATGTGGGTAGATAGTGAGGTAAGTAGAGGTCGGCATTGCCATGCCAGTGATCAAAGTCATACTACTGGAAGGCAGTTTTGTCTCTGTGTAGTCTACAGCAACATCTGCAGAATGAGAGACAGCCATTGCCCCACCAGGGCCTCTCACTCACTCCTGGCTGCCTCGCTGCCTGGTCGTTTCAGCCTGCAGCATAGCTGAGAAGTGTTCATACCACACACACTCTCTGGGGAGAAATCTTCGGGCTAATTACACAGCCAAATGCAACACCATAACTCAGAAAGTAGGCTAAACGTTTGCAGTGCAAGCTCATTGCTGCCACATGAGTCTTTATAATGTTCATACACTCTTTAGTGTAGCTCTGTGTTTGATTTAAAGTCTTAATAGCGCTCTCAGGGCATTGTGATGCTTCAGAAGACACAACAGTCTGTTTAGTGTTTCATTTACTCAGTCTGCCCTGTGTCTATCACTATGTTGCATGCCAGCTACAATGATGTAAGCTCCTAAAACGTGGGTAATGACAGCTCCTGCTACACTGACAGAATGCAGACCTGATGATTTAAAACACTAGGACTTGCCTGTTCCATTTTAATGTGAAGAACACTGATGTTTTACATTTTCTCTCTTCCAATTCTGGCTAGTGAGAGTTTATCTTGCCTGTTTCCAGCAGGATTTGAAAAACAGCCATGGCTTTGTTAATATGTTTTAACATTTCTTGAAAATAAAGTGATTCTGATGTTGAGCTGAAGCTTCTCTTTGTTCCTTACTGTGTAATCATTTCCCATGTTCATCTGTTTTGTATCTTTACAGACATACTCTGGCCTTTTCTGTGTGGTAATCAACCCCTACAAGAACCTGCCCATCTATTCAGAGAACATCATTGAGATGTACAGAGGGAAGAAGAGGCACGAGATGCCTCCGCACATCTATGCCATCTCTGAGTCAGCATACCGCTGCATGCTTCAAGGTATGACAGGCACTCGTTTTCCTCAAATTGACCTTTTAATTTTGTTTTTTATTAAGCTCTTTACTTTTAATTTGGTCTTCATTGACAGTGTGTTATGATGGTCGTCCACTGTGTGATTTTTAATTTTTCAAGATGACATTTCCTTGAGTTGTAGAAGTATTTTCGTCATCTCAAGGGAGATACAAATATATTTTGACTTTCAGTTTGAAAAATTGTGGGTTCTGGCAGCATCAGATGCAGTAACGCTGGAAACTGTTGTTTTTTATGCAAGTACGTGCACATTTGGCAGGGAGTTTAGCTCACTTGCAGGCAGCATGGGGTTTGGCTGCATAGCCCAGGAGATTAGTATGTGAAGAAAGTGTGTGAAGTGTGTGAAAGGTCATAAGGTCAGAGAGGATGTGACATCACCGATTATGTTGCAGAGGTTTGCTGTCATAAGGGGGGGGATCAAGTAGATGACTAACTATCTGGCAGATTTGTTACCGTGTCATGTCGTCAATTAGTTATTACATGGCAATAAGAGGCTGTTCAACACCATCGTCAACACTGTAAACACTAGGCAAAGCATCGAGGATTGGACTGGTTTCTTTTCTGAACAACTGCAACTTTTTTTCCAAGCATGCAAGTTCAAATTCAGACAGGTTCAATTCATAGTAATGATGTTATTTTGGGATAAATGTGTGCTGCCAAACATCCATACTTTGTGTTTGCTTCCCAAACTTTTAAAGAAAAATATAATGCAGAGACACTCTTAAAAAGTTTTGTTTTGTTTTGTTTCCTTATATTGAAATATTTTGTGTTTGAGTGTTTCTGAATTATTCAACAGCTCAACTAAAAGTACATTCTTCTTTGTGGATTTCTTATGATTTATTGTGTTGCAGTCTATTTGGTTATCTACAGTGTATCAGCATTATACTGCCAGCAGAGACAGACAACAGCCTCTCTCTCTGTTTAGAGGAAGTAGCGAGGGGTTTCTGAGCTGCTAATAGCGTTGGTGTTGAGAGGCTTGCCTGCTAGAACTGATGCCCTGTGACAAAGAGATATGTAGAAAAAGAGAGAGAGAGAGCAGGTTCAGCCAGCACCAGTCTTCAGGCTGTCATTAACAGATCTTGTAGAGTTGTTTTCATCTTGCAAAGCTGCTTCATGCCGTGAGCTGCAGCTGTTGCATGCTCAAAATGTTAGCTTGTTTACAGTTTATATTTTAGGTGCATGTCAAAGATAGTCCAAATTGTTTGAATGAATAAAGTCTTTAGGAGGAGAGTTGTGCAACTTAGTCTGCACCTTGCTGTGTATGCATTATCAAGATTTGAACATCTGAGCAAGTTGAAAAAGTAAAAGAGCCACAAGAAACAGGGACTGTGACCCACTTTGGGTCTGACGAATTGTTTTTGAATCTCTGATGTAGAAGAACCGCTGCGATAAGCAGAACCTTTATCACAGTCTATCAGTGTTTAGACAGCCTCAGCCTCTCTGCTGTGTGCTGTCAGTGTCAAACCGTGAAACAACAGCATTACTTTCTCCCTTTTGTTTTACATCCACAGGATTTGAGTCTATAAAAAGCATGTTTGCCAACTTTTCCCTTGCCTTTTATTATAATATTTGTCCCAACATACGTTAGCCTTGATGTGACATTGTCACTGATGTTCTGGTTGACCTCTGCAGCTGCAGCTGTAAAGCTCCAGGGTTTGTGTGTCTGACTGATGTGCTGGAGGCTCCCTGTCATTACACACCCTCAGGCTGTGTTCTGGGCTCTGGTCTAGGCGGGCTGGATCTCCACACAGCTGAGACTTTAACTGGAGCCCTGGGCTGAGCAGAGCCAGAATGTGGACCATTGATTTTTAATGTTTGGTTCTGGACCTTAAAGTGTGTATTATGTGAAGATCAGAGCTCCAAAGTCCTGGAGAACTGTATTTGTTAAGGAAAATATGGGGCTAATGTTTCCCAAACCTTTTTAACTCACTCCATTCCTGTTGGCATCCCTTTTGTTGCACTAACCATATGTTCCTCACACTAAATATAGCTTTATTCAGAACCACACACTCCACCCATACTATTATCACTATGCAAGATGTTTGTCTGGATATGAGACACCTCTCCTGTGCCACCATTCTTTACTCTTACCCCCTTATTCCCTGTCGGCGGTGTTCATTCTTTTGGACTGCTGTCCCTCAGAAGCGAGGGGAGAGGTGGGGGGCAAAGCAGCCCTTGGAATGAGGTCATTGCTGTCCCAGCTCTCCATACCATGCTGTGCTAAATTCTACAAGCTGAGTCATCGTCAAGTTGTCGCAATCGTCCGAGCAGCCCGTTACCCTCTGCTGGGTGAGCAGGGGTGCGTCACCATGGATACCTGAGTGTATCTGTGTGTGTGTGACCAAAATAACCTTCCCCTGGGATGTCTAACAGAGGTGTCACTTGGTGAGAGTGACAGTATTTAAAATGGCAGCAGTGAGGGGCTTTTATTTAATGTAATTCACTGAAATCTCCTTCAGTCGGTTTCTATTTCCTGTTCAGGATGAGGAAAGCTGTGCCTTTTAACGCTCCAAAGCTATTTAGAATCTCCTACTGGTTTATAATTGCTTTCTTTCTTCCCTCAATGACTACCCCTTTCTTTGCTTTACTCACTAGTTTGTTCAGACTACTTCTTTCTTTCTGTTTCTCTTTCTTTCGACCAGAATGTTCTGTCTTGGAAGACGCTGAAGAGGAAAATTCCCCACATCCTTGAAGGCATTTTGGTCGCCTTTCACTTAACATGAAAAATACAAACCGCAGCTCTGCTGGAAGCTTTGTGGTGGCTCAGTTTGCTTTGTTCCTTCCCTCTCCTGCTTTGATCAGGAAACACAGGAGGACAAGTGTGTGGAATGTCCACCTTCTCATCGCTCCTCCACGTCAGGGTGTAGCCAGGGTTGCCATGGTTAGGCCTCTGTTTAACTAACAACGCTGTGTCCCCATTTTCTCTTATTTCACCCCTCAAACAGTCAGACCACAAGGTTTGTGCCACATATTCAGATTCCTAGAGACTGTGTGCATGTATTTGTGTTTTCTTTCATTTTTTTCCCTCTTGTCTGGCTCATGCTGCTGTTTCTCAGGAAGACAGATAAAGCAGACTAACACCCAGGTGGCAACTGCATTATACAGTAGTGTTACTGCAGCTCAGCTTACTCAAGAAACCACAGGGCATCACCGGGCAGGTCCTTATTTTCTGAGGTGAATGCCACAGATTGCTCCTCTGTATGTATGCAATGTAGCAGTAGACCTCTCTTCAACAAAACATGTGAAACACTGCATATATGCATGTGTGTAAGTCAACATTAAATTGACAAACTATGGTTTGGATATTGGCAAATTAAATATCACAGTGGGATTTCTTTAGATTACTGCCAGTCTTGCAACTCCAGCCAATGGTCAAAGTTATGGCTGCTTCTTTCACTTTGAAGCAAATGTGTTGCGCGTGCAAGTTGTGCAACTCCAAGAATCTTAAGCCGCACAGATGGCACTGAATGGTAAAACATGTTCAGAAATAGCTGAACAAACCCCTACCTGTTTCAGGTGTTTTTATTTCTCACAGAAGGGTGTGGATAGGAGAATCTTCCGACATTGCTGCTGATGTGCTATACGTTTCATTTGTTAGAAGTGTGAGAAAGATGAATGGCAAGTTTTCCAGATGGTAGGTCCGAAATCTTGCACAGCTCCCACACCCGTCACACAGATGATACCAGGTGAAAATTAAGTTGAAGAGAACTTACGGAAGTTGCAAAAAAGAGACTGGAAAGAGGCTGGAAATGTGCGCTCACACAAGCAAAAAAGTGGGTTGAGCTACCCAGAAACAACATTGGTTCCCAACTACCAAGTATGAGTGATACTAAGAGCCACTGTCTGCTCATCAGCTGCCGTTTGGCAAAAGATAAAACTAAACTCATCCTCTACACTCCACCCCACATATCCCCAAATAGTATAAATGCCACGACAGAGAGAGAAACATTGTAATAACAATCATTCTACCCCACATGAACTACAGATCCTCTAGACATGACGTGTCTCTTATCCAGCAGCACAGAGGGGGGATATAGGAGGTGACACAACACTCAGAGAAGTGGAAAATGTCTTGGAACTCAGAGGCGAGAGGGAGGTCCATGCTGGGAGAGAGACGGAGAGAGACGAGGGTTCGTTGAAGGCCTTAATATTGAAGGGGGATAGTGGGGGAAAGGTCTGAGGAGGATAAAAGAGGGAAGAACCCTACAGACACGACACAGGATTGGTAGTGGAGATTTAAGCATAAAGAGGAGAGAGTAGAGGAGGAAAGAAAGCAAAGAAAAGCAGAGAATGAGGGAGTCAGGCAAAAGCAAGAGGGGGCAGAGGGGACAGAGTTATGGGGGAAACAGAGCAGAGGGTACAGGGGAAAGGCAGAGGGGGCGGCCAGCATTGTGCCTCACAATGGGGGCTTTGTGCAGTCTGAAGGGGGCTGGGACCAGGGTGTAGTGTGTGTGATTGTGTGTGTGTGTGTGTGTGTGTGTGTGTGTGTGTGTGTGTGTGTGTGTGTGTGTGTGAGGGTGCAGATAGGGAAGACTGGAGCCACAGAGCTCTCCCCTAAGAAATGAGGCCTCTTGTTGGGGCAGTGAGGACTGGAGAGGAGGCCTGGTGAAGGGCACACCCAGGGCCTGAGTGACAAGACAGGTGTGTGTGTGTGTGTGTGTGTGTGTGTGTGTGTGTGTGTGTGTGTGTGCGTGTGCGTGTGTGTGTGTGTGTCAGGGACTTTTTCCCGGTCTGTACTCACTACATGTTCAGGGGATGACTTTCAGACAAATGGGGAAGCCTGTTTAAACAGTATGTTTGCATGAGTGTACTGCAAACATTCTCTGTCTTACACACATACACACACAAGCACACGCACACGCAGACACATACTTCATACAAATACATACGGGCAGATGAGTCATAGATGACAGACAGCTGTTCATAAAGGATAAAATCATATTTCTGTTGGGGATCATACATCTTTTCTGATCTACTACTCCCCCCTGACACTTCTTCTATCTAGTCTCGATAGGGCGATGACTGGGAGGGCTGTTGTGTGTCAGTTGTCATGTATATGTACAGCATGTTACTGTTAAATGGAAAGAAGCCTGAATTCTCAGTTGACAATCAGTTGACAATTTTTTGGGATATTACAAGGTTCAAGGTTCGTTTTTTTTTTTGTTTTTTTAAATCCCTTGGATTTTAAAATGGTTGATGGATTGCAGAGGCTTGGCAGAAATCACAGAATAAGTATGAATGTTAAGAAGACTGTATCTATTTCACCCACAGCTATTGCGTTAATTATTTAGAGTATTGTATTTATTTCAGGACATAAAGGTGAAACTTGGGATGGGTATTTTAGGTCATTTCCCTATTCAAGTCTAAAAAAAAAAAAATAAGACAAACATTCAAGGGAAAATTTAGGAAGAATAAGCCACAGTCCACCTGTATATAAGCCAATCTTGTTGACTTTGCGTGTGTTTACACATGTGTAGTCAATAGTCAACACTCTTCACTGCCATGAAGCCAGGTGGTCTGTGTGACTGTCAGAGACATTCATAGAACTGAGAGACGATGATTTAAAGTCTCTGTCATGTATTCCCCTCGTTCTTGGTTGGTGCTGTCATGAGAGACACATAGCATTGATACCAGAAGCCTGAGTAGGACAGATAGGGTTACCTGACTGATGCTGGGACTGCCCTCTCTCTGACACCCACTGCAGGCCAGGGAGAGAAGCAGCTGGCTGACTGGTGCTTGAGCTTTTCAGTCACTGTGTTTAATGAGCAACTGATGACATATTTGTATTTATTAACACATTCACAAAACTCAGCCACATTTTTGAGGCAATTTTACTTTGTTTCACCTCAGCCTGTCGCTGCTTCCTAGTTGTATGACACAGTTTCCTTTTAGAGCTGCCACAACTAATTAATCAATTGATTAATTATTTTTCAAATGATAAATTAATCAGCAACTACAATAGTTTGATGATCAGTTTGAGTAATTTTTAAGAAATAATGTCAACATTCTCTAATTCCAGCTACTTCGATATTAATATTTTCTGGTTTCTTTACTCCTTTAAGGTGGTAAACTGAGTATCTTTGGGTTGTGGTCAAAACAAGACATTTGAGGATAAAATTTTGGGCTTTAGGAAACACTGATGAACATTTTTCCACCTTTTTCTGTTATTGGACAGACCAAACAACCAATCAATCAATCTAGAAACTAACAACACATTAATCGACAATGAAAACAATAGTCAGTTGCAGCCCTATTTCACTTGAATAAGTAATACAAATGTGACACTGTTGTCACATTTGATCCCTTTTTGATTTAGTTTATTTTATATTCTTTCTCTGACTCCACTAGATTCAGTTGTACGCGGCCACACAGTCTCACACTGATACAGTTGCCCCTGTGTGGCTGGACCCCTGCTCCCCCTTGTGTGTCTGGATTCCTGTGGGGCTACAGAGCTTAGCACTGCGATATTAGAGGTGCCAGCATAAACACACAGCACACGAAAACAGCCTTGTCCTGCTGGATTATGGCAGGCCTAGCCATCACAAAGAACCACTGTGGGCCAAACAAGCCGCCCGACGGCTGCCATCTGCAATCGATTACCTTGCCAAATACTCTCTGCCATATCTGCCACAACTGCTTTCTCTCCCCTTTCATTGGCCTTAAGGCAACACCCAACAGCACAAGGCTAATTTTACACCCTTGGAAAGCGTGCTGTTGTACCTGCCTATGTGTAAGACTTGTAGTGCAAACTGCTACTCAAGATATCCACTGTCTTTAGTGGATAACCCCGCCCAGAGAAGTGTGTAGAATTTATTGTTGGCCTTTGAGCAGCAGTGGTGATAATGTGTATTATGTTTCCATGGGACACTTAACAGGTAATCCATGTTGACAGTGTAAGACATTGACAATAAATGGACATGATGATGTGTGACAGCAGCAGGCGAGCTGGGAGTTGTCCATGATGCTTCATAGTAGCTGTTTCCAAACAGACGTGATGACAAAGTAGAGTGGAGTTCTGCTACTCTCCATTATAGTGCTTTCATTGCATTTTACAATAACACCTAAACTCTGCCAAAAGGAAGAGGTCACAGATTTTAATAAACTGATGACATATTTGCAATCTTCTTCCTGCAGTTTTGGGCCACACATAGGCAGGCATTGTGGATCACAGCATATCACACCTTGTGCTGTAGTAAAATATTGCCTCTGCTCACGTGTAGGAAGAGAGACAACTTATTTCGATTTATGACAAAATACAGAATTTTCATTTGGATCATCAGCTGGAAAAGAAGAGCTGTGAGGAACTTAGATGAACCTAGCCCACAGAGAAAGTAGTGGCATTGTTCCAGCAGCAACACTGAAAGATAAATCAAGTATTAATAGGGCAGTACTAGTAATAGTAATCGATATATCTTAGAAATCGCAGTATGGCTAAGTGCAATATTCAAATCTGCAATGGTAAAATGCGTCACAACATACCATTAAAAATGAAGCATTGTAGTGTTAAAGAGATGCCCCAGCCTACAAATCATTTTCCAGACATGAGAGAACATTATTGTTTGATAAGGACCCCAGCAAAAATCACATCAATAACATCATTGCAATATAATTTTTATTGCATATTGTTCAGCTGTAAGCAAAATGTAATTCAGAATCACTCTGTTCAGAATGTTTTAGACACATAAGATTAGAGGTTAGATGATGAGCATACAATTGTGTTGATTTGGAGTAGTTATTGATTATGAGTTTATGACTGGAATGTAATTAAAAAAAAAATTGTATAGCCAGTCTAAATAACAACAGTCTGAATCGTTACAGAGTATATCAGAAGCAGAGGATAGACCATGCACCCCGTCACTTTTGTGGGAAATGAGAACATAAGTACGTCTCTGTGTTGTTGTGTTTGCTATTTTGAAGCTGTTGGTACTTTGTCTGGCATCATGACCACTGTGCTCAGTGGACCAAAACGTACAGTACGCCTCACTGTTGCCATGTGTCACTCTTCTCCATGTACTACTCTGTGTCACTTATGCGTATTGCTAGTCCTCTACAGCAAGCACAAGCTACAGGTAGTACAACTACTCAAACTGCATGAAACTCTCAGTCCCACCCTCACCAGATGTTACAGTCCCACTCACTGACTCCTGACTGGGAATTTGAGCCATGGATACCAATTCCACTGTGCTACTCATATGTTGTCTCTCTGCTATGCTGCCATATAGCCGGCACATATATTCAGGCCAACAGACATGAAGTACGGTTAATGCAGGGGAATAGACATATTGGATTTCAAAGACTCTTCTAATTATTCCAAGAATGTTTACCACACCAGTCCAGCACCTCTCCATGAAAAACACGTGGGACCTGGTCCTCTACACCCCTCTCTCTATCTCTTTCTCTTTATTATTGCTCTATCTATCTCGATACCCCTCTTTTCCCCTCCCAGGATTTTCTCATTTCACCCCTCTGTCAGAAACATTTGAAAAATGTGCTTTGTGGGACTTGAAAAGGGAAAGACTCCAAAAGCCTGTCTGAATGCTCTCTGTGGAGCTCAGCTCAGACAGTATAACACAAGCCTTACGAGCCAAACACAAGCCCACAGGACATGTGGCTTAGAAGCTGAGTGTAACAAGCAAGAGACTCTAACAGCCATATGTGTTTAACACTTCTCTTAAATATACTGTTTAATCTATTACATTCCATTTCTCTTACCAAAGTTGGCCATCATCAACTCGCAATTTAAACATGAAGTACTTGAAACAGAACATATTTAACCTAATTAACCTAACTCTTGTCTCCAGTCTTTTTTTGTCTTTGTACAAATAAAAGAATAGTTTCGGGGGAACAAAGAAAATGCTTGTGTCATGTACAACATGTGGGAAACATATCAGCTCATGTATGGATCTAAAGCCAGCAGCCAGTTAGCACAAAGACTACCAGCACTTCTAGTGCTCACTAATTAGCATGGTATCTATTGTTTGTAGAAATTGTCCAGAAACTGAAGTATGATGAAAAAATGCACAATTTTACGAGGTGTTTCTGTTTCTCGGCTGGGAGCAGTTGCCATGCAACCAACTGAGGCTCCAGGAAAGTTACTGCAACCAGCCAAAAAATAGTCCAGCACATAACCCCCTTAAAACCCCCACTGTCATGATCTGTCCGTCTGTTTAACAGACAGAAATGAAAGATATTGATTTTCTCCTCTGACTCAAAAAGTGAATAATTGTATCAAAAGATCATATAATCTCCCATGCTTTTCCTTTAAAGTGGCCCCAAAGCCAACCATCTAATAAAGACAGAGAGACACTGCTAACCCATGGAGCCCTCGCTGTAAATCAAATTAATTTATCTGTGTGCAAGTGCGTCAGTATGTGTGTATGGACTTAATTTTCATGAAGATTCAAAGTGATGGCACAGATGAGATTTTTGAGCTGAGTCAATTTTTCTTGGCTTCAAGCAAAGTGAAGTGGGAGTGCTCAAGTGTTTTATTAGGATCAGGTGATGCAGTATTTGGTATGAAATCACTGTGTTTCTGTAGTTTTTTTCTCTTTTTACTACAAAACATTCGATTTTTTTGTATTGCTATTAAGGCAGAGTATCTAATGGGTTACATTAAATGAATGCTGCTACTGATAATCGTGTCCAATACTTTTGTAGTTAAGCATTAATGAGCCATAAATCACCACTGTAGTCTGCAGTTTATATACTGTATCTAAACACTAATTTCCCATCTCGCTGTAATCCTTTACTTGTTATCAAAATGCAGGTTCACATGTTTAAACCAAAGCTGAGGAGTGTTGACATGCATTAAACAGCTTAACATGCTTCAAGTGAGAAAACTCAAGGTGTAAATGATGACAATAGCCTCTTCTCCACCTTTGCATGTGTGTGTGTTTAATGTATCTCTACCCTCACACACTCACTCAGGTGCTCCCTCACACACTGCTGTCATTTCCTCAAGGGTGGGAACATTCACTAACCCATGATGACAATCTATTTCTGTCTGTGATCTCAGCTGCCAACTGTCATCACTATCCTGAAACTGAATCAGAAGTACTGAAACACACTTAGGATTTCATCTGCAAGTATGTCAGCAGGCGACACGATGGTATTTATAGCTTTTTCTGACTCCCATTTGCCATTGTGATCTTTCCTTCTGCTATCACCATTTTCCCTTGTTCATTCTCCTATCTGGTCCCTTCCCACCACACCCTTTTCTCCTCTTCTCACCAGCCTGGGAAGTATTCGCTTGTGCCAGATGCACAGGGGAACATCCTGTGACTGGCAGTGGGATCAAGTACGATCTCCACCCGTTTGTTCATTTGCTGATGGCGTAAAAATGACGCATCTCCCCTGTATAGTCTGCTTCTGACCTCTCTGTTACTGATTTGCACAGAGGGGGGTGTTTTATTTGTGGCTGATGATGAAACACACAAGCTAATAACCATAAAAACAGACATACCCCAACAATTTGCCCCTTAATGTCACCTCTGTTGGACCACCAGCTTGCTGAAAACAACGCCTGCTCCACACCCAAGAGGCCCCAGTGCTTGTAGGGAGGGAAACCAGGGGCATCAGAATTCCAGCACACAAACACACACACACACACACACACACACACACACAGATTGGTACACGCAAATGGCCAGTCAGCTCAGGGGGGCTGTCTGCCCCTCTGTTCGTAGGCTCATGAATGCCCATGAATGCCTCACTGACAGCTGGTTCAACAGCATTACAGTGAATAAAGCAGCAGTTGAGCTGTTAAGTCACTCAGTGGTTACAACCGTATACTGTATGTACAGAGAAGTGCATTGTAGTGACTCAGTAGAGTTTGATCTGTGAGCCAAAATGTTAGTTTGTTATCCTTAGCTGATATCATGAATTATTAAACTGCTGACTTTGGTGCAAGTTGCTACAGATGTCATTTTTGTGCTCATTAGAGACAGGGACTGGTAGTCTTGTGACTGCTGTAATGAGAGATTTTACAACTCATGTATTTCTCATCTTTTAGCCTTACATGTAAAACACTCACTGTGGTGGTAAAAGATGTGGAAATTGAGGAAGCAGGGTGGCTTTATCAAAGATGCTATTGAGGTGCGTTATGAGAACTGTAAGCAGCGTCATTTTTTGCATCTTAGCAAAAACAAAACAAAAATGTTTACTAAGTGTTGTGTGGGAAGGGCCGGGTGGAGTGGGAGCATAGCCGCTGCTCAGCTGATGAGAGCCGGCCAGCTCCGGAGGAGAGAGTCGGGTGCAGAGCCTGATCTTCTGGAGGAGTAAACAGCCATAGGCACATCAGATTCTGCTCTGACCCAGAGCCATTTTCCAATGGGAGGAGAACTCAAAGATTACTTTTAAACTTTTGGGATTAAAAAGTGGATTTATCCTCACTCCTGTTTATCAACCTGACTGCAGCAACAATCCACAGAGGTGACTACCAGTGTCGGGTGTTTATGTTCTGTAATGTCGACTGGAGCCGGAGGGTAAATGTTACTTTACCTCATGAACATAACAACGAGTAACAACTGGAGTCTCTGGTGAATGCTGATTTATTGATTAATGATTAAACCGAACCACACACAGTTTTAGGTTTTTTTTATTAGTTTTATTCACATTAAATGTAGTCGCATTCACGGACTTCCTTCCTTACTTCATACCAGATAGCGACAGGCTACGAAATGAAATGCATTGTTGTGTAACAATGTAAGTAAACAACTCAACAAAATATACAACAAAGGTTTAGTTGTTTTTAGATATTTTAATGCAGGCTTCTTATATATCTTTAGCAATACAAAAGCAGGACGCCTTCACAGTGAGACTTGTTTTAATTGCTTTATGCTAGAGATATCCTCCAAGTTTGTAAATTGGCCACTCATAGACACCAAGTACTGGATGTAAGAATTAAATGCATCCTGTGATCATTCAGGGTACTTCACTGTCTGCTTGTAGCCAGGCTTCTCCTTTGCTCTATTCCACACAGTAGTTGACATGACTATTAATATAACCTTAATCACTATTCGAGGATTCATATTGCTTCGAAGTCTGTTTATCTCATCAAAACTTAAGCTGGAGGATGTAGTCTATAACTCATCTTCAGCTCTCAACTTAACTGTGTTTAATTTGCGTGTTATCATAATTGTCCAGAAGCTTAGAAGTGACAGTTAAACACTGCAGGTACCCACAGACCAGAACACTTTCCAGATCACGCTGACTGTTTGCTACTTCCACTGTCTGGGAATGTGAATGAGCTCTGTCTCACTGATACACACACACACGCACACAAACACACACACACACACACACACACACACACACACACACACACACACACACACACACACACACACACACACACACACACACACACACAAGGCTTTGTTCCTAAGGTTTTAAGAAGCTCTGGACTGTGTTCTGTCTTTGCTTTAGGCCTTTATGAGTAAGCAGGCTGCCATTTTTATATTACCTCCGCACTAATACAATCACCATATTCTACTAGGACGAGGGAGTTGTGTGTGCACGACTGTGTGTGTTTGTGTGTAGATCTCACCACATTTAAAAGCAGTTTATGAGAGAGCAGCTCACTGGCAATCACTCAGGATTTCTTACATGTGTGAAGTGGTTCCCATGGCACTAGAAGTTTCACTGTGTGCAGTTGCATTTTACAACTTCTTTTATGAAGCAAATTGTGAGAGCTCGTGCTGTAGTGTGGAAAAAATGTGTTACATCCAGTTGCAAAGACCCTCAAAAGGTTGAAAATCACATTTCCAATCACAAGCCAACTTCCATTTTTGTTTTTTGTAGCTGCTTGTTACTAATCAGAAAATTATGATTTTGCTCCTTTAATTGGCAAGAAAACTCCTTTAAATGTGTTTTGAAAAGTAGGTGGTCAGTCAGTTCCTCTATACATAAATAAATCAAGGGGCAGGGACTGGTATAATTTCTTACTGTAAGTTAACTCTGCCAGTGTTTTCACAAGATTAAGGAGAATACGTGAATTCAATCATGGATTGTTTGACAGCTAACTGATTCACATGCGCAGAGCTACAATTAAAACAGTTCGCAACAATTTGAGGGCAATTTGTGGGCTCGACTTTTTCTCAAACTGCATTGAACTGGAGCCATATTGCTGAGGACCATTGACAACAAATGGACGTAATTATGATCCTTGTGCCAAGAATGTGTGTGAACACTACGGTTTGGTTTGAGCGTGGTGTGTGGAGAATGTTTTAGGTGGTCATGGTCAGGAGTCCTCCAAACTTTTCAGTCTGGAGCTGAGATGAGAAATTGTGTTCCACGCTCAGACGCTTGCTCAATCCATTTTGAACCACAGCTTAAATGATGAGGTCATTATTTTTTGCACATTTTTGCGCATTAAATATAACCTGTAGTTCACATTACTTCTGACAAGTTTCAAACCGTAGTGATACCACCACATAGACTCTTCTACTCTCCAAATTAGTTTTTTTTTTCTCCGATGAACAAAACATAACACCCCTGTTCCATCGTGCCAGTTTACTGGCTCATTCTTTTATGAATCAATTCGGCATTGTTGCTACCTCCGCTGCTGAGGCGGTGTCTTCATACCTTTAACACAGAACAGCGAGGTGGAATAATGGCGTAACATATCCACCTTGAACAGGCTGTGTTAAAGGGGCTATAGATTATTCAACATGTTTCCCCACCTTCCAGTATATTGTCTTAATCTCTTGGCCTCAAAATGTGTTTTATTTACTAAGAACAAGGAGCTCCATATAAGGAAGGGGGGAACAGTTTACAGTAGATTACATGTATGGGTATGAAAACAGAACAATAAATAGAGTTACAGCCTGGAGAGGCGTACCGAGGCTGTACAAGGTTAAATGAGGTCGATAATAAGGGGTTATGATAACGATTGGGGCTTTTGTTGAGATGGAGGGAGAGGGGGGAACGCTCTGGAATGTGAGGAATGAGGGTTTGTTTAATCCTCGTGGGGGATAAATTATTAGCAGCAAAAGGAACCCTGCTGTGCAAGACAGGCCCGTCTCCTACCTATCATGGGAGTCTAAAGTGAGATCATGTGTATCGGTTTTCGAGACAGACACTACGCAGTTGTTTAAATTGATTGAAATGATAGGTGAAATTTACATCAACTTCAGGAAATTGGTGTCACTGTGGAGCTGGAAATGGCTGCTACATCAGTTGAAAGTGTTGTTTTTGTAGAACTGCCTGCTCTCAGTCTTGAACATGGAGTAGAAGTGAAGCATTTCACCCTTCAGTGAACCATGCTATGACACTGCTGCAATACTGATTGGCCTGAAAGCTGCCTTTTCCTGTGCTGTCATTTAGATTCACATTTAGCTCGTATCCAAACAGAGACTGAACTGTGGTCTAACCTAAAAGCTGATGAATGAACGGGCCAACTTTATTTCCATCTCCTGTTAACATTACCTAAATGACTGGCTGTGAGTTGTTGTGGTGGAAATAACAGTGCAGCTAAAACTTCTGATGAGGTGTTCAAATTAAAAACATCTGTTGATGTGGAAAAGTGATTTTGTCGTCAGTACTCTTTAGTGGTCTGAGTAATCTGGCTTTGCACCATTCATGGGGGGAAAAGGGGAAATGAGAGCAACAGAGGGAAAGAGGAAACACAAAGGGGGTAAAGATTTAGTGAGGCAGTAATGAGCTACTGGAAGGGAAGAGCACATGCAGTTTGATTGGTCCACCTACGCCGAGCCAGCATGGCATCCTGGGTAAATATGACCCAGCAGTTAGTTGCCGTGGTGATCGAGGAAGCAGCAGCTGCCAAGGTGGGAGCACGGACCAGATGGATGCACGCACACACCCACTCAAACAACACAGGCCAAGTTAGACAGTTCAAAGGGAATTTTCGGAAAAAGATCCATCACAAAAAGTTTAAAAGCAGAGCAAGACAAAGTTTAAGAAATAAAGTCAAAACAAAGAATACATCTTTATAATTGCCAGGCTGTCAAAAGTTCACAAGATCTGAAAATCTACTCCGAACAATAACATATTATTCAATAAACTGTATACAAAAGTTGTTGATGTCAGACATTTCTTAAAAGTAAGGACTTTGCTGCATTTCTTTGTCTTTTATGACATTTAAGTCTTTGGGTTTTGGACTGTTGGTTGGACAAAAGAAGATTGATCTGTGGGAAGTTGTCAAAATGTTTTGATTTTGTAGACTAAAGTTGGTTGGTTAATGGATATTGAAAATAATCTTTAGTTGCAGCCCTTTGGCAGTTGTCTGACATTACACGGATTGCGCTCCACTTGATAACTAAGTTTGTGTTTTAGATGGAAGAGAATGCTTTTACAAAACTTGCCATTGGTTCTGGTGAGTGAAGTCAGTATCTACTTTATGTTGTCTGACTTTACAGAACAATAGAATCATAATAGTAAGTAGTATAATATAATATAAAGTAGGTGGTCGATTAAAGCTATGCTTGTCTGTCGTGCAGAGAGCTCAGAGGTGGAGGTGATGGATGTCCGCAGAAGAATATGAGGTCAATGAAAGATATAAAAAGGGTATCAGAAGTAAGCTGGGTAAATAGATGTCTGATGGGCAGCAAATTAAGTGAGTGTGGCTCTAATGGATGTTCAACGGTGTGTGTGTGTGTGTGTGTGTGTGTGTGTGTGTTTGCTGACCCTTTATTTTCTTGATCAGACTTTTGTGAGATTCCTTTGGATGGCAAAGGAATGAAAGGTGGGCTGTGTACATGTAATTTATCCACATACACTCCCAAACATCCCAACCTCACTTTCGTAGGTCCATCTGTTTTTTCATCAGTGATCAGATCAGTCAGTGAGGGTCAGCTGAGGTCATCTTATCTCCCACACTGAACAGAGATTTTTTTTATAATGATGATATAATGATAATGACACAGGTACACATAGAAATGTCTTATATAAATATGACACATTTTTCTGAATTTTCTTTTCTTTTGTTGCTCAGTTTTTGTCCATATAGCTATGCTATCTGTTAGTGCTCATGCTGCTACAATTCCAAACAAATGACTGCTGCTGCTGCTGCCAGAGGGACAAAACATTGTTCTTGTACACCAGAGGAAACGCTTATCTGTCACATGGTGTTTATTAAGGCACCAGAACAACACTTTAGGTAACTGTATGGGCATTTGTGCAGTTGTTGGCAATTGTCGGACTCTTGGGAGGACCAGAGTGACGTAGGGTGAACCTTTTTTTTTTGTATCTGGAGATGCAGAGGATTACAAGCAAGTGCTAATTTCAGAGACGTGAGGTCACACATGCAAACTGGTTCTCCTTTTAATCATGTAAAGCTGTTCGGTGAGTGTGTATTTGGTTTTCATATTCACGATAGCTTACACAGTGTTGCGTGCGTCAGTCCAGTGAGGCTGGAGATGTGATGTCTTGTAAAAATCAACATAAGGTGCATCTGATTAGCATCAGGTTTATGTAGATGTGGCTGTGAAACACGCACAGGAAGAGTAATCAAACTTTGACCCGTGTCTCGAAGGCTGCCTCATCATCAAGGGAGAGTGGGCCGGTTAAAGTGAGCGGCTCATTCATCATTCCCACTGTTACAGTAACGTCCAACACAAGTGTGCATACATTTGCTGGTACATTCATCATTTTTTTGATGAGAAAAAGCAGACTCTTGCTGGAAGGAGAAAAGAGCACCCCATTTAATGATGCGACGTCTCCAGGTGCAAACACACACACACGTACAGCCAAACTCATTTGTCACCTGAGGGAAGTTTACGCTTTAGCGCAAGAACAAAAGGTCATACTTTGGTGAAAGATAACACCTTAAAGACTGTCTTAACTGTCTGTGAAAACTGACACACAACAAGATGTGGGTGAATGGGTTAGAGGAGGCAATTATCCCCACAGTGGGTGGCTAATATTATCCATTAGAGGATCTGACTGATCATGGTCTTTAGCTGCACTGGCTAAAGAGAACTACATCAGAGAATTTTGAACAATTCCCTTAGCAATGCAGCTCACAGTTGTGTGAGATGTGAGTGTATATGGGTAGCCCCTGTCCTTTCAGTTTTATTAAGTTTAGGAGTTTGAAGTTGTTCCCAAATTTGTCTTTCTCAGGAAATGAAAAATCTCCTTACTTCCTGCAACAGTTGAGGAGGAGGACTCACATTGTGACTGGCACAAGACGTATTACTTTAAGATCATTATCAAAGCTGTTGTTGTCTCTGTTCCTCAATTAAGTCTTATGTGGAACCCAAAAGACCTAATTGCATCTCAGCTCAAGGAGCCCATTTGCACACACAACCTGAGATAACATGCCACCATGATGATGTCCACAGAGCTGCTCCCTCCTGTATGCCGCTCACCTCAGATGTTTTAGGCTCTGGCCTGTGTTTTTGACCCATGAGACAAGGTCATTTCAGCTATGTCGTCTATCCACTAAAGGGTGCAGTGACGTCAGGGTCCATTTTCACACAGTACACAAGGAGACAGTTTTGGGATTTGAAGTCATGCCTGTAGGTTTCAGGTATCAGATGACTCTTGATATATGGAAAAAGTGAGTTTAGTGAACAGTTTTGCATGTTTGTAGTTGTCGCTGGTGTCAGAAGATGTGTTGAATGATATCTCTATGATGAAAATAATAAAAATGTTGTTTGATAATTAATAGTGTTAAATAACATCCAGTTTATAATAAATTGAGAAGATAGCTCAAACTTGATGGATGGTGTCGATGAAGGGGTTATTGCGGTCATCTTAGTTACTGGGGTACATAAGACAAAATATTTGGGAACCACTGCTCTACAGGACCTTAAAACACTTTGCCTGATAATTTGGGGCAGTAAAACCTGCTATTTTTAGCTGATCCATCTCTATATGAAAGAAATATGCTACATACATGTTCACAAGTGGGTATAATAAATTAGGGCATGCTGTGATGGTGACAGTTTCTGTTAGCTGATAACTGGTCAGTTCCCTCTTGGTTCTGGTCTTTGTAGTATTTTTCAATGCACAGCAGAGCCTTCAAAGTTGAGGGGTCACACACTTCAGTGAGCATAGATAATCCTGTCATCTGGTCCTTGGTCTGAATTCCTCTGTGATGAAAGGTGTTAGAGCTTTGGTTACCAGTCTGGGTGTCAGTTTATTGCCATTACACAGCATGGCTCTGCAGGGAAGTCTGGATGAAGGAGGCTGAGGAATGGGCTGTTGGCTGTAAAATGTGCTCTTGACACACACACGCACACACACACACACACACACACACACACACACACTGGATTTATGTGACTTTGGTGTCCATGGAGCAATATTTCAGTGTTTCCTGTTATTCTCTGAAGCATTCAATGTCAGTTATGTTCATTTTACCATACTGTCTGATCTCTGGTTAAATTGCATTGCATTTGACCACATGAGGTAGTTTTAATGAAGGGTCAGACCAGGGAGAGGATAAAAAGATGCTGACTGTGTTTTTTCGTTTTTTTTTTCAACAGATCGTGAGGACCAATCAATCCTTTGCACGTAAGTACTGCAACTCTTTACTCCCTGTTAATCCTCCCCGTTTCCTCTGCTCTCCTGAGGTCATTTCTCTGTTGGTTCTGTTCATAAAGCAGCTTGATGGGCTGGAAAATGAAACTGTCAAGATGAAGATTATATTGTACAGCTGCACCTTTATAGGGTTGTTTCATATGAAGGCAGGGTCTTTATATTATAGAAAATATTTATATATACCTTACAGTGAGGAAGAGGAAATAAGCATCGTAATTGTATTGTGTTACATACAATGAGAGTAATTTATATGGATCATCACTTCTGAAGTACTTGGTTGTTTTGTCTCTGTGAAGTAATGTAACCCTGAGTCAGTTGGCCAGCTCCCATCATCCTGCTGTTTTATTTAAAGATTGGTTTCAAATAGCTTTTTGCGGACGATGGGTTGTGCAGCAGCTCTACCCAGTACTAAGGGAATTATGAGTGCGGTTTGGTGCCCTGCCTTCATCCCCTTTGGCAGAGAGTAATTAAGTGCCACACTCTTTCAGTGTGGCTTGAGTTTAGCTGCCAATGGCTGGGCAGGAGTTGTTGCATAATCTGTCCTAAGTTCTCAAAACAACACCCCCTGTTGGTGACAGTGGAGACATATAAGCAGTGTTACCCCAAGGAGGTAGGTCACCCATTCTTGAGAAGCTGCTTCATCACAGTCCAGATATCTATATATTGATTTTAGTACAAAAGACATCGGTTGGAAGTGTATAATAATATTAATTGAAAAAGAAATAGAGAAGGACTTTTGCTGATCCATCAACATACAGTAAAGCATCTTGAAAAGTAATCATAGGCCCATAAAAATGGAGGAAAGAAGTAGAGATGTCACAGTATGAAGAAAAACGGACCCTCTCATTTGAATTTCCCAAAACAATCTGAACATAATGCTGAAAGTCAGAATGAGGGAATGGATTTTCAGACCTTTCAGAAAAGCACCACATGGTGTTAATACAGCTTCAAATGCTAGTCCTCAACCAAAGACAATTAACCCTGGAGAAACACTGATTTGAAAAAAATCACAGGTTATCTCACTATGTTGTGCAGGCCAGCTCACAACCTGTGTTTATACAGGTCGGACTCTATTTAGTCTGCATGAACTTTGCAACAACCAATTTTAATCAGGTTAAAATGCCACAAGCCTATTTAGCATAGCATATAATTATAAGGTCTTGTGTAGTTATGTGGTTTAGCTGTGATGAGTTATGAATAACATCAACAACAGTACTTATTCATATATGGTACTTATATGAATGATCCACACTTAACCTGTGTAAAGTGTCTTCAGAGGGTGAAGGAAGTCACTGCAGTCAGCTGTCAACTCCCAGGTCACGCATGTCTATATGATGTATCCTAAAGAACAGGAGTTCAGGGAGCGCCCCGTGACACTGACAACTTGTAGAATCTCACACTTAAGATTTGAATATACTGTTGACCCTCAGATGTAAGATAGCCATGAGAGAGTGATCAACAGACAAGAGGCAAAATGGCAAGAGGTATAGTTTTCTCAAACTGAGGAGTCCTGCCAAAAGCAAACCCATAACCCTGCATCTTATAGATATAATATGTATGTATGTATAACATTTTCAAATTCGAAAAAAAAAAGGACTACACCTTCGTTATTAACTTTTTTTAGTTTTGGACTTACATTCCAAATGTTTCTAAAAGTGTTCAAACCCAGGTAACGACTCATTTTATTTGGTTGCCTGTTGCTGTACCTTCCGGGTAAATACCAGATGATGCTGCAGTGAGTGAGGAAGACAGTCGGTGAACGTGACTAAATGTTACATCCCTTTTTAAAACATCAACCTCCTCCACGACCATTTCTTTGTGAGTCACTTCAGATGGATTTTCATTGGTATTTGTGGTAGTGTAACACTGAAGATAACAACTCCAATGATCCCATGCCACTTCACAACATTGTCAAACTACTTAATTTGTTTTCATGTTTGATTAAGAGAGCCCTAGTGGCAGAAGTTACTTACTGTGCGTTTAACATCTAAAGAAAAAAGGATCAAAGGTGGGAAAAGTCAGTGAATGGTTATTTCCATGAGATGCATTACTCCTGTAAAACTATGAAGACATCAAGCCAAACTCGGACGTGTAACTCGATGACCTATATTGCAATGCTGTGTATCCTGTGTTCGAGCTCTCGCCCACTGAATTCTAGTGTGACAGCTACAACTGCAGTTCTCGATGTGTATTGGAGCTAATAGTCAGCTAGACTAAAGCCACTGGTATGTAGCTAGATGTAGTGTTGCTGGCCTGGTTTCGGTTTTGGCTTTGGTTTTCTGGGCTCTGGGTCCTGACTGTGGGATGGGCCGCCTGTACACAGCTATCATTAGAGATGGCCCAAAAAGCCTGGAAACTTTGGAGACTGGCCCACCAAACCACAGGGTTCTCCAGTAAAACAGACTGACCGACGAACGGATGGATTTAGAAAACAACAACAGATAGCCTCCTTCTCTCTTTGGCTATTCTTTCCTCTGGATCCAATCCTTCATCCAATCACTTGGGACCACCATAATGATGAGCTATCGTTCTTTCGGTTACAGTTTGATAGTGTTTTGTCTGTACCTTGCTAAACTGTGGACAACTTACACATTACTTCCTGTAGTGTGGCTGTGCCTCGAAACTAAAAGCCTGTAATTCATGAAAGCAAACAAAGGGTGTTGTAATTATTTGTTTGAATAGATAAGAGAGGGCAGAAACTAACATGAAAGTAGTCTGTTTGTTTCCTCTCAAACATTCTTCAATCATTCACACTTTTGCTCCCTCTGGCTGCCCATGTTTATCACCATGCTTTCTATCCCATTTGTTTTCAGAGGTGAATCAGGCGCTGGCAAGACCGAGAACACGAAGAAGGTCATCCAGTACCTGGCCCACGTTGCCTCCTCACACAAAGGACGCAAAGACCACAACATTCCTGTGAGAGCCCCACTGCCTACAGTTTTTCTTCTCATCTCCTCTGCTCTGACCTCAAAGACATCACGTTTGAACTCTCATTGCTGATGGTGCACCTTGTCACCTATTAGATTAAAAACTGAATGTCCACGTTGGCATAGTTCAATATTTTGGGAAACATGCTTTTTTATTTTCTAGCAGATAATTAACACTAGACAGTTTAGAGGATCGATACCAAGCTCATATCTGTCTGATGAACATAAGACCAGTAGCTGATTATCTTCGCTTAGCAAAAAGACTGCAAATAGTGAGACTGGCTCTGCCCAGCAGTAACAAAGCTCAGTAACTAAAACTTAATGACGATTTATTTTTTTTATTCCTTACATAAACTAGTTACTTTAGACCAATACCAAGAATAGTCTGGCAGATAACCTCCATAGAACAGCAAACTGTCATTTTTACACTTTGTTTTTTGCATGGATTATATAATGTGTTAATTATTGAGCCTTAGAGGTTCTCCCTGTTTCTAGTCATTGTGCTAAGCTAAGCTACAGATATGAGTGTGGTATCAATCATCTTTTGTTTCTCCACCAGAAAGCAAATAAGCATGTTTCCCAAAATGTCAAACCATCCAGTCAATGATTTGTATTGTTACTGTGTTTTAGTTCAAATTGAAATGCATAGTTTAGTTTTGATATTCAGCTGATAACAAGTTGTGTATTAATCCACAGCTAACCTAATAGATTTTAATATAGCCGGACTCCTGCTTCATGTCATCCAGTGCCATTCTACCAGACTGTCCCTGATGCTGGGCTCAGTGTGTACTGGTGTTCTGTATCCTGTTGCTTGCACTTCAGGTTTTAACACTTACATTTGTTTATCCATAACAAACAGCCCGAATCTCCCAAAGCATTCAAGCTCCAGGCAAGTGTTTCTCCAGCTTTCTCAAAAAGAGTGTGTGGTCCGTTTTGATGTGTGTGAAGTGCATGCCCCTCTCTCTCAATCTCTGCCGCTTCCATAATGATGTTGATGGACTAATCTAAGCTTCTCTTTTTATGAGGTATTTGTTTGTGCTGGCTCAGTCTTCTCACATTATTATTTGAAGCCCAGTGAATCTGTCATCAAACCCGCAGGCTCATGATACTAAAACACTTTGTTTTATCAAATGGTTCAGATTTAATAGAACAGTTAGAAATTGAGACGTCTATTAAAAACACATGTGAGTTAAATGCCAAAAAGTACAGGTCAAACCTGTCAATTAAAAGTGTTCGTTGTCAGGCATTAACTGACTCTGTACAGCCTGTCTGTGTAGGTTCATCGGCCCTCTGTTTCTGAGGTTTACATCGTGTGTAGGATGAGCACACCAACTGTGATATCAGACCACAGCCACACTAAACATCTCCCCTCAGATGTTTTACTCTAATCTTCATCTTTAACATTTTATTCACGTAAATATCATGCCCAGGTGTAAAATGAAGATGCAAAGGACAATGAAACATGATGCTAGTTGATTGAATCTTTCATATATTCATGCATGTTTTTCATTGGTTATGCACTTTAGATGCATGTGATTAGTTTGAAAAGCCAATTCATTGGCCTATTCTTTAGCCTTGGCTGTGGTAATAATATTCCAGTAACCAACTGCGTGGCTTTCGCAGCCCAGTCAATAACTGAACTCAGGGGATGCTTTAATGTGGGTGTTGTAGCCTCACCTGGATTTTTAGATTTGAATCTATACTGTTTTGTCCCAGAAGAAACACAAATGAGACTCTGCTGACACAGTCCTGAATCCTCCCCAACTCCATCATCTCTCTCTCTCGTGCGCTCTATAAAACTTGATATGCTCTGGCTCACCTCTTCTCTGCTTGATTTACCCAGTAGCTATTTTTCTTTCTCCCCCAAACCAATACCTGATGTCTCTGTGTCCTCAGTAAATCCAATAGAATTCGAGTCTTAACTGAAACCTTTAACCTGCAGCTCTGGGCACACACAATCCGGGTGAATGCCTGTTTAATATGCTGCGTTTCAGTAGCTGAGAGTGAGTAGCTGTAACTCACGGCCTCAGTGCTCCTCAGCCAGAGTACACCATCCGCGCTGACCTCCTTAATGCTGCTTCCCTTCTGCGTTGCATTACGGCTGCTTTTGAGCACAGGCCAGAGGAATGTAGAACCAGGGATCGAGGGAGAGCGAAGATACGGTGGAGGATAGAGGTTTGGAAGGGGGTGAAAAGGGGGGAGATGAAGACGTGGAGAAGAGGGAAAGCAGACCTGAAGGGGCCAGACTTAATATTTCTCTCAGAGAGAAAAAAAGACAGATTAGAACCATTGTTTAGTCTTAACTAATAGAGGGATGTATGCACTGGGTTTTGTTTTATTATAAAATATTCAGAGCCTGAAAAAGTCTTTCCTCTCTCTGATTTACTCTTTCCTTGTTCTGTCTCTTCTACAGGCCAAAGTATTTTAATCCTCTCTCTCTGTTTCTGTCAGTCTCTCTCCTCTCACTTCCTGTATAACAACACATCTAAGTAGGGCTATAGGTTTGCCTCGATCGCCATTTCTGTCTGGCTTACAGCATCGGGCAACAAGTCAGAGCTCACACAAACTTTACACTGTTCCCCCTGGGCAGTCAGAGTCCAGAGGAGTATCTGGACCCAGATCAAGGCAAGGTCTGATCTGCTGTAGGGACTATCTCTGTGCTGTCAGTGCCCTGGATAGAGCAGACTGTGTCATGAATAGAGGAACTGGAGGTTTCCAGGTCCGTAGGGAATGTCCCAACTGCCTATCAATCCAGGTTTTGAGATTTGAAAGGAAGCCATCATTACCATCATCACAGCCATAGGAATGTGCAGGCCAGAAGAAGGCTCTCCCACCTCGAGCCAAAGTAACCACACACTGTAGGGCATATGTCGAAACACATTCGCTATATTGCCTTTGTGGTTTCACGAGTTCCGTCAAACTATTTGCTTGTCTTGGCACGTTAACTTGTCGAGTTCCCCTGACAAAAATCACATTGTACTGCAATAGACTAAAGTAAAAGCCAACAGAGCCATGATGAACTGCTGACTGTCTGAAAGATTGGTTTCGCATTTTACCTTTGCTTTCTCTCGCTGCTCTGTTGGGAAGAATTGATTTTGCCTAATCAACTTTTGCTTTTCGGCAGACACAAATTAAAGTGGGATAAATAGTGGTAAAATATTTATTACCTGGTGCCAGTCGTTAGAAATGTTTGACAGCTAGGAGGCTTCTTAACTTCTCTGTCTTTCTCCACAGGGTGAGTTGGAACGCCAGCTCCTGCAAGCCAACCCCATCCTCGAATCTTTTGGCAATGCCAAGACAGTGAAGAATGACAACTCATCCCGCTTTGTGAGTTACAGTTTCTGTTTAAATGACCATTCTCTTGATTTAAACATATGTACTGAGAGTGTGCTGAAGGGAAACAGGTTTACGTAAGCTTAAAATTAATTATCAGTGCAGTTCACATTTGCCTTAACAGATATGTGCAAAGAAGTGAACACATGTTAAAGATCCTAAAAGGGAGATGTTGTTTTTTTATTATCAGAAATTTTATTCCGCGTAGCTTTTATGTTTTAACTTTGAACTCTTCTTTTTCCCATATTTTAACTTGAACTAAACTGATTTGCTTTTATTTAGGATGAATAACAAACTGCTAAATGGTATGCTAAAACATATAAGAGATAGGGATCTCATGTCTTTATGGTATATATGAAGTTACAGTCAACAGCTTAGCAAGCTAGTTAGCTTATCTTAGCATTAAAACTTGAAACAAGGGAAAAACAGCAAAGAGGATCAGTTGGGGGGAAAAATCCACCTTCCAGCACCTTTCAGCTCACTAATATCAACACAGGACTCCAGAAAGTTACTGCTTACCACCAATATTAGTCTGGTACGTACCTCCCTGTAAAACCACAGTACCTCATTTTACATATGTTTTTGTACAGACAAACAAGATACAGCATCTCAATTATGTCATGCTAACCGTTTTTTGCTCTTTATGCTAAGCTAAGCTAACCAGCGGCTCGCTGTAGCTTCTTTATTACAAATATAGACATGAGAGTAGAATTTTTCTCTACATATTCTATACATATTTCTAAAAATGTCAAACTAATCCTTTAATAAATATTAGTTTTGGGATTTTTTTATTTAATTACGTAACTTTAGAGTATTTAATTTAAGAAAATTATAGTTTATTGGTTTTGTTTCATAAGCCTTTTTTCTCTTATAATTTCCTAAAAATCTAGTATTATAAAGTGGTCTGATTCTGCTCTTTTAATAGTTTGTTATCTCTGATCGTCTAATGATGAGTTACAGGAATCACAACAATTCATGCTCTCAGCATTTGAAATTGTTGTGTGACTAAGTAAACCATGTGGCCAAGATTAACCACCATGGTGTTCAGACCTCATGAATCACCGGCTGTCTCAGAGGAGAAGCGATGAAGAGCGGTCGACAGATGGGCACACGCTTACGTACACACATTCACTGACAGGAAACCACAGACATGCCTGAGATTCTTTCTGACCTGTTAACCTGGCTTTCCCTAATATAGACATTCTGTCCTCCACTGTGTCTCTGTCATCTGCAAGAGTCCACAAAGTGGTATTCAAAATGCAAAGGAGAAGAAATATATGACACATACAGTATAGTACACACGGATATGTGCTTTTTAACAAACCTGTGAAGTTTCAGCAAGTTCAACAACTGTTTTTCAACATTAATATTTGTTTTGTTTCCTGCAGGGGAAGTTCATCAGAGTAAACTTTGACGTCACAGGCTACATTGTTGGGGCCAATATTGAAACTTGTATCCTCATCACTGGGCCAGGCTGAGGGAGCAGGAGGTCAAAGGATTGTTTCAAAAAAACTAAAGGGCAGAGTACACACTGAGTTTAGAGCTGAGGGCAGCGGTCAGGCTACACGACTCACCAAGGCTTATGCATAACCACAAGAATGCCATTCCAATTCTGAATATTCCCTAGTCAGAGCTTTAGGGGCCTGAGCTCTAAAGAAACCATGTTTTTATTGTTATTCCTCCATTTTTATTCAAGTTTATTTATGCCTGGTGAGGAAAATAATGAATTAGGCTCCTCAGGATATTATTTCTTTGTTGTTGCATTTCTAGACAGAGTATGGAGTTGGTTCCCCAGTGATTTCTATTTAGATTTATTGATTGTTTACTTAACTCGAGTTCTTCCTGAAAACACAGAAAGTGCTTGCACGCACTGCACGCAAAACTGCAAGTCATAGAATATGTGGCTAAACTGTTCTGTTGTTCCTCATCAGCAGAAATGTGTTATTTTCATAATATTTACTGTAATTTTTACAGTGACAATATCAGTTTCCTGATGTCCATGCTGTAATTACCTGGTCAGTCCTTAACCTTTGCTCTCAGACCTTCTGGAGAAGTCGAGGGCCATTAGACAGGCCAAAGATGAGAGGACCTTCCACATATTCTACCGCCTGCTGGCAGGGGCTGGAGAGCATCTTCGAAGTGAGTGTCTGACAACCACTATAAGAACCAAAGTATGAGAGCAATGATGGTGAGGTTGTTTGTGACAATATGCTTCAGGCGAGCAGTAGAGCTAAAGAAAGCTGGTTTGAATTAGCACCGGCCAGCTAATCTTTTTCTCTCGTTAAGTTTTAATTAAGCTTGTTAGTACATTGTTTCATGGTGATGCAGAACGTGCTTAGGCATTTCAAGTGGACAGCATATTTCTCTTATGAAATAGTGGATTTGAAAAGCCACTGGATCTCTCCCCCACTTATCCACTCTCTCCCTGAGTCTAGACTGAAAATAGATGCAAATGTAACACATACTTCACTGCAATACAGCATTTTTTGACCATCCAACAATAACTAAAATTGTTACTTTTAAGGGCAAAATCCACACGCAGCATAGTCCTAATACACTTTATAAATATCAGAGAGTATACAGTGAAAAGAGATCTTTAAAAATCTTTCTTTCCTTTCCTTCTCCAGCGGACCTGCTCCTCGAAGGCTTTAACAACTACCGTTTCCTGTCAAATGGTAACATTCCTATCCCTGGCCAGCAGGACAAGGATAATTTCCAGGAGACGTTGGATGCCATGCACATCATGAGCTTTACACATGACGAGATTGTCTGTGAGTTGTACAGTACTTCCAGATGTGCCCTGAAAGAGTGTATTCTTATTCTCCTTCTCTTTCTACAATTAAATCCCTTTGTTTCCACTCTTACTTTGCCATTACCTAATTTCCTACCCTGGAGATCACTGAAGTGTTATCTCATCCTTGCCAGGCATGTTGAAGGTGGTGTCTGCAGTGCTGCAGTTCGGCAACATTATCTTTAAGAAAGAGAGAAACACTGACCAGGCCTCCATGCCTGAGAACACAGGTAAACATGCAACATCCAGTCAAAGTAAAATGCACCCACGCTAGTGTCACTCATGATTCATTAATTGGAAGAAATGAGGTGACCACGTCACCTCAGCCAGCAACACAACAGTTGCTGGAAAACAGATGATCATTTCCACATATATACATACTCATTCTCATTCAACGTGAGCTCATGCTATATAAGAAACATGATTACACAGAAGTTTAAATTGTGTGTCTCTTGGTTTTGGAATGCTTGTAATGCCGAGATGATGTCAGCATCAGCAGATGCTCCAACAGTCTGGACCATGCTGTACTCGCATACTTCTTTGTATAAGACAGAAAAACTGTAATGAGTGCATGAGTGGATGAGTATGGCGTTATTGAGTCTGTGGTATTGGGGTGAGAACAATTAAACATACAGATCTTAGACTGACTTAAACAAAACCTGACCCATTGTGGGGTTTTACTGCCAGGATATGTAGAATTTGGCTATAGTCTTATATCCTGGGTTGTTACAAAGGAGTTAGGCAATATTACTTTAAGACTATTTTATCATTTACTTATCTGAACCTAACATAAAACTTAAATCTAATGCTGAAGATGGTAAAACACACAATTCACAAGCCATATATGTGAAACAGTGTGCACTCTGCATTTTTATCAAACAATATATTTCCTTTGTCCTTGCACTCCCAGTGGCGCAGAAGCTCTGCCACCTGCTTGGAATGAACGTTACGGAGTTCACCAGAGCGATCCTCACCCCAAGGATCAAAGTGGGACGAGACTATGTACAGAAGGCACAGACCAAAGAGCAGGTAAAGTCTCATCAGGCTCTGTCGTTGAGGATTATGTTTGCCTTGTATGTTTATTTATTATTTTTATGACTGTGCTAACATCTTTTGGTCTATAGTGAACTTTTGCAAACTCATGCGTCATAAACATCCTTCTAATGGTTTTTCCTGACTGTAGCCCATGGTCTGAAGTCATACCATGATATATAACTCCAAACTATAACAGCGACACAAAGTTTATATTCTTATTTCTTCTGTCATGACTCAGTGGGCTATGTATTATTTTTTAGTGTTTTTCATAGTTACTCTTCATGGTCCTGTGCTCTTTATTTTATCCTTAGGCTGACTTTGCTGTTGAAGCTCTGGCCAAGGCAACATATGAGCGGCTGTTCCGTTGGCTGGTCCACCGCATCAACAAGGCTCTGGACAGGACCAAACGCCAGGGGGCGTCTTTCATCGGCATCCTGGATATCGCTGGCTTTGAGATCTTTGAGGTGCTTTGATATGAACAAGCCTATTTGTACAAAAACATTTTACTTCTAGACGTTGTGGTTTTGATCTTTTACACATGGATTAAACAGAATCATAAAATGAGCAACAATAAAACATGTCACCAGTACTAACAATCTTCTGCTTCCTTTCAGCTGAACTCATTTGAGCAGCTGTGCATAAACTACACCAACGAGAAGCTGCAGCAGCTCTTCAATCATACAATGTTCATCCTGGAGCAGGAGGAGTACCAGAGGGAGGGTATCGAGTGGAGCTTCATCGACTTCGGCCTGGACCTGCAGCCCTGCATCGACCTCATTGAGAGGCCGGTCAGTGTTCTCCATCTGCGTTTATGACTCTATGGGGTTGCTTTACATATATTTGTATCAAACGACTTCTGTTTCCTCAGAATAACCCGCCTGGTATCCTCGCCCTGCTGGATGAGGAGTGCTGGTTTCCCAAGGCCACTGACAAGACGTTTATCGACAAGGTCCTCCAGGAGCAGGGAACACACACCAAGTTTCAGAAGCCACGTCAGCTCAAGGACAAAGCCGACTTCTGCATCATTCACTACGCAGGGCGGGTATGTATTTCAGCCCATTAAGGTGTCTTGCATTCTTGACTGCTCTCTTGGGAATGGTAGCTGGTTGGACCTACTACTCAATAAGTATGCTGCTACTCTTAGAAGACAGCTCTTAAAAACTACAAAAAAGACAGAAAACCATGTCATGTCCCCTTTATTGCCTCAGATTCATCCATGTGTGTTTTCCTCATGCAACAACTCGGTTTCTGACTCGTTTTTAAGTTTTTCTAGGAGACACAGACTTTGCTCCTCCAAGGCGCCGTTAACCAGGTCATTGCCTGAAAACAATAGCCCAGTTGTCGGACTGCTGCCGTAGGAAGCCCACATCTGGTTCACATTGGTGTGAGATTGAGTCTTTGGTGCCTGGCGGTTACATAACAGAGGTTTTTAACTTTCACCTTTGTGTGGTGGTCTGCCATCGGTAGAGAGAAAACGATACTCCAAAGCATTCCAGAGAGGATGATTGTCAGCCGAACCTTGAAAGCCGATATCATCCCCTGAGTGATAGTTTTTACCTGTCTCCTTTTCCTCTCCTGCACATGTGTATATGAACACACTGTCCAAACATCAGTCCTGGACAGGGGCCTTACCACGATAAACAGGTGAAAACCTCGGACTCATCCACAATTTGATCCTGGAGCCAGCAATAAATTTGAACTTCATTAAATAAATCCTGCTTGACAGAGTGATACTGAAGAGGAAAACAAGTGCTAACACAGTGAGTTTGCTTTTCCAGGATTCTGATGAGACCCATCTGGAGGTCTTACATTCCTCATCTCAGGTTGCCGACCGTGTCAGTTACTTAATATGTTCGGCTCTAATCCAACACTCTTCATAGTGTGTTAGACGTTTGGAAAACACATATAAGTACAAATCAACATCATGTTACAGAGACTAATTCCATCAACACAGTATGGTGCAGTAAGAACTAACTGTGCTGGCAGTCAGTTATAATGAAGTTATATAAAGACTTTTTTGGCTCCCTGTTCAAGGCTTGATACCAAAGTGCCTCTGTATTTTTGTTTTAAGGTCTAACATGGCCATGCAGTGACATAAAAGCATTCTAATAATTTAAAGAGAGTTTTCTTATGATTTTTATCTATAAAGTCTATGTTTCAAACCTACTGCAAGTACCAGATGGGTGAGGTACAACCCGACAATGATGCTTATGTCAGTATTGTGTATCATTGTTTGATGAACTGTCCGCTGCTTATCGTACATTCAGCTGAACATCTGGTGCTGCCTGTGAGATAAAACAACTGTGTGGTGTTTGGAAACACTACTAGAGCTGTCAGTTAACTGACTCTACATACTTTGCAGGCAGGTGAAGCAACAGACCAGTAAGCATTTATCAGATACTGGAAGGCAGTCGTCTCAAAGTGTATTTTGAAAGCATTTTCTTCTTTTAGCTGTTAACACTGGGATATAACAGTAATGAAAGGAAGACGATCAGATGGCAAACATTGAGGTTCATGAGTGAAATCTGATTTGATGCAGAGTTGTTTTTTTGTTTTTGCTGTCGAGATACCAAACCTTGTGTAACCAATTTATAACAGAGGTCTGTGGTTATTATTGGTGTGTAAACTGTACATTACACCTTAACCTGCCTTGAACGTATTCTCATTTTAATCATTTATTCATACATTCAACATGTTTATGTTTTAGCGAAATACACAAGAACATTTTGTTTTCCAGCCACTAAAGTAACTCTGATGAATCTTCTTCAGGTGGACTATAAAGCTGATGAATGGCTGATGAAGAACATGGACCCCCTGAATGACAACGTGGCCACACTGCTACACCAGTCAACTGACAAGTTTGTGGCTGAGCTCTGGAAAGACGGTGAGTCTCCCAACATTTTCTTTTGCCTCGTAGGAGCTCATCAAGCTTTGAATTGTACAAAAGAATATTGTTGTACAATTTAATCTGATGTATAAATAAACCTGCAGCTATCCTTATCAGTCCAGAACGATGTGACACAGATACCTGTTGTGGAGTGAACAAATGAGACACAGAAAGAAAAGCATTTAAAAGCATTTTTGTCTATTAAACGTACCAAACATAGGTTAGCATTGTCAGTGTGAGCATGTTAGCATGCTGAATTTAGCATTTAGCTTAAAGCACAGTTGTTAGAGAGCTGCTAGCATGGCTGTAGGTTCTGCAAAGCCAATTTTGAACAACTGCATCTTGTATTTAATGAAAAGAGGAAATACATTTTCTCATCTCTCACACTTGTTATCTGAGTTTCATCCAGCAGTGTGTCTCATTGTTTTTCTAATGTGGGATGAGTAAGGAAGTAAACAGCCAGGAAACAATTCTGTTTCTCAGAGCCGAATGATAGTTTTATTGCTAAACTTGCATTTTCTCCTTCAGCCAGTACAGTTTTAATAGATCAGCCAGATCAGAACCACAGCCCTTGGACTCATTATTTTGATTTGACATTTGTTTTTTATTGAATCACACACAGTTCAGATGGAAAAAAACATGGTTATATAACACTTTGTGGTCTAATCGCTCTCCTCATTAATAACTGTGATAACCCAACACTATCTTTGAACAGTATACAGTGAATTAACTGACACTTAACTCTTCAGTCCTCTTTATAACAGCTAATTAATGCTTGTGAAAGTTTTGTATGTGTGTGGGTGTATGAATGACGGGTGTATGTGTCTGCATGCCGACTTTTTTCTCTCTCTCTCACTCTCCTGTCTTCTTTTTCTGTCCGTGTCTCTGTTGCTGTAGACATACAGACGTTTCAGAGAGCCTCTTTCTATGACAATGTGTCTGGGCTCCATGAAGCTCCAGGTGAATCATAGTAACACTTAACCTTCGTGTACCACTGGCTTCTCCTCATCCTCTGCACTGGAGGGATCATTGGTTCCCTGTCCTGTCCTGTGATGGCTGCACTGTGCGCCCCTGTAAAAGCTCCCCTCTGGCTTTGCATGGCTGTAATCCAGTTGTAAAACCTCTGATACTAAAACATGTCATTCTGCCATGAATGCTGGAGGCATATTTACCTTCAGACTTACTGCCACAATAATTATTCTATCTATTGGTTAAAAGATAAGCTAGGTAAGGCATTTCTTTTGTAATTGTGCAAAAATAAAGCTTTGTGTACAAAGTTAATTCACTCAACAGAAAACAGATTGATACAATTATTATCAAATGGCTGAAAATGTGAGACAGGAAATATTATAATTAAACATTTGCCTGGTTAGATGGAGGAATTTTAAGACTGCTCTGTACTTTTTTGTCAACTAAAAGGGGTAAAATAAGGAAATGTGCTTAGAGAAAGTGTCGCTTCATCTAAAAAGGGCACATTCTGGAGATATTTGGTCGACGCAAAGCTACACTGATTAGCAGTCCACTGACACAGTTACATAAAGAAAAATATCTCTGTGACAATACAATAAGTTTTGCATTCAACAGACTTAAACCAGTGCATGTGTTTCAGAGCTAAGATGGAAAGAAATAGCAGTGCCCAGATTAATTTTGAGGAATAAGTGGATCCAGAATTGCATTTAAGTTTCTGTTTCAGGAACCTGCATGCCAGACATCTGATCCAACTCTGTGTCATTAATCTTTTTTATTAAAAGACAGCTGGGCTGAGAGACGTTTGTGTTGCTGAACTGTCATGCAGTTGTAGGAAAATCTGAATGGGGTCATGTCCTTGATTTGAGTACAGGTTCACTTATAAACGGGTGGAGGTAACTCACCTAGATACACTGCAATGGGCTGCAAAGACGGTGACGAAGAAGACTGCAAGCTAGTAAACATGGTGTGAATAATGCAGGATTTAAAATACTGAATAGATCTTTAATGCATTTAAAATATTTTTTAGAACTCAAGGATATACACAATGTGTTTTAGTGAGTAACTAAATGTAAACATAACTTTTGTATATATGTTAACAAGGCATAGGGCTCCTTTAAGTTTATTCCTCTTTGCTTTAATTGGATAGTTGACAGAAGAGTGGCAGGACAAATTAACACTTAGGGATGATGTGACAAAGGTCTGCTGGACCGCGAAGATGCTCCTGAAGCAGGAAGTTTAATTTAAATGCATATTTGTACCTAACAAGAATGAGATAAATCAAATAAATAATTTATGCAAATTGCTTATTTTAATTATATAAAACGACCTGATAACCTCCCTCTTTTAGTAATATCCTCAGGAAGATCCTGCTTTAAAATCATTTTTGAATGAAGGATTGTTCATGAGTAGGCTGGCTGAGGGAAACCAGCTCTGCGTGTTTTCTTGCCTGTAATATCAAACCAGCTGATGGTCTCTGGTCACAGCTGGTGTGACATCATGTCTGTCTTCATGCTTTTTCAAAATATTAGAAAAGAGTTAATCCTGCTCAGTTGAACCTTTATTGGTAACAGATAAATTGGATTCAAACACCAAGAAAAGGTTAAAAGTCATTTTGCTGGCTTTTCTCTTTTCTACATTCATGTCAAAAGCACTTTTCTTTGGAGAGCTCTACATTTATAAGTAAATTAGTTACCTTTCCTTGCATTAATACAGTCATCTTTCTCTTTGTCTTCATCTCATTCTTCATCACCAGTCGACCGAATTGTGGGTCTGGATCAGGTTGCGGGCATGAACGAGACAGCGTTTGGTGCCGCCTACAAGACCAAGAAGGGCATGTTCCGCACTGTAGGACAGCTGTACAAGGAGCAGTTATCTAAGCTCATGGCCACACTGAGGAACACTAATCCCAACTTTGTCCGCTGCATCATCCCCAACCACGAGAAGAGGGTGAGTTTTAAAATGGTCACACCTACCCTCGGTACACGCTGGTCTGAGATCTGCTCCACTAAATCTGTTGACCTAACGAAGTAGAGTTTTGGTTTCAAATACACCATCTAGTTGACAGTACATATCTATCACTTTACAGAAATATAACCTGGGATTAGGTTTGGATGAGATCCACTTGTACTGTATGTAGTGACCACAAATGAGTGAGAATCACTGATATGTTAAAAAGGGCAGATACGTTTCATTTTTGGTCACAGGTCTTAATTATATCTAAATTAAAATTCAGCCTATTCAGGTTCAAGTTCATTTATTTATGCAGGACCTTTACCCATACACCAAAATTCAAAAGTCCTCTTCATCATCTATTTTTTTCCTCTCCCTCCTCCCCTAGGCTGGTAAACTGGACCCCCACCTGGTTCTGGATCAGCTGAGGTGTAATGGTGTGCTGGAGGGGATCCGTATCTGCAGACAGGGCTTCCCCAACCGCATCGTCTTCCAGGAGTTCAGACAGAGGTAACTGAAACTAGTATGGTATAAAACAACATGAATTTTATGAAATAAAAGCACATTATTGCCATAAGTAGATAAACATAGTTGTCAGAAGTAGATACATATTTCAGAGATTGTGTATAAAAGTTTTTTAATAAGTCAGAAATCCCCCCCTGTTACACTTGTTACACTACATCTGTTTCTTATATTTGAGCTGCAATTTAACAGTCATGTCATTATGACTCTGTCTTTATAATGCACTTCTCTCTCGGCTCCTTGTCCAGGTATGAGATCCTCACTCCTAACGCCATCCCCAAGGGCTTCATGGATGGCAAGCAGGCCTGTGAGAGAATGGTAAGGACAAATGAGATAATCTCGACTGCTGCCTCAGAGTTAAATGATAAGACAGTGGCATGAAATTATCAAAATGTTATCAACAACAGTCTAAATAAGGCATTAAAAAACTGTTTTCCCTCCCTTTCTCTCCCTTTTCCGCTTCAATGTGTCTCCCTGTCTTTGGTAGATTCAAGCCCTGGAGCTGGATGGCAACCTGTTCCGAATCGGCCAGAGTAAGATCTTCTTCAGGGCAGGAGTCCTGGCCCATTTGGAGGAAGAGAGGGATCTGAAGATCACTGACATTATCATTTACTTCCAGGCCGTCTGTCGGGGATATCTGGCACGCAAGTAAGGGTTTCTCTCCTGCTGCTGTCTGTCTGCATTTGAGATCCACTCAACCCTAAACTGAAATTGAGTCATTTGTATGTATTTGATCACAAAAAAGTAGAGATTGCTGTTGTTCCACTCAGTCTTTTGATCTCCTTTTCTCACTGTAATGCATCAGGGCCTTTGCTAAGAAGCAGCAGCAGCTCAGTGCTCTGAAGGTTCTCCAGAGGAACTGCGCTGCCTACTTGAAGCTGCGTCACTGGCAGTGGTGGCGACTCTTCACCAAGGTGTGTGCTTGCTTGTATGCCATCAAGGGTGTTTGTGCAACAGACCCTGTGTGTCTGCCTCTAGAGATTAGTGATCTCTAGAGGCATTAGTAGAGCTAATCTTCCATCTGTACCTGCAGGTGAAGCCCCTGCTGCAGGTGACCAGGCAGGAGGAAGAGATGCAGGCAAAAGATGAGGAGCTGGTCAAGGTGAAGGAAAAGCAGACCAAGGTGGAGGGAGAGCTGGTGGAGATGGAGAGGAAACACCAGCAGGTCAGCAATACTCTGAACTCTGAACACATTATATAGATTTTTAGGATGCGTAATTTAAGGTTTTAATGTTATGTGTGTGTAGTTAATGGAGGAGAAGAACATCCTAGCAGAGCAGCTCCAAGCCGAGACAGAGCTGTTTGCAGAGGCTGAGGAGATGAGAGCTCGCCTGGCTTCCAAAAAGCAAGAGCTGGAGGAGATCCTTCACGACCTGGAGTCCAGGCTGGAGGAGGAAGAAGAGAGGACCCAAGGCATGCAGAACGAGAAGAAGAAGATGCAGTCCCACATCCAGGTGTGTCCTATTTCCAAGTTTAATTACTTAAATTTCAAAAACATTATTAAATTATGTTTGCCTGTATGATTAAATGCGTGTGTGCCTAGGACCTGGAAGAACAGTTGGATGAAGAGGAGGCTGGCAGGCAGAAGCTGCAGCTGGAGAAAGTGACAGCTGAGGCCAAAATGAAAAAATTTGAAGAAGACATTTTGCTGCTAGAGGACCAGAACTCCAAGTTTCTAAAGGTGAGAGCGAGAAGAAGGCTCTGAAGGTCTGCATTCAAGCTAAGGGTTAAGGATGGACAGAGGTAATGACATGTGAAAGAGTCTTTAAGAAGTTTTTCTCCTTTACTGCACAGCGTAATAATATACAACCAAAAGTTTGAGATCATTCAAATATGTAGATGCTGGGTTGAGACACTAGCTATGCACTTACCTGTCTGTATCTCTTTCCTTTAGGAAAAGAAGCTGTTGGATGACCGAATCAATGAGATGACCTCCATGTTAGCTGAAGAGGAAGAAAAGGCCAAGAACCTGAGCAAGGTCAAGAACAAGCAGGAGATGATGATGGTCGACCTAGAGGGTAAATGACTACAGAATACACAGAATAATAAAGTGGACAATTGCTCTGTAGAATTGTTTGAATTACTCTTCGATGAAAAGACGATTCTTACTTTTGTTAAACTACTGTAACCTCTTTCAATTTAGAGAGACTGAAGAAGGAGGAGAAGACCCGTCAGGAGCTGGAGAAGGCAAAGAGGAAGCTGGATGGGGAGACATCTGACCTCCAGGATCAGATAGGCGAGCTCCAGACCCAGATAGAGGAGATGAAAAGTCAGATGGTCAAGAAGGAAGATGAGCAGCAGATGATGCAGGCGAGGTAGGAGAAACTGGGACCACCACAGAGAAGAGACAACATACTCCCACATAACTTTGAATGAGCTAAATATGGATGTTTGAGCTTTGATCGAGCCAGTGAGGTTCTGCTTCATGATGTGAGTCAGTCTGAGCTAAGTGTTACATAGCTGTACTGAAAGGTCATCGTACTAAACACTGTATGATACACTCACACCTGCCATTTTATTGAACTGATCACACTCCAGACAAGCTGGACAGCAGTGATCTTATCATCTCGTAAAAAAAAAAGAAACAAAAATAGCCTCTGAGCTTTCACTGATTGTTGTGCTTCCCTCTGACATGCTGCCTGTATCTACTCACTGATTCTCACTACATTGGAATGTGTTTGCGCTGACCGTGTCATTGGTGTGCATGTTATTAGTGTGTATCAATCGGTCTTTACAGCACACAGCTCTTTTAAGAAAAGAGGAGGCATCAGCTGCTCTATGAAAGAGTGACTCTGCTGCCACCCAGAGTTCAGTCAGGAAATGTGTGCTTTATTTTTTTTTTAAGTAAGACACAGAAAATAGAATAATTCAGAACTACAAAATGCCGTAATAAACCATAATCAATTAGGTATTTCCAGTGGTGGAATGTAACTCAATACTGTGAATCCAGTACCATATTTAAACACAATCTTGAGGTATATGTACTTTACCCCACTACATTTGTTTATAGCTTTATTTACTACGTACTTAACAGATTTTTTTCTCGAAATATAAATAAACAAATAAATATTGATATTGTATTAATTTTAGGCCACCCAGCAGAATATAAAATAATCAAAATTGGCTCCACCTTTAACAGCTGCATCATTAAAGTAACACATTAGTGCATCAGTAATAATCAGTTATTATAATCTAGTAAAATAATAATATATAATATAATCTGAAATGATTATGCATAAATGAATGATAGCTACATTTACCTTTGGTATATTATTAAGCTGACAGGTATCGGCAGTTCAGGCGTGCTGCAGCGCGGGCGGTCGCGGAAGCAAAGGTTCGGGCCTGGGAAAGGTTCGGGGAGGCCATGGAGGAGGACTACCGGTCGGCCTCGAGGAAATTCTGGCAAACCATCCGGCGCCTCAGGAAGGGGAAGCAGCCCTCCACCAACACTGTTTACGGTGGAGGTGGGGAGCTGTTGACCTCGACTGGGGATATCGTCGGGCGGTGGAAGGAGTACTTCGAGGATCTCCTCAATCCCACTGACATGCCTTCCATAGAGGAAGCAGAGGCTGGGGACTCGGAGGTGGATTCATGCATCACCCAAGCTGAAGTCACTGAGGTAGTTCGGAAGCTGCCCAGTGGCAAAGCACCGGGGGTGGATGAGATCCACCCTGCGTACCTCAAGTCTCTGGATGTTGTGGGGCTGTCTTGGCTGACACGTCTCTGCAACATCGCGTGGCAGTCGGGGATGGTGCCTCTGGACTGGCAGACCGGGGTGGTGGTCCCTCTATTCAAAAAGGGGGACCGGAGGGTGTGTTCCAACTATCGGGGGATCACACTCCTCAGCCTCCCTGGTAAAGTCTATTCTAGGGTACTGGAGAGGAGAATTCGGCCGATAGTCGAACCTCGGATTCAGGAGGAACAATGCGGTTTTCGTCCTGGCCGCGGAACGCTGGACCAGCTCTATACCCTCCGCAGGGTGCTCGAGGGTTCATGGGAGTTTGCCCAACCAGTCCACATGTGTTTTGTGGACTTGGAGAAGGCATTCGACCGTGTCCCCCGTGGCATTCTGTGGGAGGTGCTCTGGGAGTACGGGGTCGGCGGCCCTCTGCTAAGGGCTGTGCGGTCCCTGTACGACCGGAGCAGGAGTCTGGTTCGCATTGCCGGCAGTAAGTCAGACCTGTTTCCAGTGCATGTTGGACTCCGGCAGGGCTGCCCTTTGTCACCGGTTCTGTTCATTATATTTATGGACAGAATTTCTAGGCGCAGTCATGGGCCGGAGGGGATCTGGTTCGGGAGCCACAGGATTTCATCCCTGCTTTTTGCGGACGATGTTGTCTTGTTGGCTCCTTTGGGCCAGGACCTCCAGCATGTCCTGGGGCGGTTTGCAGCCGAGTGTGAAGCAGCTGGGATGAGAATCAGCACCTCCAAGTCTGAGGCCATGGTTCTCGACCGGAAAAAGGTGGCTTGCTCCCTCCGGGTTGGGGGAGAGATCCTGCCTCAAGTGGAGGAGTTCAAGTATCTTGGGGTCTTGTTCACGAGTGAGGGAAGGATGGAGCGTGAGGTTGATAGGCGGATCGGTGCGGCGGCCGCAGTAATGCGGTCGTTGTATCGGTCCGTCGTGGTGAAGAGAGAGCTGAGCCGCAAGGCGAGGCTCTCGATTTACCGATCAATCTATGTTCCTACCCTCACCTATGGTCACGAACTTTGGGTCGTGACCGAAAGAATAAGATCCCGGATACAAGCGGCCGAAATGAGTTTCCTTCGCAGGGTGGCGGGGCGCTCCCTTAGAGATAGGGTGAGGAGCTCCGCCACACGGGAGGAGCTCGGAGTAGAGCCGCTGCTCCTCCACATCGAGAGGAGTCAGCTGAGGTGGCTCGGGCATCTGTATCGGATGCCCCCTGGACGCCTCCCTCGGGAGGTGTTCCAGGCATGCCCCACCGGGGGGAGGAGACCCCGAGGAAGACCCAGGACACGCTGGAGTGACTATGTCGCCCGGCTGGCCTGGGAACGCCTTGGGATCCTCCCGGAAGAGCTGGAGGAAGTGTCCGGGGAGAGGGAAGTCTGGGTGTCCCTGCTCAGGCAGCTGCCCCCGCGACCCGGCCCCGGATAAGCGGAAGAAAATGGATGGATGGATGGATATTATTAAGTATATTTTGACTGTATTACTTTGGAACTTTTACTTTAGCAGTATTTTGAATGCAGGACTTGTAACATCTTATTTTTACACGGTAGTATTGCTCTTTTCACTTAATTACTTACCACTGGGTTTTTCTAGCATATGTAAAATGAATGAATAGCTAAGTCAAATAATTGTTCAAGCACTAACAAAATAACTCAGGTACTTATTTCAGTGTATTATTATAAGTATTTTGTGTTTTTCCATTATCGTACCATCACAGTCACAGTATTGTGTCCACTTTTCACCTGAGATATTGTTAATGTTCTTAATTGTTCTCAATGACAGGGGTGAAGACGAGGTTAGCCAGAAGAACAACGCTCTGAAACAGGTGAGGGAGCTGCAGGCCCAGATGTCGGAGCTGCAGGAGGACCTTGAGTCAGAGAAACTGGCCAGGAACAAGGCTGAGAAACTCAAGAGGGACTTGAGTGAAGAGCTGGAGGCCCTGAAGACAGAACTGGAGGACACCCTTGATACAACCGCTGCCCAGCAGGAACTTAGGTACTGTACTCTGCATTTTAGAGTTATATCATAGATAGGGGGGCGTTTATTTGAAAATATTCTTTTTGTCAACTCTGTAGGACCAAGCGTGAACAGGAGGTTGCAGAGCTTAAGAAGACCATTGATGAGGAGACTAAAAACCACGAATCTCAGATCCAGGACATGAGACAGAGGCATGGCACTGCTTTGGAAGAGCTTTCTGAACAGCTGGAGCAGGCCAAGAGGGTAACACACTGCTTCACAATCTAATATCACAAGATTATCAAATCCAACAAAAAGCGTCATCATTTCATCGCCTGACCACACTCATTTTTGTTGATTATGTCTAGTTCAAGGCAAACCTGGAGAAGACCAAGCAGAGCCAGGAGAGTGCCAACAAGGAGTTGGCCAGCGAGGTGAAGGCCCTGCAGCAGGCGAAGACTGAGTCTGAACACAAGAGGAAGAAACTGGAGGCTCAGCTGCAGGAGTTCATGGCCAGGGTCACTGAGGGAGACAGGGCCAAGTCAGAACTGTCCGACCGCTCACACAAACTGCAGGTAAATATATGATTTGATACAATGGAAGCAGTCCAATTTTTTGTTTTTGTGATAAATATATTCAGAATTAGCTTGGTGTAGATTAGTTGTTGTTTTTCCCCAAAATAGTGATATCATTCCTGGATTTTGAACTTGAAACTAGCAACTATGATGGAAAATAAAATACTTACCAATAAAAAAAAAATAGTTAATGATTAACTGCAGCCTTCATGTACGAAAATTCGGGAGACACTAAAATGCATCATGCTTTTTTGAAAGCCACGTGCAAAAATTGACTTGGTACAGTTGCAGGTGTGAAAAGAACCACATCTCATTGTTGCTGTTGCATCAGATCAAATTAAAAATAGTTTGTAAATTTAAGTATCTGTGTGAATGTGTTCGACAAATACATTTTCTTTGCATTGATAACTTGGTGTAACTCTGGTATATCTCTATGCAGACTGAGTTGGACAACGTGTCAGCCATACTGGAAGATGCAGAGAGGAAGGGTATCAAGATGACCAAAGATGTCACTGGACTGGAAAGTCAGCTACAAGACACACAGGTCGTTATTGTACCTTTGAGCATTAATCATCAACCCACATTTCATGCATCCTTTCTGTTAAACTAACTGGACAAATTCATTGTCATGTAGGAGCTGCTCCAGGAGGAGACACGTCAGAAACTAAACCTCAGCAGTCGTATACGCCAGCTTGAGGAGGAGAAGAACACTCTGCAGGAGCAGCAGGAGGAGGATGAGGAGGCGCGCAAGAATCTGGAGAAACAGATATTGACCCTGCAGGCTCAGGTAGAACAGGTGGTCTCTGGTGTAGAAAAACAATGTTTAGATACTATTTTTCTTGACTTTTATTCAGATTTCTGCTTTTTTGTTGTTGTTCGTAGCTGTCAGACAGCAAGAAGAAGCTGGAGGATGATGGTGGAACAATAGATGGCTTGGAAGAGGTGAAGAAGAAGCTTCAGAAGGACCTGGAGCTGACCAGCCAGCGTCTGGAAGAGAAGACCATCGGCTTTGAAAAGATGGAGAAGACAAAGACCCGTCTGCAGCAGGAGCTGGATGACATAACTGTAGACTTGGATCACCAGAGGCAGATCGTCTCCAATCTGGAGAAGAAGCAGAAGAAGTTTGACCAGGTGAGATCACACTTTACCAGGAATATTGTGCTGGTTTTCACAGACACTGGAAAACAAGTTTGGATAGAATGAGTTTACAAGTTTGTCAAATATTTATTTATAAATAGTCCAACTTAATGATCATGTTTAGATAGATCTCAGGATTTTTTACAAATAAAATTTTCAGAAGATCCTGATCCACAATGTGATGCCTTCCTCCTGTGTAGATGTTGGCTGAGGAGAAGAGCATCTCGGCTCGTTACGCTGAGGAGCGTGACCGTGCTGAAGCTGAGGCCAGGGAGAAGGAGACCAAAGCTCTGTCCATGACCAGAGCTCTGGACGAGGCGCTGGAGGCCAAAGAGGAGCTAGAGAGGATTAACAAGCAGCTTCGTGCTGAAATGGAAGATCTGATGAGCTCTAAGGACGACGTGGGAAAGAATGTGAGTGCTAAGATCGATAAAGCACAAATTATTTTCTGTGACAGTTCAGGAGTAGTCTCACCAATCATCCTCTGTTCATCTCGTCCCTGTCAGGTCCACGAGCTGGAGAAGTCTAAGCGTACTCTGGAACAGCAGCTGGAGGAGATGAAGACTCAGCTGGAGGAGCTGGAGGACGAGCTGCAGGCCACAGAGGACGCCAAGCTGCGTCTGGAGGTCAACATGCAGGCCATGAAGGCCCAGTATGAGAGAGACCTTCAGGGCCGGGACGACCAGAACGATGAAAAGAAGAGAGCACTGGTCAAGCAGGTGCAGAATAACACATAACAGTACATCACACGCTGTTAAACCAACAATTTATTCCCACAAAACTAACAACTTGTCTGGCTTCCCATCAGGTACGAGAGATGGAGGCAGAGTTGGAGGATGAGAGGAAGCAGAGAGCTTTGGCTGTAGCTGCCAAAAAGAAGCTGGAGATGGATTTGAAGGATATAGAGGGTCACATAGAGGGAGCCAACAAGTCTCGAGACGAGGCCATCAAGCAGCTGCGCAAGTTACAGGTACGGATACAATACTTATGTTCGAATTAGTTTCACTTACTACAGTGAGCAGCCTTTCTGAGCAATATGTTTTCTCCTTCAGGCCCAAATGAAGGACTACCAGCGGGAGTTGGAAGACGCCCGATCTTCTAGAGACGACATTTTCGCCATATCCAAGGAGAATGAGAAGAAACTGAAGAGTCTGGAGGCTGAGATTGTGCAGCTTCATGAGGTACAGAAAGTCTGTTGTGTTGCATGGTTACAATGTGCACAGTTTGGGTTGGAGGGTGTTCATGTGTGTGGTTTTTAGATTTATATCAGCTGTATTATCATGAAAAAGTACTGAGTGGTGCCTCTCAATAGTAGAAGTGCTGATGACTAGCTTTTCATCTTTCCGCAGGACCTGGCAGCGTCTGAGAGGGGCCGGCGCCACGCTGAACAGGAACGGGATGAGCTGCAAGATGAAATCTCAAACAGCACTTCTGGAAAGTGAGTTAGCCTCACACGCTTGACCACACATCTGTCGAGAAATGCATCTTCTTGTTTATACTGTCTTTTAACATGGGAGGGAGCAGCAAACAAATTTATCAGAAACACATCTTTCGTACTTAACTCTTTTTGTACTCTTTTTGCAGCAAACCATATCTATTTTACTCTGCTTTGTTAAACATATTGTATATCCATTTTTGGGATCCTTGAGATGAAGCAGGTAAAGAAAGTGAATAAAAAACCATAATAATAACAAGAAAAAACATCAGATAAAGCAGAAAAAGGGGGAAATGATAAATAAGCCTACATAAGTCAAAGAGTGCCCTCAAGCTTATTGTTGTGAAATAGCTCATTTTTTCTAAAATAAGGCTATGAGTCATCCCATGAAGCCTATACATCATTTTGCTTTAACAGGCAAATATTGATTAAAGAGCGTTCACGTCCTGAGGTGAACAAGCCCTCATGATAAACATTTTTAAGACATGTTTTGGGGTTAAAAGGAACCTTTTTTTTATAAATAATTTGTCAAAAACCTTCTTCCAAAGGAAATTTAAGAGATTGTGTTTGTTGGGTCTTTGTCAACACATATACGCAATGAATGTCGTCACAATTTTAACTGTCTTCCTTGTGTCAGGTCTGCTCTGATGGATGAGAAGAGGAGGCTGGAGGCTCGCATCGCTCAGCTGGAGGAGGAGCTGGAGGAGGAGCAGGGCAACATGGAGCTGCTTAACGACCGCTTCAGAAAGACAACTATGCAGGTGTGGTGTGATTTATGAATAGTACGGTGAGGTGGTTCATCATAGAGCTTTATTCATCCTTATTTCCACTTGACTTAGAATTCTTAATTAGCCCGTGCAAAATGATAAATTACGACATATTAGCAGACACACACAATGCAAATCTTCACTCCACCTCTGTCTGTTACCTCCTCCCCTCCGTCTGTCCCTCAGGTGGACACTCTGACTACAGAGTTGAGTGCAGAGCGCAGCACAGGCCAGAAGAGCGAAAATGCTCGGCAGCAACTGGAGCGTCAAAACAAGGAGCTGCGGGCCAAGCTGGGCGAGCTGGAGGGCTCTGTGAAGAGCAGGTTCAAGGCCTCCATCACTGCCCTGGAGGCCAAGATAGCACAGCTGGAGGAACAGCTGGAGCAGGAGGCCAAGTGAGAATTCAATACACCGTTCTCCTCGCATTAACTAATGAACATTTGTATCAAAAAACTATAAACCGTGCTAAAATCTGAGATCAAGGTTGAGTTTTAGGCGATTAAATCCTGCTTTGTTTGTTTAACCTTCACTGATGTCTGTTAAAGGGAGCGAGCAGCAGCCAACAAGATTACGAGAAGGACCGAGAAGAAGCTAAAAGAAATCTGCATGCAAGTGGAGGATGAGCGTCGCCATGCTGACCAGTTTAAAGAACAAGTATGTCTGACACTGTTGACATTAACACTCACCCCACCAAACTGTTTGGCCCCACATTGGTTTTAAAAGAGATCAATCAAGTGTTTTCAGCTTTATGAACAACTCTGTGGTCCTTGCTATTCTCATCTCATTCTCTAATTACATGTTTGGCTGTTAAAGCTCCAATTGTAGGTGTCCACCATTATATCTTACACAAACCTCCTCCACCATTCTACAATTCACATCAGAGACCCACCTTGCTGACTTTTGAACACATTTTGTATTTCTTTGTCATGTATTTATTTGTCTTTCTGTGTGTATGTGTGCAGGTGGAGAAGGCCAACTCTCGTATGAAGCAGCTGAAGCGTCAGCTGGAGGAGGCTGAGGAGGAGGCCACGAGGGCCAACGCCTCACGCAGGAAACTGCAGAGGGAGCTGGATGACGCCACCGAGGCCAGCGAGGGTCTGAGCCGCGAGGTTCACACACTGAAGAACCGCCTCAGGTACGACGCAGAACGCGAAAGCATCTACAATCTGACATTCACAATTTATCATTTTATTTTATATTTATCTTAAATTTCTATTTTAGCCTAAAAGCACTATAGATATCAGTCGTCCTTAATGCTGGCATTGTGGAGAGCATTAAATTTTTTTTTTTTTTTTTTCTTCTACACGTGTCACTTACAACAACTAATAGTCAAATCCTAAATCAGGGATATCTGAAAGTAATTTTACTGAAATCTTACCTGCTAAGAGAGTTGGGAATATCAGATTCTAGTATTTGCTTCAAGAACGCAGATGAGTGCCTCTTTCCTGTTATTCAGAAATGTGTTTAATGTAATAAACATCTGGGTTCATAAAAGTTTTAAAACACCGGCCCATATTCATGAAACCTGTGGGAATGAGTTCAGTCTCAAGTGCTGTAAGAGACATAAAAACCCTCTCCACGTCTGATTTAAGAAATGTACACAAATCGTCTGAGTGAACTGTGATTTAACTGGAGACAAGAAAGAGCCACATCAGTCCTTTATTCAGTCTACATTATTTACATGTAATGTGCTCTAAATGAAAATGATATGTTGACTCACAACTTATTAGTTACCTGACATTACCAAGGCTTTCTGCCCACATGAAACACATAGTGGTCAAACAGCAAGTACTACCGGTGACTCCATAAAGTGTCTATTAAATGAGATTTTACTGGGTAATGAAGTAATATTTTCGGGGGGATTACATGTTATAAATACAGATTATGTCATATAACAGTAAGGTGAAAAAATATCTTCATGCTTTGTCACAGAGCGTGGTGGCAAGCTTTGATATTGTGAATTTCCCAAGTTTTCAAAGTGCAAATCAAAGATTGGGCTCCTTAAAATGAGCAGATGTCAGCCCAATCTTTTGCTTTTAAGATTAATAAACACCTTTGAAGATATGTTGGCTTGATCGATGACCGCTCTTTTGCCTTTGTCTCTGATCAAATACCTCTACTCCTTTTCCTCCTGCAGGCGTGGCGGCCCCATCAGCTTCTCCTCCAGCCGCTCAGGCAGACGTCAGCTTCAGGTGTCGGAGGGAACTTCTCTGGACCTCCTGTCCGACGATGAGCTGGAGAACAAGATCACAGACAACAATGCCAATGAGACACCAGCGCCTCAGCCGGAGTAGAAGAGAAGAAGCCTTAACTTTTTGCTCACAGCCACAACAAGAAATACTTAGACCATCCCAGCTTGAATAGGGACCCTCTTCTTCCCTCTAGCTCATGTCTGGATAGATCTGTTCTCTCCAAACACACACGCAGCATGATCTGAAGCCCAGTATATTCTTGACCTTACTTCTGAACCCTAAACCTTAGCACACACCAGCAGTTGGAACCCCAACGCTCTCTTTCCCCCCTACTTAAGGTTGTAAGAAGCACTACTCTGCCTTACCCCTCCTTGTCAAGCTGCAGGGCTGTTTAATTGCAACTTCCATCATCAATGAGCATAAAAGACTTCAGTAACATGAACAGCAGATGAGCTGTATCGCAGATAGGAGTGCTTTTCTTTAAAAAAGCACATACATTGCACATGTTGTCAACTAAAAAGCCCCTTAATCCAGTCATGCACACAGTAGAAAAACCTTCTGATTGAGTTCTGATCACAATCCAGTGAGAGCACACGTGTGGATGATCATTATCCTCTGTTGGACCAGTATTTAGCTGTTTAAAATGCTTCCAAATGCTAAAGTAATAGCATTGCAATATTTGATAGGAGCAGATCAAGATGAGAGAAAAAGACCCTCTGACTATATTTTTTCATCAGTCTACAGTATACAGTTTGTCCATCATATGACTCAGTTTAGTTATATAAGTAGAACTGTAACTAAATAGTATTTTTCCAATCCTATGCAAGGATTGTTTGCTTGCATATGAATATAGAAATGTGACTGTAAGCTGCCTTGTTGCCTCAGTGCTACAACACGTTGCTCTTTTGACAGTATTGGTTTGACAGTAGGTCAGTGTTGACTTGTAATTATACAGTGCAAGTGCTGAAAGCAGCAATCACACGCATGTGCTCTGGCTTTCTTCTTCTTCTTCTTCTTCTTCTTCTTCTTCTTCTTCTGTGCCTTTTCTCGCTCCCTAAACTCCAGACCCATTTATGCCACATATACTGTTCATATATTGAACCATGCCTATTTTCATGAAGGTATTTTCATAAAATATTCATAAATTTGCATATGTCATAAGATCTTAGTGGGAAACTGATTTTCTTTGATTTGTATGTTCTGCTACAGCTTCTCTGTTACCGCGATTGATATGTCAGACCGTGCGGGATTCTTTGTAGATGGGTGCTATGACTTTTCTTATGGATAACTTTTATACTTTTTGAGTTATTAAGATTTAAAACAATCCAATAGACATCGACTGTATTTATATCTCTGCTATTGTACACAGTGCAAACTCCATTCATATCTCAAAATGCTCAGTGTTGCACATCGATCAACTGTACCAACGCTCATTATCATGACATGTACAGTTTATGAGCTATTAGGAGCTATATAATACATTAAAGTCTATGGAGCCCAATCCACTCACATTGTTTTCATAAGTCACCTGTTTACAGTCAGAATTCAGTGTTTGGGATATCACAGTGGTCAATTAGTCCATGATGATGTTAGATTTGGCATTTGTTATTGGTCGTCACATTTATAGTGTCATTCATTTTCAGCTCTGGCAGGAAGATAATTTCAGTCAGGATGACAGCAATCACACACATTTTCTTTTCAAATATTGGGCATTTTGACAAAAACTGGGCACTGAAGGCTTTGTGGTGTGCCTCTGGGATGAGTCTACAAGCCACCCGGACCTCCAAGCATCAGGAAAAGGTTTGGCAAGAAATGTGTCTTTAAATCCCAGGCTGCTCATTCCCCTCCGCCTCTTCCTCTGCGCCTCCTGATGTCATCCTGATTAGAAGCAGATCAACTGGATTTGATTCGATCAAATATGTATGCCACAGTGCTTCTAAGGAGTGTTGACCGTTGGTGCTGTGTGTTTCTGTGTTTATACACGTTTTTGTTACCTATTGGGGACCTTTGCATAAATACTGACCATGTCAGGACCAGTAGCCTCATGGGGACCAAAGATTGGTCTTAATGTGGCAAAACAGTTATGAAGTCCTGGTTAATGTTAGAGGAATGGTGTGAATTGAGGTTAGTTAAAGGCCAGGGTTAGGCTGTATACAATGAATGGAGGTCAATATAAAGTCCTAACAAGGATAGCTGTGTAAACCTCTGTGTGTGTGAGAGAGAGAGAGAGAGTGAGAGAGAGAGATATTCAGTTAAAGGCAAACTAAAACAGACAATAAGTCCAATAAATTAAATACCAGTGGTGTAAAGTAACCAAGTATGTTTTTAGAAGTACTGCACTTCTATCCATTTTATAGTACTTAAACTTATAGTTAAGTAAGTTAATCTTAAAATTAAAATTAGAACTGGAATAGACTTAATTGTATTAATTAACACTTGAAAAATACAATTAGTTGTTCAAGATTAAAGGGGCAATATGTAGTTTTTGAGAACTCAAAATCGTATTAAAAAAATATTATTATTATTATTATTATTATATATTTTTATATACATTAAAGAGGTCTTGTGCTAATTTTTTAGGTTCATCATTTTATTTGCGTGTCCTAGTAGAATAGGTTTACATACTTAAATTTTTTGAAAAAACATTGTTTTTCTCATATGGTGCTCTGCTGCAGCACCCCTTTACACACTGTGTCTTGAACATGCCATTTTAGCTACGGAGTGAGACATCTTGCCTCCGTTCAATCTCTGATGAGAGTTGCACATGCGCATCACTTAACACGCCGAGCAAGGTAGTGTGATACAAAATAACAGAAGTCCCTTTGGTGTGGACTTTTTCACTTTGCAGACCCTTTACATCAAACAAAATGCTACATAACACAACAAAGGAAAGGAGAAAACCCCAAAGAAACATATGACCTGTTAAAAAAAAAATCAGTCAATGAAGATCTTTATCTCTCTAATTAAAATTTCTTCCCCAAAAATACAAAGTGATTCCCAATCTTTTGGGCTTGTGACAGCTTAATAAAGCTGGTTTGATTGGGGGCCCCTTGTCACATTTCAGATGTGAGTCATTTTCACCAAAGAGACATATTCTCTGTAGAGTGTACATTATCGATGCATCAGTGTTAATCAAATAATGTAACATTATAATATATACGTTGCAGGAGTATTTTTCTGCTAATTAAGCACTTTTACTTTATATTCTCTTCTTAGTTACACTTAGCAAATAAAACTTGTGTACTTTCACTCAAGTAAGGTTTTAAATGCAGGACTTTTACTCGGAATGCATTATGTATATAATGACACTTTTGATATTTCATCATTGATGCACACAAACAATCTCAATCACTGTAATCTTCAGCGCTGGATCAAAACGGTGTGACTGTTTGTTGGGTTAAAACCAACAGCGAGGTGAGAGCGTTCACTCTGTCAGAGAGGAGATAAGGTGCCTGTAATGCGCCGAGTTGTGGAAACAACTTCTGTAATCCTTCATCATGTGACTCATAGTAATAATCACTTGATAATGAAGAGAGACGTCTGTCGTGGTGAGACAGAGGCAGAGGCAGAGGAGGAGAGCTGGTCAGACAACAGAACCTCACTCACACAAACACCTCAGCATCAACAGGTAAGTGTCACTGCAGCTTTGTTAGTGTGTTGGAAACGTGACGTCAGAGTGTGTTTTCAGTGTTTAGCTTGTGGGGTTTTAATTGTTTTATTCACTTTACTGGAAAGGAATTAACATAATTCTATAAGCTGTGCCACAGATTGGTTGTGATACCTTGAAATATAGAATATTCTGAACATTTAGTGGCACTTCTCTCCGTCAAACACAACTTTTATAAACTGCTGCTGTCACAAGCCTGCTATCAATAGGCAGGAGGTGGTGCTTCACAGCAAATCATTTGTTATTATCAACTGTCAGTTCGTTTTAGAGACAAAAACCAATGGATGCAGTTAATTGTACGGTTGATTTTAATGGACCTGCACAGTTGTGACCTTCAGTCATTCATTGACATCATATATTCAAATGCAAATGAGCTGGTGAATCACAGCTGGCAGAGCTGTCCTATAAAAACAGACACAAACCATCCAGTTGTCCTCGCAGGTCCCAGAGGTGATCCTGCCGAGCGGGAGAGGAGACAGAAGACAAGACAAGACGTTCTGGGGGAGACAGAGAGAGAGTTTAAAATCATATGATGTCAGTAGTTGGCGCGCAGCCTTTCATCAAACCAATGCAGCCAGGACCTTCTGTTTCGCCTGGTATCCAGAGGAGACACACACTGCCCGCCAGCGAGGTCCGACCGCTCAACACGCAAGATGCCATTAGCGTCTTTGAGATCGAGCGTGAAGGTAAGTGACCCATCTTATCATGCAGTCGTATGTTGAAGCAGAAATCCGCTCTGAGGGCGGATTTGCTCTCAAGTGTTGCTAAGTGAAGAGAGCATTACGCAGATAGAGGGCTGTGCGTAAAACCATTTCTGGCATCGACGGATCTAATTATCTTTTTAGCATTTAATGCGGCCTTTAGTCAGATGTTCTTTTTATTCACATTTTAGAAAGACAATGTTAAATCTATAAATCTGTGTTAAACACCCAGCTCAAAGTGTGCTGAGCATTTTTTGGTGTGCGTAAAAGTCAAATCAAATCAAATCAAATTTTATTTGTATAGCCCAAATTCACAAATCACAGTTTGCCTCAGAGGGCTTTACAATCTGTACAGAGACGACACCCTCTGTCCTTCGACCCTCGATTCGACTGAGGAAAAACTTGCCCCCAAAAAAAGCCCTTTTAACAGGGGAAAAAAATGCGGAAGAAACCTCAGGAAGAGCCACAGAGGAGGGATCCCTCTCCCAGGACGGACAGGCGTGCAATAGATGTCGTATGTACAGAGCAGATCAACGAGATCACAATGTATACAATTATAATGGGTGGTTGACAGGAATGAAAGCACATAAAGAGGCATCACAGCAACAACAATGAAATGCACATGGAAATGTGATTACTAGTGATAACAGTAGTAGTGCTTAACGGTAAGGATAGCATGTAGTAATGCATTACAGTAATAGTAGTGGAACGTATGTAACAGAGATATGACTAATAACAGAGATATGACTAAAGTAGTGCCAAACTATTTTTGCGCACGTCCATCTCACACTTTCCCTCTCTATGTCTCTCTCAGCTTTTATCTCAGTGTCAGGTGAGTGTCCCCTCCACCTGGATGAGGTGCGTCACTTCCTCACGCTGTGTCCAGAGCTGTCCATGGGCTGGTTCGAGGAGGGCCGGCTGGTGGCTTTTATCATCGGCTCTCTGTGGGACCAGGACAGACTCACTACAGTAAGACATCTTGCACCTTTCCAACTCATCATTTACTTCCTCAAAACAAAGCTCCATGTGATCAGTAATTCTGATCTCTAACCACTCTGCTCCAGGACGCGCTGACTCTCCACAAGCCCCGCGGCTCCACCGTCCACATCCACGTCCTCGCTGTCCACCGCACCTTCAGGCAGCAGGGCAAAGGCCCCATCCTGATGTGGCGTTACCTGCAGTACCTCCGCTGCCTGCCCAATGTGCGCCGGGCGGTGCTGATGTGCGAGGACTTCCTCATTCCCTTCTACCGCAAGTCAGGCTTCAAGGTGCTAGGACGCTGCGCCATCACCGTGGCCAACATGACCTTCACGGAGATGTGGTACCCCATCAGCGGCCACGCGTACATGAGGCGCAACAGTGAGGCGATCCGTTTCCCTCAGCATCCCCTGACCCTGCCACTGACAAAGACTGATGAGCATGTATGACTGTCTGTGAGATGAGATGCACACAGGTTGTGTTTGATTTAAAATTAGTGTCGTATCCTGTAGGACATGTTGGGGTTTTACTCTGTTTTGTTGGATTTCTTTCCCTCTGATCTCCTACTGAAACTCTTTAATCTATCTTGTGTGTGAAATCCTCTTAAAACAAGAATGTACTATACTGTAATGTGATGTATTATACTGTATGTAATCAAGTTTATTTTCATAGACTCTATTCTGTGTTTACCAAGTAAATTAGTGTGTTCAACTGTTCCAACAACTCTGTAGTCAGAGTTAGTTTGATGGTGTGTTTCTTTTGTGTTAGACATTTGGATTTGTACCTTCCTGCTTAGCAGCGTCATGGACTTCCCACAACTATGGACTGACGTCAGCCTGCAGGCTTTAGCCGCTCAACCGCAGCTCCTCCAGCTCTATTAGGGGGTTTTAGCTGTTGTAAACGTCGGAGGATTTAGAAAAGGGATCCACTCATCATTTAGTCTGCAGATCCAATGACCTGACTTAGATTTTGGTAAGATAGGACTTCGTATTGTGATGTGTTTGTTTCATTTTTGTGTCTGTTGCAGTATCAATCTCAATAAAATGTTTTATACTGTTTTTTAAGATGAAAAATGAATGTTTTTGATTTGATTTGTCCTCTCCAAGACATTTTAACTTTTCCCTTGAATACCTCATTTATTTTGTCATGAGAGTGTGTTTACCTTTCTGTCTCCATATTAGTACCTGCAACTGTACCTCCTCTGGCCAGCCAGTGGGAATCCTTATGCTCTTGAATGGAGCTTTAATCCATGACATCGACTCATGTCTAATCCACTAACGTGCCAAGGACAAATTGGGCACCTAGTGGTCACCTCAAAAATGACCCAGATGTCCAGTTGGCATCAGCACAGCTTGAGCAGCGCAAATATGTTTAAAGTCTGATGCCAATTTAATCTTACCATCAGCCCCTATCTTGTGCCCAAAGCCAAAAGGAAGAACCCTGTGACACAATGCTTTATGTGGCCTTCTGGGCAATAGTGGGAGTCTCCACTGAAACTCAGATTGAAGTTCACAGTGAAAAATGAACTCTTTGCCACATCATCACCACAATTTACACATTGTACACCACCGACAACAGATGTCACTAGTGTGGTATCGTGGCATATGAACAAGTGAAGTTGTTAAAACTAATTAAATCAAACAAAATTATAATCAAACTTAACAAGTAGATATAATGTAGGAAAAAGTTAGATTAACTTTACTATATTTACCATTTTCAACTGGTTTCCTTGTTTGTTTGTTTGTTTGTTTGAACTTTTTCAAGTGAGATGAATTGGTCAGATTTTACATTGTGAGGATCACCGGACAGGAAAACAATCAGGGGAATATGATTTTGATCAGAATCTTCAACAATGAAAAAGTTGACGTGTCAACTCATGTTTTCTCTCAGGAATTGAAACTCCTTCAGGTTGTGTCTCGTTTTGTGAACCTCGCCGGTCAAGTGGACTTGTGGAGGTTATCTTTGGCGACATTTTCTCCGACAGACAGGAGTCTGCAGATTGAAGATGGCTTGCAGCATGTTTGGTCTCAAGCTGATGCAGCCAGCTGGCATCTTTGCACAGTTGGCTGTCGTTGAAGTCTGAGATTTACTGGAGTTTATTTCCTCTGGCAGAAACCAATGAAGAAAATGTGGAACTTAATTAGTGTGTGCGATAAAGTTGCTTTACTTTGGCAAATGTGTATTGTTGTAGTATTGTGCAGAGTTGCTCAGTGCCTGGATGAAGATGCTTAGGACTCATGTTTTGTATTTTCTATCATGATCATACCTTGGTCTGATGTTTATTTGCCATCTCTACAGAATAACAATATACACTATACAATCTTGACGTACACCTGCTCAATCTGGAAAGTGTCATGAGATGACTTATGTTGTGAATTGGAGCTATACAAATCAAGACTGATAGATAGATAGATAGATAGATAGATAGATAGATAGATAGATAGATAGATAGATAGATAGATAGATATAGTATAGTGCCATATAAACAATGGTGGGACAAAACACAGAGCTCATAGGACAATGTGGGCTTTATTTAACATTGTTTGACTTTATTACAGGGTAATTTGGTGCTAAATACAATAAAACAGTGCTGTAAAATAAAGTCAAACATCATTGTACTCTCTTGTTGCCTGGATGTTCTCCAGAGTCCTGTGGAAGTTGTAGGTAGGCTGCTGGAACATCGCCACATGCTTCCTTGATAGTTTTCTTGTAATGTGTTGCTAATTAACCTCTAAGAAAGTCTAATAAGGTATTGGCAAGGAAGCATGTGGTTATGTACTAGTAGCCAAGTCTTTTTTCTAGTTTTTGTCTCATTTGTTATGAAACTTGGCTTATTACGTCTTATTAGTTCACTTGCAACATTACTTTTACTTTTTTATTATCTAATAAATAGCATATTATTTCTAGTTTTTGTTTAATTTGATATAAAATTCACCTTGTTACATCTTATTAGTTGACTAAGGTGATAACTGTGTTTTATATTTTCTAAATCATCTCATTAGTGAATGCGAAAATATATTTCTGTTGCATCAGGGTTTATGTATGTTTGGATTGATAAATTGATTTCCAATAGCATTAATAAAGTGCCTGTCTGACTCTTTTTATCCCTAAATATATCACACCTCCTGATATTGTCGAATGCAGAGGGAAAATACAGCCCAGTGCTCACTGAATAAGAGTGCCTTTAATACCAATTGAAATCATATTGGCATGATTGCAGGGCAGGCGCACAGGGAGGCTTCGTTATCATCATTTATAGAGTGAATAAGAGACAAATGTGCAAATGCTCATTGTCAAGGCTTAAACCATCAGCACTGCAGTCTAGTATTACTTCAATAATAATCCATCCAAACAAAAAGGAGCTGCCAATTACCATGTTCATCACTCAGGCGATGGTCCAGTGCAAATGTGTTATTTGTGTTTCCACATACTATATGAGATGCTGACGTATTCTATTTAACAGGCTTTTCAGGGAGGTAGTCGTCACATATACACAGTCGCACCATTGATAGAAAATAAAGGTTGTACACTCTGCTGCCAAAATGTGTATATTTGTTTAAAAGAATAGGGAAGAAAAACAAGCAAAAAGCAAAAAAACAATACACACTGCATGCTGATGTTGTCATTACAGCATTATGTATTCTAACTACTTTAAGTGAGGTGACACAGCCATCAGGGAACATCCTTCACCCCCCCGCAGACACAGAGTGGGGCCACTTCAGCCTCCAGACAGGCTCATGTGCAGTAATCCCACAAAGTCCTTTCAGTCACCGGGTAATCTGGCAGACAGACATACCAGCAGAGAGGCCGCATATTCCCACACAACACCATTTACTGTAATTGTGGGGTCATATGCGGTCTTTTCCCCAACAAATATCACCTTTTAATCCTTGTCAGGAAAAAGGGGGATTTAGACTTTTGTTTACAGTTTTGGTAAGACATTGCTAATACGTATACCTGCTGATAAGGTAGTGCACTCTGGAACTACATAAAGACCAGTGGGTCCCCTAATATTTTAGTTGTCTGCATGTTTCCAATGCCTGCATTAGCCCAGGCAGTCTTTTATTAGACCTCATCCATGTAGGCTGATGAGTTTGACCTTGTTAACCTTAACACACTACATGCTAGTATGTGAGTCATGTTTAATCTGTATCCTTAATCCATAATTTCCAAGCATCTGATTTGTCAGGGTTTACGAGCGTGTATATTAAGTACAACTATGTTGCCATGAGATTAAGTATTAGATACAGGAGATGAGTCACCTTCTTGTGGAGCACGTTTTTTCTGGAAATGGAAAGATATGTGTCATAATTATAATTATTAATTTATCAAATGATCATAATTATAATATTAATAGAGTGAATCACCAAGACGTCACACTAGCAACAACATTCACTTCCTAGTAGAAAACTGGCATTTGATTTACATTGTGGAGATGTTAAATCAAATGTAGCTTTTAAAGCTATAGTTAAAGACGTTTCTACGTCTGCATGTACTGTGATGCTTTGCTAGCATTTTTTATATCAAAACAACAGCGACATCTCGGACTAGTTTAACTGCTAGTTTTGGGTAAACTCAATATGTTATTTTCTTTAGGCTGTGGCCCAACAGGTGAGTAAGCTTTTCAAACTAAGATCAGTGAAAGTGTTGTCTTTGGTGAGATATGATGAATTAGGTGTATTTACTTAGAAATAACATCATGTATAAGACAGTTATGTATGTAAGCGCATCACAAACGTAGTGTGTGATGCATGGGTTGTCTACCCACAAGTTATTGTCAGCAACCATTTTGATTCAGTCTACATTAATAGTAAGACAAGCTTCTACAGCTAGCAGCTAGCAGCTGTGTGCGGCTGTATTTAGCTAGTGTTGCTTTGAGCTAAATGCTAACACCAGCATGCTAACATGCTGAAATGACACTACCTAACATGCCGGTACAATGTTTAGCATCTTCAACAATTTAGCTTAATGTGTGAGTATGGTGCAGATGAGGCTGATGGGAAGGTAATCAGTTTAGCAGGTATTTGATCATAACCCAAGGTACTGGATGAATTCAAGTTTTGACCTGTATGTACAGTATGGGTACCAAATGTCCAGCAAGCAAATACTTGTCAACCTATTTCACTTAAACAACAAATGTCAACCTCATGTTGGCAGTAGAGTAAAAGTTGGGGGAACAACAGGGTCATCAATCTTCCTCTGGGCACCAAACATGTCTGCACCAAATGTCATTGAAATCTGTCAGTTGTTGAGATATTTGGACTAAAAAGGTGGATCGACCATTGAGTGACAGACAGACCAACACTGCCATCATTTGAGCCTGGGCTGCTAGTATAAGTAAAAACCAGAGGTCAGACTGAGGACCATCATAAGATTGCCAGCATTATCACAGGTGAAAACCCCAAACCTTCTGTAGTTTATGAATTAACTTGACTCGATTTACTTACTTATGTTTCTATGATTCATCCTTTTAATATTTTAAATAACAGGACAGAAAAATATATGTGAGGCTTGTGGAGTTTATTTACTTTTAAAGCGGTGAAAAAAACAGTTTACCAACAAATATTACCCTCGTTTCAACAGCAGACCCTTAAATTACATTGAAAAAAAGAGACCCAAATGTACAGTTTAACCAAAAAGTAGTTTTTCCCAAGTATGTGTATGAACATGTCAATCTTTGTTTTACTAGACAGAATTATCGTACACCCTCTAGCACCAGTGGCTGCAGCAAACAAAACATGATACATCTTGAACTTAACATCTAGTATTTGCCGTAGGGGGAATTGAACCTAAAGTTTGAGTATGACGGGGCATTTGAGGCATCAGTGGAGGCTGCAGGAAGCAGCAGGAGCCCCGTGCTGATGTCTCTCTTACACCGATCCATCGCCTGCTTGTATGATATCTTCTCTTTAGTGATTGGGTCCACCAGCTCTTTTGTGTGGGAAGTCTCATCTATTAGCTGATCAGCAGTTGTGCTGTCAATTAGATTGTCGGCAAGAGCTTCTTGGACAGTGATGCGGCCTGCTTTAGCGGGGTCCACCAACCCACCAGTCAGATACTGCGCCTCCATGTACCTCCTGGCATTTTCTCGGGGCATATACCCTTTCTCTGCTGCCCGTCCCACTGCGAGTCGCCCTTTGGTCACTGGATCCTCAACTCCAGTGAAGGCCTTCTGGGCGTTCAGAAGCTTGTACATGTGACCTTGGTCAATTAAGCCTTGTGCGGCTGCCTTGTGGACGGACAGTTTGTCCTTTTTGTTGAGATCAACGATTCCACCGGAGGCTGCTTGTGCCTCCAGCAGCTTCAGAGCCGTGTCGTCGTCAATGAGTCTGCGGGTCAGGGCACTTCTCACAGACATGCGGCTTTCAGTGGTGGTGTCAAAAATACCAGAGATGGGGAAATACTCGTCACCAGCTGAAGCAGTGAGGTTGTTCAGACTGGAACTACGGTGAGTGTTGAGGCCACTGAGGTTGTTCAAACTGCCACTAAGGTGAGTGTTAAGGCTGGTGTAGGAGGACCTAAGGGAGGGTTGCACGGAGCTCAAAGGAGAGATAGGAGACATTGGAGACATTGGGCCAGGTCTGGTGGGTGATCTTGGGATTGTTACTGGAGGAATGTAGGGCGGTTTGGTTTCCCCTACAACAAGAAGGGCCAACTCAGAAATGTGCATAGTCCCTTCCTTGTAGTGCATCAGATCAAGTTGGGTCAAGCGACCGTCTCTCAGAGCATCCTTGATAGAGTACTGCTTTCCACTTTTGCGATCCTGCAGAATTGTTGTATCCCCATCTGGACCAGTTGAAGTGATTTCCTCCCAGTCACACTCCAACTTTGACAGCTTAATGTAGTGGTCACGTTCAATTAGGCCATGCATGTAAGCATCATAGGGAGACATGTCTTTACCCGTTTCTGGATCCAAGATGGTGATTTTCGTGGAAAGACTTGCCTCTCTGGTTTGACTTTCAGAATGGTCTTCTTTTTTAATGCTGTCCTGCAGCTCAATGATGAGTGAATCTTTCTGGTGTATTTTGTCTTTTTCGTCGAGGATTTCTTTCTCCAGACGTTGCAATTCAGAGGATGTTTTAAGACTCCTGTGCCGCGCCAACTGGTTTCTCTCACTCATCAGCTTGGACTGTTGCTGGAAGGTTATAGTGATGTTCTGTCTTTGAGACTCCAGTATTTTGAGCTGTCTGAGGAGATCCTCCTTCTCTCTCTGCTGAGCATCTCTGTTGGTGATGAGAGTAGTCTCCTCCTGAGAAGTTACAGTCTTCGACGTCTGCAGATGGCTTATTTTGATGTTGACATTCTGAAGTGTATCCTCCTGGTCACGCCTGAGATTTCTCTCCTGTGTTACTAGCTGTCTTAGATGTTCAAGTTCAGCTTCCACTGCTGGGTCATTCTCTACACGAACAACTTCTCTGTAAACAACTTTCTCAACAGACTTCTCCTTTTGCAGAACTTCCAACTTGACCCTCAGGTTGCGAATTTCTCTCTCAAAATTACGGATACTAGTGCCCTCAGTCTCCAAGTCGTCACGTAAACCATCAATAAGTTTTTCAAGCTGAGGCTCCCTCTCCACTTTGAGGATCTCCTGGATGACAATCTTTTCCTCAACGGGCAGAGGAGCATTTTCAAGTTCATAAATGCGAGATTTGATCTGTCTGAGCTCCGACTCTATTTGGATCTTCTTCTGACGATCATCCATCTGAGCCAGGGTACTCTCTTTTTCTTGAACCAATGCTCTGAGCTGTCTAACCTCCAATTCAAGCTGTCTACGGACTTTAATTTCCTCGTCCAGGTTCCTGTTCAACTTCTCATGCTCCAGAATCTGCTTGGGGTCCTTCTGAAGACGCACCACTTCCTGTGTTACAATCTTCTCCTCTGGCTTCTGCCTTTCAAGAAGAATGTATTGGTTCTGGAGGTCAAAGACACACTCCTCCACACTGCGCCGTTGCTGAATCTCTTCTCTTACATTCCTCCGAAGTCTGTCAGCCTCTTTCTCAAGGAGAGGATCATTCTCATATTTGATGAGCTCAGTATTGACTAGCTTGGTCTCCACCTTGGATTTTTCTGCCTTCAACTCGTCTCTCTCTTTAAGGAGTCTGGTAAGCAGCTCAAATGTAGTGTCATAGTTGACTTGCAGACGGGACGCTTGGTTGTTTAGCCTCTGTAATTCCCTGATGACTTCTGGACTTTTCTCTTGTTTGATCACCTCCTGGGTCACCTCCTTGTACTCCACTTTGGGTTTCTGAGCACGCAGGGTAGTGAGAGTGGCTATCACCGTGGTGATTTCTTTCTCCATGTCTGCGCGGTTACGGCTTGTTTCCTGCAGCTCTTTCCTCAGACGCACCAGCTCAACTTCCGTCTCAGGATCAACTCTGTAGATCTCATTGATGATCTCTTTGACCTCAACTTTAGGCCTGAGCTTATCCACTTCACTATAGCGTAGCTGAAGGGTTGTCAGGTTCTTCAGCAAGATGGCAATCTCATCTTTCTCCTCCTCCAAGGCTGTTCGTAGTTTCTTCGACTCTTCAAGTGTTTCTGGATCTTGCTGTACTTTCTTAACCACCTTGGAGACAATCTTGGGTTGGATGGTGGGAATTACCCTCTCCAGTGTGTTTATCTGGCTCCTTGTGGCAAAAATGCTCTCGTTCAGAGACTTGCAATGGGATTCCTCTGCTGCAATATCACTCTGGCACATGAAAACATCTTTCAGCATCTCTGGATCCTTTTCAAACCTCACCACCTCTTTCTGAACAACTCTCTCCCTGATTTTAGGTTTCTGCTGAGCGAGAACAGTGAGCTCAGTTTTCACATGAACAGTCTCGGTATCTCTTGTTTGAAGCTCCAGTTGTATCCTCTGTATCTCATCTCTAATCCTGGCAGCTTCTTTGTCAAGCTGCGGATCTCTCTCATACTCAGTCAGTATCTTGGTCACCAGTTTAGGCTCAACTGTAGTCATCTGCAATTCCAGTTTGATAATCTTTTCGTTTAAAATTTCTATCTCTGAATCGAATCTTGACCTTTTGAAAGCTTCCTCCTGGATCCGTTTTTTCAGGGACTGTAGTTCCATCTCCAGCTTGGGGTCACGGTAGTATTGCACCACCTCCTTCTCCTCCACCCTCTCCACTCCTCTCCTGCTTTTCAGAGACAAATACCGCCTGCGATATGTTTCCAGGTCTTTTTCCGCATGTAAGCGCCTTTCAGTCTCCTCACTTAATTCATTTTTCAGACTAACACTCTCCTCAAGGTCCTTCTTCTGGCTCTGTAGCTGCAGCTGCTGACTGACAACTGCCTGACTGACTTTGTCTTCATTCTGGGAATGAATAAAAGGATGTAAGAGAGAAATGTTCACTTCAGACCAACTGACAACAATAATTTTATTGAAGAATGCTTCTACTGTTACTATCAGTGAAAACTGTTAATGATTTGATTCAGATTCCATATATCATACCCTGGCCTTGATGTTCTTTGCTACTTCCAGCTGGCTGAGTAGCTGGTCATTTTCTGCAGACACCTCAGAGAAAAGGTTCAGAAGGTTTTTCTCCTGTAGTTAGAGGCAGAAGGCAAAGTTAAGATAGCAGTGGAAAAGTAGAGAGGCATCATGAGTTCTTAGTTTTCTTTGGGACCCGTGTCCACAGCGTTTATTTTAGGCAGAAAAGTGTTGGCGGTGTGCTTAGGAGCACTGGGATGAAGTGCTTGTGCGCTGAGAGAAAAAACACTGCACACTGGTTTTGATTGACAGCTACTAACGCCATGGTAACGCATAGGGTGATCAAAGTGCATAGGGTGATAAAAGTGCACTTTTTCTCTAGGCAGCCACATGCTGCTGCATACGCTCGCTCCTCATTAGAAACAATTGAAAAAAAGACACTGATGCCCAGAAAAAAAACACATGTGAACACGGGCCCTTAGGTTGTCTATAACTGCACCTTTCTCTGAACAGCCTGAGCCATGGTTAAAGTTTGACGTCTCTTTAGGATTGGTTCATCATCATCGTCATCCTCCTCGTCATCATCGTCATCATTTAGAGTGCCACTGTAGGTTTTTGACTTAACGTCATGCTCCTGAAAGGAAATATATTTAAACATTGAAGGATTAAGCACTTGGAAGTACAAAGCTATTTACCCTTGAAGTTGCAAATGGTAAATAAGAGTAATAATAGTCTCTTAACTCACATTTAAGACTTTCTGGAGATCACAGGAAAGACCCCTGACATGGTCTAACTCCTTTGATTTACTCTTGATGTCCTCCATCACTCTCTAAACAAGACAAGCAATCCAAAAACAACAGCTAATGAGACAAAGCAGTGTTAAGCCATTGTTGAAACACATATGAGTTAGTTGTACATAGAGGTTGGAGACATATAGTTTGTAAACAAATACATTCACTTACCTTTTGAGAATTCTGCTTGGCTCTTATCTGCTCCACATCATCAGTAGGTTTAATGGCATTATTTGGCAAGTTGACCAAGAAGAAATCCAGTGACTGAAGACCATTCTGGAAATCTTGATTTTTACTGGTTGCTTCCTTTATAAGAGCAGACCTAAAGGAAAAAATAAATAAATAAATAAAATAAAAAAAAAAAAAAATAAAAATATATATATATATATATATATATATATATATATATAAACTCCTCTTCACGAATGACATATTTGTCAGGACATCAGAGAAGTTTAAGAAAAAACACAGAGCCACAAACAGTTACAAAAATGCTTGAATCTTTTTTTTTGACTCACCTTTCCTGGAGCTGATTATTGACAATCGCATAACGGTTATTCAGCTTCTTCACCTCATCCTCCTGGCGCCGGATGTCAGGACAGTATTCATTGAAACGTTGCTGCAGGGGGCTGCATGCTTGCTCTGTCAGGTCCAAGTCTCTGCCTAATTTATTCAACTCATCCGTCTTTGAGGCGACGTTCTTGCGCATTTCCTGGTTGGCATTAGGAGAAAGAACAGAGATAAAGTAAAAGTAAAAAAACAAAAAGAAAACACCATACATGTAGGTTTGTATTCTTCTTTCTTCTCATAATTATGTGAGCCTATCCTGAAATTGTTAAATATTTGACTGTTTTGGTTGCATTATAAAACACGACACCTGCAGCTGCTGGTTGCGAATCTGAAGGGCCTTTTTCTCATCAGGAATGACTCCATCTTTGGCTAGCTGCTCCTCAAACCCAGACACGATGCTGTCCACATTCTTCATCTGCTTCTCCAGGTACATGGAGGCTGTAGCTCTGTGGTTAGAGGAGAGACATGATAGGTAAAAACACAAAAAAGCACACAAATAGATGTAAACTTTGTAAGTTTTGCTAAAAAAACAGGCACAGGAAGTTATAAAGTAAAATCTTTGCTAACATTAGCTACCATAAATTAGAAAAATTCCTGAGGATGTTGAATTGAGTAAGTGTAAGTCTTACTGCTCATATGAAGACAGCTTTTCATTTTTAACAGGAATAATCTGTAATTAGCTCCGGCAAGGAGATTATGTTTTGCCCGTGTTTGTTTGTTGATTGGTTGGTTTGTCAGCAGGATTACACAAAAACAACTGAACAGATCACCACCAAACTTGGATAGAGGCCCAGAACAGACCCCATTAACTATTTGTGCAGAACCAGATAAAGGAACGGATCTCACGAGAGTTTCATTCTCGTTTCTGCTTTTAAAGTTACAGTTTCACTGTAAATTAGAACGTTTCCTGATAACTTGTTTCGCTGGCGTGTAAACATAAGTTTACACTTAGAGTGGTCAACTACTTTTAATCTATAAGGGCCAAAAAATAATAAATAAACTCTCCTAAAAATGTTTGTGTATATTACATTGGTTAGCTAAAGCTAACCAGTGTTGTTAACAGTAAACCATGCCAGGTTTTTTATAGTGCAACATTTGACTATAAAGATGTGACATGTCAGGGCAAATTATGTCAATATGTAAAATATATGTTTAACTGTATTTACTGTATTTCTGGCGAGGGTAGCATACTACACTGTGCTACAAGATATAACTTCTTCTTACTTTTTACTATAAAGATCAATGAGGGTGTTGATGTCATCAATCTTGTTGTTGACAGCGCTGAGTTTGGGGGGCAGGCTGGAAGTGGTAGGTCCCAGGGGTTTCTTGGCCAGAATAGGCCCCATCTCTCTCTGCACCGCAGCCTTCTCAGACTCCAGTTTTCTGACAGCCTGAGCTGATTTCTGGAGAGAAAGTCGGTCAAGACAATAAGACGGACGTATGTGGACGAAGTGAGTACAACATTCTGAAAATGATTAAATGTAAGCTCATAAGATCACATTATGAAAACATTATGTTGCTCATGTTAACCTCGTGTTCTTGCAGCCTGTTGGCCAGGTCCTGTGTGGGGCTGCGGTTGTCCAGCGGTGCTCTGAGTCGACCCTGGATTTGTTCTTCGCACTGTTCAAGGGCTCTGCTGATCCTGTCTAATTCATTGGCCAACTCTGCAGCTCTGGGATCCTCTGGAGCACTTTGTACAGTGGCTGAGGAAGAGCAAAGACAATGATTCTACAGTAACAAGTTAGATAAGCTTAGATAATACATCTGAGTGTCTTTTGTAATCTTATAGCCTGGGAAAACAAAATATGTTGTGGTGTATTTTTTCTCACCTGTCTTCTGAGGGCGAACCACCTCCACTGTGGGGTTTTTCAGGGAGGTCATGAGTGTAGATCTACGTCTCTTCAGGCCACTCAGGGCTCTGTCCAGACTGAACACACACAGACACACAGTGTTTCATCAATCACATGAAAAAACATTGGAAGTTAAACATTCTGCCGATCATGAGTTTGTACTCTGTACCTGTCTACTTTCTCCTGGGCCTCAGCATCAGGCGGTGGGACCATGAAACACGCCCCAGGGAGGGTTCTGGTTTTCCCTCTGCTGTCCTGAAGCTCCCAGTCCTTAATATCAGAGTTGGACATTAGGCTTAGTGCCTCACTGCGCCTCACTGTGTCCTGAAACAGATGGAGGTCAAATTCAGATACCACAAACAGAATATTTTGCCTTTTCATTCATCCTGTACAGCCTGCAAACGACCACTGATCACATCCTACCTCTTCATCTGCCCAGTCACACAGGGACACTGCAGTGGTGGGTTTGGTGGGCTGGACTCGGCGTGACTTCAGGGGCACGACGCTGCTGCTGAGCTCCTTGAGGGCTGCCAGTCGCTGCTCGTTCCTCTTCACTGCTGGTTCATCTCCCTGAAGGTAATAGTGAGTTAGAGAAGAAGCAAACCAGTAAATAATCATCTGAATAGACTTTGCTAAATTTGCTTTATTTATGAAAAAAAATTTAAAAAGTCCTATTTTTATTAATCTTTTTTATCTATTTTTTTTTGGGTTGTTTTTTTCTCAGGAGTATTGTACATGAAGGCTCTGCTCTGGGTTAGACACAAAAAAGTTGTCCAAGTAACTCTGTAAACCTGCTTGTTGGAAAACAAGCCTGCAAACTGTGCTAAGACTAAACAAACACTGCAAGTCAACACAGGAGCTGAGCTGAACACTGTGAGTAAAACTTGTACAACTGAACAGGCAACTTCTCACACTGAAAACTCAAAAAAGTGACATATAAATTCTCCACTTTTCCTCCTACTTGTTCTTTTATTTATTACATTTCTTCAACTGGAAGCAACATTATGTCACTTTGTACCTTTAAAATGACAGCTTCAAAATCATGCTGACAGTACAGTGTCTTGTGGGTGAATGATGTCTGTGTTTCAGCCATATCGCCCCATCACATGTTTCTGCACTATGTAACTTCAGTGAGGGCATAATCACAGTGTCACATACATGTTTATTTCAACCAACATGCAAGTTTTCAACACATACCACCGTTATGACGTAATGAGTTTTGTTTGTAGTCAGCACCTATGTTACATCTGACTAATTGTTACAGACCTGGGATTTGTATTTATGACAGTGGTGTTGCACTCAGAAACTGTGGGTGGCACCAAGTGGAACAAAATTCCAATTTCTACATAATGTTGCTGTTACTCCTCCAGAGTGCTTTAAAAACGACTGAATGTTATAATTCAATGTGAAATAATATGTTTATATTGCAGAATAGGGTAGTTTTAGCCTACTATTTGCATGTATGTTTGTTTTTTTTCTCACTTTTTTTAACACTGCAAGATTGTGCGAACATTTTTGCAAATTTCTTATTAAATAATGCATGGATCTTGCTGAAAAAAATCAGGTGTATTTAGGTGGCTGGTGTCGGTGTACCAAATTAATGTATGACAGAACAGTTTTGGGGGGGAACTTATGCTAATGATGCTCCAGCTAATGCTCCAGAAACCATAACAAAACACAGTCATACCTCCAGCGCCAGCAGGACCTCGGAGTTGCTCTTGCCTGCAAGAGACTTTGGATCCAGAGTGGAATTGAGTCTCTCCAGGGACTCAGACAATGTCTCTGCATCCACCTGGAACTGCATTGAACAAATAGTCTCTTCTTAACAATGAGCTGCAGTGAGCTGGTGGATTTAGTAGAGGAACCATGAGCATGGTGGGTCATAGTGTCAGAAACTCTTTACCTTCCTGTAGTTCTCAATGTTGTCCAGATGTGCTTCCTGGGCCAGACATAAGTTGAGGAAGGCTTGCCACTCGTTCTGCACAGCATCTCTGTGTAACTGACAAAAACAATTCAATTTGATTATAATCTGCTCAGTGTGATTGATTTCAAGTCATAACACTGTGTCTGACAGAGAAGATACCTGTATTGCTGGGCTTCCTGGGTGTCTCTTTTCAACAAAACGATCTCCTTCCTCCTGCAGCTGGTTGATCTCACTCTCATGTGCTAGTAGTCCACCATTTTTGAATTTCTGTGTACAAACAAAGACAGCGAGATGTAGGAGACATGAAAATGTTTCAAGCATTCAAATCAGATTCTCCCTGCAGCTTAGCCGTTACTGTGTACCGTACTGGTTACACCAGTTGGGTCTCAAGCTGCTGCAGCGGGCCCCGAGAGGATTGTGCTTGAAGGCAAGCTAACAAACAAAATGAAGTGTTCTTCTTTTCCTCAGCTTCTCTCTCTGATCACAACATCAAAAATCAGTAAGGACGTCTGCCTTTTACCAACGTCACCATCAGCATACATGTAGTGGCTGTCTCCTCACCTCATACTCCATGCGGACGCTTTTGGGGTCAGCCATGCGATCACTCCAGTCTCTCTTGAGGATCCTCTCCTGCTGGCCTGACAGGTAGACCAGCTCCTTACTGCAGCTCTGCATGTACTCGTACAGAGAGGCCAGGTGGTTGCGTCTCTGCTTGGAGCTCTCCTGCAGAACACACAACATGCATGCAAGATGTACACATTACATATATAAATCACTCTGAACTTGACTGAAAGCCTGAGAGTAAACAAGTGCAAAAAAAAACAAAAAACAACCAACTCACAAGAAGTTTAGCATATTTCGCTCTGAGGGCGTTGTACTTCTCCTAATAACAAAGAAGAAGAAGATAAATGATCCATCCTGCATGTCATCCTGCAGCGTGCATGCATGTGTTGATGTACCGGTGCATGTACCTGTGATGTGGTGGTACTGGGCTGCAGCTGGGTGTCGTAGGCCTCGATCGCCTGGTGCAGAATGTTGTGTGCTGCAATCTGCTTCTCTACATCCGTCAGCTTGGGGCCATATGCCTCTGAATTTATCTGTTTCTGTAAATCACAGCATTACAACCCTGTTACACTTCACAATCACAAAGATGTTTAGCTACTCCAGATTAACCTAAAGCTCAAACTGACTTGTTTTTCATCCAGCAGTGGACCCCAGCTGATCTTCTGTGTCGGCTCCAAACCTAGTTTCTGGTTATACAGTTCCCTGTGGGTGGCACAGTCCCTCGCCCAGCGATCATGCAGATTTTTCACACTGATAAAGGAGACACAGAAGTATTTCAGTCACCGGAAAGTACATGGGTGGAGATCAGTAGAAGAAAATGTGGAAACTATGCTTTTGTTGGCCAGCATACCTCGACGGCATGTAACATTTCGAGTTTTAGGTGTGTCTGTTGGCATTGTGCCTGCGTTTGTGTGCTAGTTTGTCTGTGACACCCCAGAATAAACTCACTCTTTCTCTATTTCCAGAGCCTGCGGGTGCTGCAGCTTCTTGGACTTGTCCACGTCCATGAAGAGGTCCTTCAGCAGCAGCTCAGCCTCCGCCAGGTTTTCTGCGTTCACCTTCTGGTGGATCAGGGTCATTTTCTTCCCATCACGCTCTTTATCCTGCACAGGAACCAAAAGAGCAGAGCAGTGTGTTTGTGAGGTTCAAACTTTTGAAGAAAAGTTTAGTTCTGATACTTTTCCGTCAAAAAAGTTTTTTAATATGTCTTTATTTACAAGTAAAAATAAATGAATATATTCAATAAAAATAAAGAAAACAAGAAGATTTAGCAAAGACCAAACAAAGATGGTCATACTCTTTACTCTCACAGAGACTACATATTGTGTTTCCATCACAACGGCAGCGTCTCAGTCAATTAAACTTGTGAACTCAGCCTTTATTACTGAGAATTTATAGGTCAAAACTGATCAGGTAACGGCTTTCTAGTATCACAATAAGTATTTTTGTGCTCTCTTGTTCAGGTCTCAAAGTCTCCAGCTCTAGAGAATTCTTACCTCATCCAGCAGCTCCTCTGATTGCAGGATGTTCTTCTCTACTTTGTCTGCATACTTCTGCATGCGAGAAACCAGCACCGCCAGGTCATTGGCTTGACTCCTGGGTAAAAACACAGAAATGGGACAGTCAAAATGACAGGATTGTCTGCAGAAGCTCCAGATGTTTCTTGGCATCCTTTGAAGACAGATATACTCTTGTTACTGTGATTAAAGGGGGTACTGAGATCTTTTACTTAAGGGAACACAGCAGTACTAGAATGTAGAAATACTACAAGTTAAAGTCAAGGTCCAGTGTGTAGGGTTCAATCCGCATCTATAGTAGTGCACTTGCAGATTGCAACCACCTGAATAACCCTCACTTTACCCTCTACTGTGGCTGCTACAAACACGAAAGGCCCTCTCTAGAGCAAATGTTTGGTTTGTCTGTTCTGGGCTACTGTAGAAACATGGTGGACTACTTCGAAGGGGACCCGCTCCCTCGGTAGATATAAAAGACGCATTCTAAGGTAACAAAAACATAAAGATTCTTAGTTTCGTAGGGAATCTGACCAAAAGTTATTTTACAGATTAATCAGGAACTAAAAAAGACAATATTTCAAGGTAAAACAACATATTTGATAACCCTCGATGACTTCTGTTCTGCTAATGTTAGCAATCGACCACCTTCTAGCTGACATTGCTGTTTCATAGTGTTACATGATATGACAGGAAAGGCACAAATCAATTCTCAAACATTGACGCAAATCTGCTAGCAATAGCAATAGCTAATGGTTTGTCAAATATATTGTTTTATTTTCGACCTGGAGGCAGCTAACTTCCAGTTTAGTCCCCGGCTAGCTTGAATGGGGATAAAAAGATTTAATCGCACAGCTCTTCTAGACTTTCTAAATGTTATTGGCCCAAATGGAGCAAATTCTAATAGTGAAACAACTGATTTCACGGGGGGTTGTCACGCTCAAAAAAATGTTGCTACTGTTTTACAGCTTCTTCTTTTAAAATGTGAAATTATGGGGAAAAGTGTGTTTGGGCCACAGTGTATCATGCAGTGTCGTAATTACACAGTTTGGCAATGAATGTGACGTCAGAGGAAAATGGCTGCCAATAGATCCTCCCTAATCCTACACACCTTTAAGTAGAAGAACAAAAGTATTAGCAGTAAAATGCACTTAAAAGCAGAATTACTCCTGTAAGACTGCTATATTACTGTGTTAAAATGACTAATGCTGGTTGAGGTTATATTCTGTCAGGCAGTTCAATCTATAAATGCATCATATTTAAGAAGTTGATTAGATGTTGTGTGTAATCTTGATATTCAGAGTAACTAATAAGAAAACGAGCTGTCAGATAATTGTAGTGGGGTAAAAAGTGCAATATTTCCCATTAAAATGTAGTGGAGTAGAAGTATAAACTGAAAAAACTCAAAGTGACTGAAAATTTTACCCCACAGTACAGTACTTGAGTAAATGCAATTAATTACTTCCCACGACAGGGTTGGGAATGTATATTTGTATTAAAAGAGTTGCTTTTGCACTTCTGACCACGTTACTTCTGTTCTTCTTGTGATTAATTGACACCAAAGTGAACGTGAAGAACAAAAAAGATTCCTTTGCTGGCATGTGACCCATCAACACATCCTGCAGACCTGTTTGTGCTCTCTGGGTGTTTGTTCTGTCATTCCTCTTCCACTGTTATATGAAAGCCAACTATTTATTCTGACACACCCTCACCAGGACCCAGGGGACACTAGTAAAAGGGTGGGCGGGTCAGGAATGTTGTCTGTTCGTGTGTGACACTGCTGAGATGAACGTGTCTGTCACACCCTTCCATTCAGCTCTTATCAAATGAACAGTGTCACTTATCTCCAGTGGGGCCGTGACAGTTGTAGTCAGACATTATGGCTCGTAGTAGGCGGAGGACTGGAGGACAATTACTTTGTGTGCCAGTGATTTTTTTTTATTGCTTCCAGTGGTGGAATGTGAAGTACATTTACTGTCGATTTAAACATTAGGTACTTGTACTTTACTTTTACTAGTATTGTCTTGTCATGCCACTTCATACTTTTACTGTGCTTAAATTCAGGGGAAAATGTTCATTTTTTACTCCTACATTTATTTGACAGCTGGTTATCAATGAAGGTTTATTGTATCTTAAAGGCTTGTCATTTTCATATGTTATGCATATAAAACATATGAAAATCTTGATGCATCAGACCAGAAATTTTCAAACTTTTCGACATCAAGGACCCCATAAGTGAGAGAATTTCAACCATGGACCCCCATTTGATAAGTTTTTGTCCCAGGGTCCTCCATCTGATAAGAGTAATGTTATTGTTTTTGTTTTGGATGGAACAGTAATTTATTCTCTCAGACCCCCAACAGTGTATACAAGTAGAGCTGAAGTCAATCAATAAGTCAAATTACATTTCATTGACTTCATTGATTTTTTTCATGACTGAATAACTAAATAAACAAACAGACCGTAAAGGACCAGACAATTTCATATTGTTTTACTTTGTTTATATGTGATGGACCCTGCCACCTTTCTAGTTTCAAACAGTGTTCCGGGTACCTTATTTTCTTCTGAGAACAGCTTTTTTGTTTGATTATGGAAAAAATAAATATCATAGTTATAACACAGTTTTTACTTCTACCTCATAATATTGTAAATATAAATAATCTGAGTTTGGATTTCTTTGCCAAAACGACATAGTGCCCCTTTAATTATCGTTTATGTCATTTCTAATGCAAAATATTTTTATGCTTCCAGGTTCTCAAATGTGTTCTCAAATTTGAAAAAAAAAAAAAAAAAAAAAAAAACAACAACCAAGAATTGTGAAGGATTCATGTTTGGCAACTGTGACAGGTGTTTATGAATATATTCTGATTTTTTACAAATAAAAGAATCGATTAATCAGCTCATAATGACAATAATAATAAATAATAATAATCCCATATACAATTGTTAAAAATGTGTTCCTATTCAACTAAAACAATAAAATCTGGCCTCCAGATTAATGCACGATACAATAAATAATAGCATAACAGACATTTTTTGCTCACTTTTCATATTTCAAGTATTTTTTTAAATGCTTTTACTTGTAACTAGTGCTCCTTTAATCAAACAGGCTCTTATCTCTGCTGCAAAGGTCCAACATGTGGCTGAGTCCATTCATGACTGAGAACTGTTACTGTTTCATGCTCTGTCTAATGCAAAGCTATTTCTTGCCAAAATCCTGAATTATCACCCTGTATATCCGAAACAGTGTGAATACATGCCGGCAGCACATTATGCACTCTCTAACTGACTCACTCACTTCTTTTCAAGCTCAAGTGTCACTATTACGATGAAGACAAACAGACCTTGCAGCAGAAACACCCTGCCCTGACACTCCCTCGGCCCCTCCTATCTCCTGGACAGGAATGTTCAACAGTATGTGTCCCCCTTGGGTGACATATTGCACCGACAGGAGATAAACACTCAATCGCTTTGAGAGGTTGCACAATATCAAACCTCTAGGAGTCCACACATTTATTGCCATGTGTAACTTCATAAAACATGATTGATTGAGGCAAGAGTCGACTCACTCATGTACTCAAACAACCACAGGCTACACACTCTATTATAGGCTGTCTCGGCTGAATAAGAGCAGTTAAAGGCACAGTGTTTCCCCATATGAGTCAGTACACTGGCCTGGTGAGTGGCACCTGTATTAAGTGAGTCAGTAAACGTTGATGCTACACCCTTTGGGGTAAAGATAAAAACAAGTGCTGTGGTTGAGTGATGGAGTCAGGCGAGGTGACAAAAAGACACTCAACACGTTGTACAGGACGAGAAGAGGGAGGATGCACTCATTTTCAAAAGACCTTCGCGTATCTTTAGTTTTTAGAATAATGAATTCAAGTCTTTAACACACAGTGAATATACAGTGAAACAGTCAGATCATTGATGCTTTAATTTGACACCTGTCTCCTGTATTGTCCGGGGAACTATACCGGCCATCTCCTGTGCAAACACAAATGGGATCATGGTACAAACGTGCCCCCATCCAGCATGAAACAGATTACAGGAGAAACAACCAGTGCAAGGAGATAAGACAGGGGACAGTAACATAAAACTATAAGTAACCTGACACCCACACACACACCCACACACACACACACACACACACACACACACACACACACACACACACACACACACACACAGAAAGGTGGCAGAACTCACTTGCTGATCTTCACAGGAGAGTATTCCTTCGACATCTTGGGGGTCCGAGCGTGTTTCTTCTAACTCCTCACTCTCCTCGTCCCTCTCACTGCTTCTCGTCTGCCTTGTCTAGGCCTCTGCTCCACCTTAAGGAGCGTCCACCTGTCTCAGCTCCTCCCAGGCCAACAGGTGTGTCGACAGTAAAAGCAGCGGAGGAGCAGACCGGGCGGACCTGTTCCTCGATCCTGCCGCTTCACAGCCCTCGTCGCTCTCACTTTATATTTAAGGAGCTAATAAATGATTGTGTGTGTGCGTGTGTGTGTGTTTTAAAGCATGATAGGCAAACAAGCTGTTGATGCCACACTTGATACTTGATTGTATAAATAAACCGGACACGCCCATGTTTAATTTAGATGTTTATTTGTCTTATTCGTGAGTGTAATAACAAATGGCTACCAGACAAGGTAAGGGAGCGTGTGAAATTTAAAAGGAGATCCATAATTTGTTCTTATTATGTGAGTTATGATAAGCTCGTAGGAAGCAGGAGCTAGCTTGCTAGCTAGAAGCCTGTGCTTAGAAAAAATAGTTGTTCAGGCTGCCACACTGGAAAGATGACATACTTAAACAGTGTTGATCATAAGCTTTAAGTACACCTATGATGCCGTCAGATGATGTTGTAGACACAGTAGATGACTCACTGTCTTGTGGAGCGAGTTATTCGTGGAAATGGAAAGATGTATCATGACCGTACACCTCCCATAATAACAGACCCAATCACCATGACGGCGAAGTAGCAACAACATTTTACTTCCGGGTATATGTATTACAGAGATATGAAATCTACGGAAGCCCTAAAGGGCCATGCATTCATACATTTTATTTCCTCCGTTTTCCCGTGATAAGGAGTTAATTTCATTTATTTTCTCGAGATCTCGAGTTATTATCTTGAAATAACAACTGCTGTTTTCCCGAGATAAAGGGATCATTTTTCTCGAGATCTCGAGATAACGAAACTTTGTTTTCCCGAGATAAAGGGATCTTTTTTCTCGAGATCTCGAGATAACGAAACTTTGTTTTCCCGAGATAACGATATAATTAATTTGAGATCTTGAGCTGTTGTAACATTTATTCATTCCCTTCATCAAAAACTGATTTAGTATGGAAAGCATAATCGCACGAAACAAACAGAGAAATAGACTTACCTACAGTAGTGTTCAAGAAACCCATCGGTCAGCATGCCATGCCACTTGTGTGTGATGGAAATCTCAGGCCTATCATATCACAGTCATTATCTCGAGATCTCAAATTAATTATATCGTTATCTCGGGAAAACAAAGTTTCGTTATCTCGAGATCTCCAGAAAAATTATCCTGTTATCTCTGGAAAACGGCAGTTGTTATTTCGAGATAATAACACAAGATCTCGAGAAAACAAATGAAATTAACTCGTTATCATGGGAAGACGGAGGAAATAAAATGTATGAAAGCATGGCCCTTTAGGGCTTCCGTAGAAATCAACAAACTTGTGGTTTTCAGCCATGACTGTGTAGCTTTTAAAGCTATAGTAAAACACTGTGGTCCGACTGTCTGTCGTTTCTGCATCTTCATGTACTGTAGCTAATGCTTTGCTAGCATCTTTGATATCTTCCACCCAGCAACTCGGGGTAACTGCTTTAGTCTGTAGCCCATCAGGTAAACTAGACAAGGCAAGTTCTGAAGAACTTACGGTTGTGAATGCTGCCTGTTGAGAAGCTGACACCAAATACGGATTGCTGGCTGTGAAAACTTTGAATATTGTCAAGAATATATGAAATATGTTAAATATTTTAAGGGTTTTTGAATAGTCGAAGCTAAATGTGCATTGTTGGCTTTGAAAACTTTGAATAATGTCCAGAATATCTAAAAACTGTTAAAAAAATATGGGTTTGTTGAAAAGCTTAGGTCAAACTGAATTGGTGGCTTTAATGTATTTGAAGTCTCGTCTGAAGAGAATGAAGCGTCTTAACAGTTGGGTGAGAATAGAGCATTAAAATTAGAATATAACCTGTGAGCCGAACTGCAATGCTTCCTTGAATTTGTGTTGAAAAGCAGCTGGTGTATGAAGAGATGTTACAGTGAGAATGAATCAAATACTCTGAATGGGACTGAAAAGTTAAATAAATGTCAATGCATCAATAATTGGGAACAATCATTAAATATTAATATCATTGTAATAATGTAATTATTAACAATCATTATATAAAAATATTTAAATGGAATTTCTGACTCCAATGAATGAAAAGATAATAGTTAAATATAGTTAATATGTTGGGAAGTATACTGTGTGTGTGTATGTGTGTGCGTGTACATGTGTGGTCATTGGTGCACGCTGTGCATATTTGGCTGCATTTGTAGCTGAGGCTCTCCTCACATTATCATGCTTCTCCCTCCAAAACAGTAACTGCTATCAATTAAATAATGATATGATAGAAACTATGAGTCTTGTGAGCACTTTGTGAAATTTTTGTGTGTGTATGGTCAAAAATGGATCTTGTGGAGCAGTTCAGAAAAGTGGATGTGTTGCCGCCATATATTTTTCCTATCAGTTTAATGGGACTTAATGCAGCAGTTGGTCAGTGTTCTTGTCATTTAACCCCACCGAGCCAAAAGTTTTTGTCCAATTGCCTACAGAGAACCACTGTAGCCACCAGCACGATTTTTCCTGATGCCGTAATTTTTTCTGCTGGAGTGAAGATTGTGGAAGCGAGGGCGAGTTTAAGACGAGGTTTTTAGAAATGTTTTGAGCTCCTCCCCCCTCTATCAGTTGGCTCCTCCACTCTGACTGTCAACACCCCCCCTATACACATCAATGCAAAAATCTGAAAGTGGCTGAAACGTTATGAATGATTGAACTGTGTCCGTGCCTCCAGCATTCAAAACCAATTAGCTCTTCAAACAAACATTAGTGAATGTGTTGTTATCAATGAGATATGAAAGCATCAAACATGCTTTTTAGATGAATAAGATGTATTTACTTTGAAAGTACAATATGAAAAAGTGGTTGTAAATGAAGTGTGATGCAGGTTTTTTTTATTGTAAACATTGTGATTCTGTCTATATTCGTAGTGAGACTGAGTCTACAGCCATGCCAGCTGCTTGGTGTGGTGGTACTTATAGCCACAGAATGGCTTTGAGCTTAATGCTAATGCCAGCATGCTAACATGCTGAAATGACTGCTAATATGCAGAATTTTAGCAGATACAATGTTTAGCATCTTCAACAATTTAATTTAACATAATAGTATGGTTACAGTTGTTAGTTATGCCTCTGTACAGCTGAGGCTGATGGGAAGGTCATTTGGTCATAACCCAAAGTATTGGACAAATTCAAATTTGGACCTGATGAAAGTTACTATATGTACACCAGATTTCCAGCCAGTAAATACTTCCTCTGGGCATTAAATGTCTGTATCAAATGTTGTCGAAATCATTTTGTCAGTTGATGAGATATTTCAAAAGTGGTGGATCGACCACTGACTGAGTGACAGATCGACATTGCCATCTCTTGACACTGAGCTGTTAGCATGACTAAAAACCACAGGTCAGAACGAAGCCCATCATATGATCAAGTGAAAACTCCAAACCTTGTGTAGTTTTCCTCTGATTCATCTCTTAATATTTTAAATAACTGGACAGGAAAATGTGAGTAAGGCTTGTGAAGTTTATTTAACTTTACAGTGGTGAAAAAGCAGTTTAACAGTAAATATTACCCTAATTTTCAGAGCAGACCCCAAAGTTGAAGAAAAAAAAAAACAAGAGTAAAAAACAGTCCCATACTTTTACCAGAAAAGTATTTTCTCCTGTGTAACCGTTAAGTTTATGAATATATCAATGTTTACCTTTATATGCCCCAGATAGCATTATCATACACCCTCTAGCACCAGTGGCTGCAGCAAATATAACATGGTACATCTTAAACTTAACATCTAGTATTTGCCATTGGGGTTAGTGAACCGAAAGTTTGAGTATGACGGAGCATTTGAGCCATCAGTGGAGGCTGCAGGAAGCAGCAGGAGCCCTGTGCTGATGTCTCTCTTACACCGATCCATCGCCTGCTTGTATGATATCTTCTCTTTAGTGATTGGGTCCACCAGCTCTTTTGTGTGGGAAGTCTCATCTAGCAACTGATCAGCAGTTGTGCTGTCAATCAAATTGTTGGTGAGAGCTTCTTGGACGGTGATGCGGCCTGCTTTAGCGGGGTTCACCAACCCACCAGTCAGATACTGCGCCTCCATGTACCTCCTGGCATTTTCTCCAGGCATATACCCTTTCTGTGTTGCCCGTCCCACTGCGAGTCGCTCTTTGGTCACTGGATCCTCAACTCCAGTGAAGGCCTTCTGGGCGTTCAGAAGCTTGTACATGTGACCTTGGTCAATCAAACCTTGTTCTGCTGCCTTGTGGACGGACAGTTTGTCCTTTTTGTTGAGATCAACGATTCCACCAGAGGCTGCTTGTGCCTCCAGCAGCTTCAGAGCCATGTCGTCATCAATGATTTTGCGGGTCAGGGCACTTCTCACAGACATGTGGCTTTCAGTGGTGGTGTCAAAAATACCAGAGATTGGGAAATACTCGTCACCAGCTGAAGCATTGAGGTTGTTTGTACTACCACTAAAGTGAGTGTTGAGGCTGGTGTAGGAGGACCTAAGGGAAGATTGCATGGAGCTCAAAGTAGAGATTGAGGTTGATTTGGTTTCCCCTACAACAAGGAGGGCAAACTCAGAAATGTGCATAGTCCCTTCCTTGTAATGCATCAGATCAAGTTGGGTCAAGCGACCGTCTCTCAGAGCATCCGTGACAGAGTACTGCTTTCCAGTTTTGCGATCCTGCAGGGTTACTGTATCCCCATCTGGACCGGTTGAAGTGATTTCCTCCCAGTTGCACTCCAACTTTGACAGCCTGATGTAGTGGTCACGAGTAATTAGGCCACACACATAGGCATCATAGGGAGACATGTCTTTACCAGTTTCTGGATCCATGATGGTGACCTTCGTGGAAAGACTTCTCTCTCTGGTGTGAGTTTCAGAATATTCTTCTTGTTTGATGCTTTTCAGCAGCTCAATGATGAGTGAATCTTTCTGCTGTATTTTGTCTTTTTCGCTGAGGATTTCTTTCTCCAGACGTTGCAATTCAGAGGATGTTTTAAGACTCCTCTGCAGTGCAATCTCGTCTCTCTCAATCACCAGCCTTGACTCTTGCTGGAAGGTTATAGTGATTTTCTGTCTTTCAGACTCCAGTATTTTGAGCTGTCTGAGGAGATCCTCCTTCTCTCTCCGAAGAGCATCTCTGGTGGTGATGACAGTAGTCTCCTCCTGAGAAGTTACAGTCTTCGACGTCTGCAGATGGGTTATTTTGATGTTGACGTTCTGAAGTTTATCCTCCTGGCCACACCTAAGATTTCTCTCCTGTGTTACTAGCTGTCTTAGATGTTCCAGTTCAGCTTCCGCTGCTGGGTCTTTCTCTACACGAACAACTTCTCTGTAAATGACCTTCTCAACAGACTTCTCCTTTTGCAGAACTTCCAACTTGACCGCCAGGTTGCGGATTTCTCTCTCGACACGACTGGTATTAGTGGCCTCACTCTCCAAGCAAGCACGTAAACCCACAATAACTTTTTCAAGCTCAGCATCCCTCTCCACTTTGAAGACCTCCTTGATGACAACCTTTTCCTCAATGGGCGTATTTTCAAATGTATAAATGCGAGATTTGATCTGCCTGAGCTCTGAATCTAGTTGGATCCTAATCTGACGATCATCCATCTGAGATAGGCTAGTCCCCTTTTCTCGAATCAGGGTTCTGAGCTGTCTGACATCTATTTCAAGCTGTCTACGGGCTGCTATTTCCTCATTCAGAATCCTGCTCAACCTCTCATGCTCCAGGATCTGCTTGTGGTCCTTCTGAATACGCACCACTTCCCGCACAACAATCCTCTCCTCTATCTTCTGCTGTTCAAGAAAAATGTATTGGTTATGGAGTTCAGTGACAGACTCTTCCACACTGCGGAGTAACTGACTCTCTTCTCTCACAGTCCTTCGAAGTCTGTCAGCCTCTTTCTCAAGAAGAGGATCGTTCTCATATCTGATGAACTCTTTAACAACAATCTTGGTCTCCACCTTGGATTTTTCAACCTTCAGCATGTCTCTCTCTTGACAGAGTGTGGTCAGCAGCTCTAGGGTAGAGTTATAGTGGAGTTGCAGGCGGGAAACTTCGTTGGTTATTGTTTGTAATTCTCTGGTGATTTCTGGGCTGTTCTGAAGTTTGATCACCTCCTGGATCACCTCCCTGTATTCCACTTTGGGTTTCTGAGTACGCTGGGTAGTCACAGTTGTTGTCACTGTATTAATTTCCTTTTCCAAAATTATGAGTTTACGGCTCCATTCGTGCAGCTCTCTCCTCAAACGCACAAGCTCGGCTTCCATCTCAGGAGTGACTCTGTAGAACTCATTGACAATCTCCTTAACCTCGACTTTAATGCTTAGCTTCTCCACTTCACTATAGCGGAGCTGAAGGGTTCTCATGTCCTCCATCAAGATAGCAATTTCCCGTCTCTCCTCCTCCAAGGCTATTCGTAGTTTCCTTGACTCTTCAAGTGTTTCTGGATCTTGCTGCACTTGTGTCACCACCCTGGTAACTTCCCTTGGTTGGATAGTGGAAATGACCCTCTCCAGTGTGTTTATCTGGCTCCTTGTGCTAAAAATGCTCTCGCTAAGTGTCTTGCAATGGGATTCCACCGTTGCAATATCACTCTTGAACATGAGAACGGCTTGCAGCATCTCTGGATCCTTTTCAAACCTCACCACCTCTTTTCTGACAACCCTCTCCCTGATTTTGGTTTTCTGCTGAGCAAGAACAGTGAGCTCAGTTTTCATATGATATACCTTGGTATCTCTCGTTTGGAGCTCTAGTCGTATGCTCTGCATCTCATCTCTAATCCTGGCAGCTTCTCTGTCAAGTTGCAGATCTCTCTCATACTCAGTCATTATCTTGCTCATCAGTTTAGGTTCTATTTTGGTCAGTTGCGCTTTGGTTACTTTCTCTTTGTAAACCTTTATCTCTGAATGGAATTCAGACCTTTTGAAAGTTTCATCCTGGATCAGTTTGGTCAGGGACTGTAGTTCCATCTCCAGCTTGGGGTCACGGTAGTATTGCACCACCTCCTTCTCCTCTACCCTCTGCACTCCTCTTCTGTTCTTCAGATTTACAAGCCTCTTACGGTATGTTTCCAGCTCAAGTTCAGCACGTAAGCGCCTTTCAGTCTCCTCACTTAATTCATTTTTCAGACTAACACTCGCTTCAAGGTCCCTCCTCTGGCTCTGTATCTGCCGAGTGATGATAACCTGACTGACTTTTTCTTCATTCTGGGAATGAATAAAAGCATATGAGAGAGAAATAGTAACTTCAGACCAACTGACAACAATAACTTTACAGAAGAATGCTTTTACTGTTACTATCAGTGAAATCTGTTAATGATGTGATTTGGATTCCATAATATCATACCCTGGCCTTGATGTTCCTCGCCGTTTCCAGCTGGATGAGAAGCTGGTTGTTTTCTGCAGACACCTCAGAGTAAAAGTTCAGTAGATTGATCTCCTGTAGCAGAAGCAGAAGGTAAAATGAGTTTGGAAATCAAAGACAACAGAGTTTAAATTGTAGAGGAAAAGTAGAGAAGTTTCAGGAGTTTTTAGTTGCCTTTAGGCTGTTGTCTATAACTGCACCTTTCTCTGAATAGCCTGAGCCACAGTTTGACGTCTCCATAGGATTAGTACATCATTCGTGTCCTCATTGTCATCATAGTCATATTCATCATTCCACGTGTCACGGTAAGATTTTGACCTAACCTCATACTCCTGAAAGGAAACATATTTAAATACATGAAATATCACAGCCATCAACTATGTTCAACGGGGAACTCCATCAATTGTGCAAACTGCATGAGGTGAAAAAAGTAGTATGAAGTCTTTTATGGCTCCGAAGGAAGCTACATGTAATCTGACAAATCGACTCCAGTGATGACACTTGGTGGCTAAGTTGCATTGTGGGTAATGTAACTTAGCCACTGAGCCACATCACTGGGGGCAATTTAACAGATTACAAGTAGCTTCCTCTTGAGTCACAAAAGGCTTTATACAACTTTTTTCACATATGCAGTTGTACTCCCTAAGACCTGTAAACACACTTTATGTGTAAAATTGGTGGAGTCACACTTTAAGTTGCAAATGGTAAATAAGAGTAATAATAGTCTCTGAACTCACATATAAGACTCTCTGGAGATCACTGGAAAGACCCCTGACACGGTCTAAATCCCTTGATTTACTCCTGATGTCCTCCATCACTCTCTAAACAAGACAAGCAATCCAAAAACAACAGCTAATGAGACAAAGCAGTGTTAGGCCATCGTTGAAACACACAAGTTACTTTTAATTATACAGAATGTGGAGACAGGTTGATATTTGTAAAGAAATACTTTCACTCACCATTTGAGAGTTCTGCTTGGCTCTTATCTGCTCCACATCATCAGTCAGTCTGATGGCATTATTTGGCAAGTTGACCAAGAAGAAATCCAGTGACTGAAGAGCAGTCTGGAAATCTTCATTTTTACTGGTTGCTTCCTTTATGAGAGCAGACCTAAAGCAGAATATAAAAACCCCTCCTCCTTACTAATATATAAAACATAAGTAAAACATATTTGTCAGGACATCAGAGAAGTTAAAAAACTTACAGCCTAACACAATTACAAAAATGCTTGAATCCATTTTTTGACTCACCTTTCCTTGAGCAGTTTCTTGACAACCGTGTAACGGTTGTACAGCTCCTTTACCTCATCCTCCTGGCGCTTGATGTCAGGACAGTATTCATTGAAACTGTACTGCAGGTGGCGGCATGCTTGCTCTGTCAGGTCCAAGTCTCTGCCTAATTTATTCAACTCATCCCCCTTTGAGACGACGTTGTTATGCATAAGCTGATTGGCATTAGGAGAAAAAACAGAGATAAAGACAAAACAACAACAACAACAAAAACCTATAGGCTTGTATCTCTTTGGGGCATCCCCTCATAATTATGTGAGCTGACCTTAAATTGCTAAATATTTGACAGTTTTGGTTGCATTATAAAACACGACACCTGCAGTTGCTTGTTGCGATTCTCCAGGGCCTTATGCTCATCAAGAATGACTCCATCTCTGGCTAGCTGCTCCTCAAACCCAGACACGATGCCGTCCATGTACCGAATCTGCTTTTCCAGGTTCACGGAGGCTGTAGCTCTGGTTAAAAGGAGAAAAACACACAAGGTGATAACAAAAAGGAACTTTGAATATCGTTTTACCAAATAAAATATGTGTACTCACAGATGTGCTGCTTGTCCAATTAAAAATTAGATGAAAGTGTAACTTTGTAAGTTTTGCTAAAAAAGGGGCACTTTGGCTACAAATGATCATTATGGGACAATGCTAAATGCTAAATGATTTATAGTTATAAAGCAATATTTACCTGAATTTTGCTAACATTAGCTACGATAATTTAGAAAAAATCCTGAGGGTGTTGATTTGAGCAAGCGTGAGTGTTATTGCTTATATGAAGATAGCTTTTAATTTTTAACAGGAAGAATCTGTCATTTCTTCTTTTAAAGTTACATAGTTTCACTTTGATTTAGGGATGCTAACGACTTATTGCCATGAAAATGTTTGAAATTTAGTTTAAACCTAGACTAGGCAACTCTTAAAGAATACAATAAACACAATTCAATCAATGTTTAACTTTGAAAGAATATTGTGTATATGACATCCTAGATACAGTTAATGGATGCTCTGCAAAGCTCTTTATAAAGCGACGAGGAAGACATGACATTTCAGTGCTAATTATGTCAATATGTAATTTAAATATGTACATTAATAAAATAATAATAGGTTTAACAGACAAGTATTTGTGGTACCGAATAGTGAGTGAAGTAACATTTAATCTACTGGTCAACTAATCGCACAGATCCCTATTTTGAATGCTTTTGTTTTAAGAATCATCTTGAAGAAAAAAAATCTACCCTCTGCTACAAGATATAACTTCTTCTTACTTTTTGTTATAAAGATCAATGAGGGTGTTGATGTCATCAATCTTGTTGCTGATAGCACTGAGTTTGGGGGGCAGGCTGGAAGCGGTGGGTTCCAGGGGTTTCTTGGCCAGAATAGGCCCCATCTCTCTCTGCACTGCAGCCTTCTCAGACTCCAGTTTACTGACAGTCTGAGCAGATTTCTAGAGGGAAAGTCAGTCAAGTCCGTGTCAGTAATCACATCAAGATGGAAATGTGTGGACATGTTGAGGAGAACATACCAATAAATAAAGTGATGATACTATAACCTAGATCATATTGCTAATGACTAATTTTGCTCATGTTCACCTCAAGCTCATGCAGCCTGTTGGCCAGGTCCTGTGTGGGGCTGCGGTCTCCCAGCGGTGCTCTGAGTCGTCCCAGGATTTGTTCTTTGCACTGCTCAAGGGCTCTGTAGATCTTGTCTAATTCACTGGCCAAGTCTGCAGCTCTGGGATCCCCTGGAGCACTTTGTACAGTGACTGAGGACGAGCAAAGACAATATTTCTGTATTACATCAAAGTGTCTTTTGTGGTCTTGTAGCCAGGGAAAGAAAGTAAGTGTTCTGTTTAAGAGTTTGTCTTCTCACCTGCCCTCTGTGGGTGAACCACCTCCACAACAGTTCTTACATCAACTGACTGTGTCAGCTCCAAACCTAGCATCTGGTTATACAGTTCCCTGAAGGTGGCGCAGTCCCTCACCAAGCGACTCTGCAGAGTTTTCATCCTGAAAAAGGAGACAAGGAAGTATTTTAGTCACTGGAAAGTAGACGGGTGGAGAGCATTAAAAGGGAATGTGGAAACAACGCTCTTGCTGGCGGGCATATCGCGATGGCATGTAACATATCAAGTTTTAGGTGCGTCTGTTGGCATCGTGGCTGCGTTTATGTGTTAGTTTGTCTGTCACACTCCAGAATAAACTCACTCTTTCTCTATCTCCAGGGCCTGTGGGTTCTGCATCTTCTTTGACTTTTCTAAGTCTACAAAGAGCTCCCTCAGCAGCCGCTCAGCCTCAGTCAGGTTGTTTGCATTTGCTCTCCGGTGGATCCGGGTCATACCCTGCCGATCACGCTCTTTGTCCTATACAGGGGCCAATGGAGCATAGCAGTGTGTGAGTTTGTGAGATTCAAACTTATCTAAGTTTGAAGAAAAGCTTTAAGGTTTGTTGATTAATACGTTATTTAAGTTCTTGTTATTGACTTGATTTACAGTCTCAAATAGTATCAAAAGTTAGAAATCATATTATGATGGTTCCCAGGTCTCTGAGTGCTGAACATGCCAAATAATGACTTTGCATTAGTTCTGGTGCTTTTTTTTGGAAAGATGTTTTAATGCCACTTTATTAACATGGAAGGACCAACTCCCTGTAATGAACATGGAACAACAGATTTTGCTGCACTCTTTACTCTCACAGAAATCACATACAGTATAGTCACCAAAACAGCAGCATGTTAGTCAAAGTTAGTTAGTTAGTTAGTTAGTTAGTTAGTTAGTTAATCACACTTGGAAATTCAACCATTATTGCTGAGATTTTATGGGTAAAACTTGCTGCACGTTTGCCAACTTTAATATAGTCAAGTCATGAGTTTTTATTTTCATGATCCGAGTCTGGTTTAAGTCTTGTGTCTCCAGCTCTGGTGCTATTTGCACTTCTTACCACAGTCAGAAGCTCCTCTGATTGCAGGATCGTCTTCTCTGCTCGGTCAAAATTTCTCTGCATGCGAGAAATCAGCTCAGCCAGGTCACTGGACTGAAACCTGGGTTAAAAAAACAGAAAGAGATCCGTCAAAATCCTCCAAAACAATCACAAGCTCCAAATGTTTCAGATATACTCTTGTTACTGTGATTGTTATTATCATTGTACTTAAATACCTATATGCAAAACATTTAGGGTTAGGAGTGCATCAATGCTTTTAAGAGGACCAGGTTTGTAAAGTAATGAAGGAAGTATTAAAATGTTTGACCTCAGTGAACACAGCAGTACCAGACTGTAGAAATACTACAAGTCCTGCATTCATCATTTTATTAAAGTGGAAAGAGAAAAGTATAAACAGCTAAATACACAAAAACGTCAAAGACGATTGTAATCGTGACAGGCATTCCCATTGTTTTCTAAATTTTAACAAACCAAACGTCCTTTACTTAAACAGGCTTTTATCTCTGCTGCAAAGGTCCAACATGTGGCTGAGTCCATTCATCACAGAGTGCTACTTTACAAACACACAGCGCTGAAGCAGAGCTGTTTCTTGCCACATCATCAGTTATTGACCCTTGTATGCAGGCAGCACATTATACATTATGACTCACTCACTCACTCACTCTTCTATTTAAGCTTAAAGGAAATCTATTATGCTTTTTGGCTTTAAAAAAAAAAAAAAAAAAAATTCAGTGTATTATAGTTAAAAAGTCTGCACCAACAGAAGCTCCTCTTTCCCACAGAAAACACTGCTCATAAACGCCTCGTCAGTAGTCCCGCCTTTAATTCTGTGACTTCTTGGCATCACACTAAGTCACCATGTGACATTTGCATAATTTCTGCCTCGTGGGTAGTTTGGAACATAACAATTAATTCGGCACAGCTGCCCTTGTTGCTGTTAGCAATGCTGGCTCAGGTGAGTGTGAGCTGACCAATCAGAGCAGAGGAGGCAGAGGGGGAATACAGCGCTGCTGCACTGGACAGTATGAGAAAACTGATGTGTTTTTTTACCATTAAAGCATGTAAAACTATTCTAGTAATGACCCAAAATAGAATTATGAACCTGAAAATGAGCATATAATATCCCTTTTAAGTGTCACTGTCCCGATGAAGACAAACAGACCTTGCAGCAGAAAGATCCTGCCATGACCTGTCCCTCGGTACTTCCTGTCTCCTGTAAAGGAGCGCTAATGTTCAACAGAATGTGTCCCCCTTGGGTGACATTTTGCACCGACAGGAGACATACACTTTGAGAAGTGCAGTGTAGAGGTCTACACATTTATCACCATGTGGAACTTCATAAAAAAATGATTAATTGTGGCAAGAGTCAACTCACTCTTGTACTCAAACAACCACAGGTTCCAACTAATGATGATGATACACCTTTTGGCTAAAGACACAAATAATTATAAGTGCTGTGGTTGAGTAAAGGAGGCAGGCGAGGTGACAAAAAGACACTCAACATGTAAAGTTGCACAGGACAAGACTGTGATACAAGACTGAGGTTTTCATAAATTTTCCTCATGCTCCTTTAGTTTTGGCAAAAGTGAACGAAAGACAGAGAATATATTTTAACAGTCAGATAATTGCTGCTTTCACATGGCACATGTCTCTTGTGGAACATTTCAGTTTTTTTGTTTTATTGGGGGGTGGGGATAAAATAGCCCTCTCATGTGCAAACACAAATGCCTGCATGCAACCAGTGCAAGACAACAAAACAGAGGAGACAGGACAAGTGACAGTAACATAAAACTGCAAGTAATGTGTCATCCTAACAGCTAAGTTGTCGAGCGTGCTCCGTGTCCTCACTGCAGCTTTTGCAGGATTTGTGAATCTGACCTCCGACTTGTGGCCCTTTGCTGCATGTCACGCTCCTGTTACCTGTCACTGCTTGCCTACTCCATCATTAAAGCCAAGAAAAGGTAAACCAGTTTTTTAAAAATATCAACCCCAAAACAAGCAAAAAAACCAAACTGTAACCTTACACACGCACACACACACACACACACACACACAGAGGAAGGTGAAAGAACTCACTTGTTTATCTTCACAGAACCGTACACCCTCGACATCTTGGAGACCGTCCGGGACTGCTTCAGTAATCTGAGTCAAAGTGCGTTTCGTCCAACTTCTCACTACCTCCTCTCCTCTCACTCCTTCTTGTCTCTTGCGATGCCCCCCTCACCTCCTAATAAGCAGCATCCACCTGTCTCAGCTCCTCCCAGACGAGCATCACAACCCTCCTTGCTCCGACTTTATTTTCTGTGAGCTCAAAGCCAAATTTTTTTTAAATGCATGATCAATTAACACAAGATGAAGCCTCAAACAGCTTCATGGTGCTCGCGGTGCCACACCTAAAAATCTTTCATCTTTCTGGCAACACACCTGCCCATAGAGATACAGCTGCAGCTCTGTTATCAGCTTCATGCAACACACAAGACATTATAAACTTTAATAAGCACTCACTGTTTCCACATGAATGGAAACTAGATGGCTGGTTTATCATCATCTTGTACTTATTGTTCATTAAGACATGACAAGCCATTATCTAATTTGGATGGAATTATCATATTCATATATTATCATCATTATCATTTTTTTATTATCATCATCCATAAATATGTCCATCATTTGTTCTTATTAAGTGTGTTTTTATAAGCTTGTAAGCATCGGCATATGAAGATGAGCTAGCTGTTCAGGCTGCCACACTGGAAGGATGACATACTTTTGATCACAATAATGCTGAAGGTTTAACTGAACACAATTAGTTTTGGCGCAGGCAGCCTGAACTACTTTGAACTACTCTGCACCCTGAAGGGTTGGTACACCAAACCTGATCCAGACAAAGCATACTCATTTCCTACTATCAGTGGTTATCAGACACACACCCTGGGAAATTACTGCCTTGGCAAATGAGGAGTCAAGGTCTACTTTAAAAAAACAAACTTCACCTGCTGTCAAAAGAAAAGATAACAGGTAGTGTGAAAAATGTGCTGCGTGCAAAATATTTCATTTATGCTGGCACACAACCCAAGTATGCACGATGCACAATAAAGTGGGTGGTGGGAGTTGGAGGCAAGTGGAGTCAAACAATGTCACCTTTCATGCTTCAGTTGGAAGAACTCGGCCCAGCACGTTGCTCCGTCTCATGCTTGCAGTAGGTGTGTCTGACACACACCCAGAGCAGTTAGTCCTCAGACAAACACCTACATACCTGCAGGGAGAGAGGGGGAGTGCTGACAGAGGAGGAACACAATGGTAAAAAGATCACACTGAGGAATGAGTGAAAGGACAGGAAAGTTGTTAAGTGTAGTAGTAGTAGTACTCTCACCTGGCGTTGACCTTTAACCCTGGCAGTACTTAAAGCTGCTATAATTTATATTTTAACAGTCACAATGTATCAGATGTGAAAACCATGTGAAAGGGGTCACTCCTCCGGATTAGAATTATCACCAATTATCACTTATTTGGGAGCTTAAGGCTGAGTTTCAGTTCATTGTTTTGGTTTGCAAGGCCAAAACATCACTGTTTTTGTTGACTCACAGTTCTCATCATAGCTTCAGTTTTGGTCGCAATTAATTTTATTTTTTATCATCGGTTGGATTAAAGATAAAAAAAACAATAAAACAAACACTGATTTTGATAAAAGTGTTTAATATTGGATACTCAAGAACAATTCGTATGGGTGACTTTCACTTTTATCAAAGTAATATTTTTACACAATATTTTCACTTTTAAACTGCTAAAAACCCACAGTAAACCATCCACTCAGTAGCAAACTGCTGACAGACAGCTGGTGAAAATTGTGGAGCATTTAGCGGCTAATGAGCCAGATATTTCTCTCAGGAGAAAGTGGAGACCAAACACAGAGCTAAAAGTAGAGATAAAAGTTGGTAAGGTACCCTCTAATCACAACTTTCTGTGCCCTGGTCCCGCACGGCATACACCTGGTGCCCTTTTAATTTTTTCGCCCCTACCCCTCAAATATCCTGTGTCCACCACTGTCCAGGTAAATGATTATATGGCTTCATTTCCACAGGATATGTAAATAAAAAACTGTGTGCTGAAAAGTTTGCTCCATCAACTTAAAAGGTGATTATTTATTTTCACAAGGAATCTGTCTTTGCAGGTTTAATAATTAATTGACATTAATGCATCAGCATTCATAGTTAGCAGTTTCTACCAGATGTAAAGTGCAGGGCAAGATCAGAAATAGAAAGTATCTGCTAGTCTCTTGTGTCTTTCCCTTATTGATAAGGTGTACAAGAACACATTTCTCTCTAGCAGATCAAACCAAAATGACTACAGTTGATTTAACACAAATATGATACTTTATAAGCTTCACAAAGAGAGTATTAATTGCATAATATGGTACAGTTGTTCATGTTATTGTGTCCACCCCTGTACCTTAATCAAGCACAGCCCACCTGTTTGAATTCCACATTGTGCAATCCAACCAAGATAAGCATAACCTGTGATCTAATGTAAACACAGTGAACTATGAATGACATGTCACTGTGTTTCACAATGTTTTACTCTGAATATAGAAAAAACAAACATAAAAGCCTAACAGGTTTTTTATATACTGAATAGTGTTGTCAACAGCAGGGAGTTGCTGTCACATATCAAAATGCAAACAAAAGCAATTGACTCATGAGGAAGGACGCTCAGTAGTATCTACATGACGAGAGTTCCACACATACCTCCAGGCCACGCTTCTGAAAAATGTTGAAAAACAATTTACATCAGCCGCGCCCACAGCTCTAATCTCTAATCAGCAGGTGTGCTGCTGACCTGTGGCCAAGTTTCAGTCTTTGATTATACACATGACAGGTGGAGCAACAGTGCGACTGTGACGCGTGGGCCCAGACTCTGAATCTTTTATAACAAAAAGATTCATATCAACAAATGCGCTTATTATCAGATAACCGATAACGATTAACATCAGGGTGTGAAGTGACTGTTATACATGTTGCTTTTGTCTTCAAGCTCAGACAAATATAGGGATGTCTTGATCAAATGTTTTGGTGCTGGTCCTCATAGGCATCCTTGTAGCACCCAATACCCAGATAGAAAAATTGTTGCGGCCCAGACCTGGCACATAGCAGACACATGGATTTGACCCACATGGAGCCGAATGATGGCTCTTGGGCGGTCCTCTCCTGTTTGCCAGATCTGAACCACAAGCGGGCCTTACTATGGCCACATGTCAAACAAGAACTGGCCCAAGTAGTTTATTCTGTTCGCTCTTGGCTGACATGTGGCCAAGATGTGGCCTGCTTGTAGTTCAGATCTGTCTACAGGAGCGGACTGCCCAAGTGTCATCATTCCATGCGCTTTGTGAGCCGGATGAGGCGGTCTGGTACAATTGTGCTATCTGGGTAATGTCAGTATTTCCTGAGAATGTAATAATGCCTGAAAATATAATACAATTGGCCATCTGATTGAAAATGTTATAAAACCCAATTATGTGATAAAATATCTGAAAAATGTAATTTCACAGATAAAGTAATAGCTTTCAGGTGGGTCATTTTTTTAAACTGATGATGTAATAATTGTGACGCATAATGTAAAAATGTAAATGATAAGTGTAATGTCAAAATCTACAACTGACAAGTAGTGGTGAGATGCATTAAACTAAAATCCCTAGCAATGTGAAACCAACCTGCTTAATCTCATGCTGATTGGTCTTCATGTATGGTCTGTCCATTAGACCAGAGTGGACCTAAGGTTAGACACCATCAGAAGATGGCAAAAGTTGCAGAAGATGGATAATGTTACAGGGACTAGGAGGCAAAGAGTCAAAGAAATGCTTATTTTTATCAAAGTTCACAGTGATTTTTACTGAATAAGGTGTCTCCTCTGCCTCTATGTCATATAGCATCAGAATGACATCATATGTCAAATGACCACTTTGTCGTTTGACATAGAGGATGAAGTCATTTTGACATTGACACCCTTTATGGAATAAGCATTTATGATTGGTTATGTATGTTTGTTTCAGGTGTCATGTAGACCCTCATCAAATAGTGTTGCTTTCGAGAGTGAAGGACAAGTTAATGAACATTTACCTGGGGTTTCTAGCGCTGTTCGGGAGCTAATCTGACCTGGTCTCCCAAAGAAGTCGTCCATCACTCGCTCAATTAGACCAGGATGTTGACTGCCTATGTGCACATGGCTGCATGGTGCACAAAGCCTGCACTTCAACCTCATAGACATTCTGGACTGAAATTGAGCATTGTATTACATTATCTGTCAAGTATTACATGAAAAAATGACCCAATGTTACATATTCCTAATAATGTAATAAGGTATTACATAATTAATAAAAATGTTCTAACAATTTCAGTCAGGATATTTTATTACATGATTCGTCACATCATTGGGTTTAATTTACTTTTCAATCAAGTTAGGTGCAAATATTCTGACATTTTCAGGAAATTATTAAATTATGGGTGCGACAGTCCTTTAATGTTGAGTGTCTGCAAATACTTACAGTACATTAAACATACATTAAAATTAGCAAAGCAACCTGAATATTTGAACGCAGACTATCACTGCTTGAAAATATAATCTGTATCACCGGTTTCATACAGTGGTGTGTGTGGTGTCGTCGAGTTTGTACCCAACCTGGGGGTCAGGACCACACCCGCCAAACGGGTTCCAATACAAATGTGTGTGCCCACGAGATGATTTAACAGGATAGGGAACAAATAAATATTTCTGCATATTGTTTTGCAAGACTTTTTTCCTTTCTATTAAAAGAAAATGTAAATTCCCACACACTACAGCACAACAGGAGCACTCTTGCGTAGTAGCTGAAAGTACTATGGAGGATTTTTTTCAGTTGTGGGTATGCATACTATTCAAGGGTGCAACAAGCGATTCTGAAGAAAGATCACTGTCATTGTTGACTCACATTCCGAGGTTAAATACAGACGCTTTGGTTTGGCAAGTCGCCAACCCAAAGAGACTTAGGGTGAGACTCAATCAATCACATACTCAGCCATCTTTCTCCATATGGTGCCCAGAAATATCCGGAGTCAGTCATAAGTGATGATTAAGAGGGCTTATTTTTGTGTGAGCCAGTACATTGTTTTTTAGGAACTTCCTACATAGTATACCTTTAACCGGGAAAATAACACTGAGAAAGACCAAAAATGTTCAAAAGCAACACTTCTGTGGCTCCCACGGGCCCACCATCTTATCTGTTAGTACTCAGTATTTTAGTCTGCTTGTATGAGAGTGTATCCCTCTTAACACCTCACACCTAAAAGCATGCATGTTAGATGCCAAGACTTTCTATAAGATGTAAAACTATCTGTAGTCCAGATGATATGCGACAAATTCGAGATATATCTTTCACTTTTTCATGAGAGTGAAACATGGTAAAGTTGTACAGTTTGGGGCGCTGAACAAAATGCCACATCACATCGCGACATGACAGCCATTTCATTTTCCCCCAAAACTGAATTATGTGTTTTGCATCATATCTCCTGAACCAATCATAACAGAGAAAAGGTGATATCTAACCATTTATTTCGACGGTAAAGCATTACAATGATACTGTTTACAACATCAGAAACTGTTCAGGTGAACATGTATTGGTGAATTCATTGACATTATGAGAAGGAAACAGTATCTGAGAAGCTAGGTGAGACTTTGAAATATCATGTCAGTTGGATACATGTTGGGCAGAGTTTTAAAAGCTTGCATGTAACAAATATGAAAGGTAATTTAAACAAAGTTTAATTTGTTTCACTTTTGTCATATTAACAACATCATCGAGAGGTTGACAGTAGGGGTAGCACCAGGGTGCTGGTTCTACTGTTGAGCCCCCAAAGATGTCATGGGCCTAAATCAATGAGACACTGAAGGAGGATGTGCCTATTTACAAACCTGCTGAGGCGTCCAACACAGCTCCAGTTTAGAGGGAGGTACCTTAAGGGAGGAAAAGGAGAGAGCAAGGCTGCAGGCTCACACATGGCTCAGCTTGAGCACCTGTAAAGGTAAACCAGTTTCACTAAAAATATCATATTTTGCATACATCTATATGGGTCTTTCAAAGCCACAAATAGATACGTCACCTCATTGCTATGCATGTTGCAAACACCTGTATTTAAAAACTAAAAACAGTGTTAACAATATTAATAGGGTCTAGCAATGTCAAGATCTTTATGACATGAGGAGGGGGTGCTCAAACAATCCACAACGAAAAATAAAAGTTGTTTGTAGTTGCTTTAAGCTAAGTTGCCAAGTTCATAATATGAATGAAGGAATTCATTGAATAATAAAATGTATACTGTATTTTCAGGGTTTATTAATTAGGTCTACTCAACATGCATGCAGGCACATTAGAAAGTCTGCCCAATGTTATCAGATACTCTGGTAACATGGCAAAATGTGGTCCTCGACACATACTGTAGTGGGAACCAGCCACAGAAGCAATTTTGAGTACTTTGCCAGGTGATATATCGATATATATTTGAAGATGGGTTTGGTGCGACCCATGAATACTGAGTACTCATGTAATAATGTAGTAACGACTACTGAGAACTCATGTCCACATGTTAATGGGCATCGTGGCTGGTGTGTTCCCATTGCAAGATGGTCTGTAGTTTTCTTCTCACAGTGTAACAGAATTTGACATTAACTGTTGACCGTCATAACAATTTATGATATAGTTTATGGTATCACTGTAATCCTTGACAATCAAAACATATGGGTAGACATCACCTTTTCTGTGTTATCATGTTTGGTTCAGGAGATATACGATGCAAAATAAATATTTCGGTTATGGCTTTTTTTTTTATGTTTTTTGCGATGGCGTCCTCTCTAAAAATGTTCAGGGCCCCAAACTGTACCTAGTGTCACGCTATTATAAAAATTGAGCAATTTTTTCGTAGATCATCTTGACTACTGGTCTTCTACCAGCAGGTGGAGACATTACACCATTTCTCATCCATCTCCCCCAAACCAAACTACAGCTCAGAGGTGTAGTTACAAAGTGATACATTTGGGCAAATGGCACGTCAGAAGATATTGAGTTATGAGTCATCAAAAATAGTTAATGTTCCCCTGATGCCAGCCTTGGCATCACATGCGAAGCATGAGACTGACAGGTTAGACAGGTTTCCACAACTGGTGAATAAATCAGAAGAATGTCAGACTAATTTCCATTCATGCGACAACTATTTTGCAAATATCAAGACACTACAACCATCAGTCCACTGTTGATTTTGGTACTGTAATGTGATACACTACTCAAAATTAGTAATATTTTAGCATTTCAATTAATTGTGAATTACATTCATTTTTATTTTGTCCCGTCAGTATTTTTGGTTCCAACAAATAATGCAACACATTTCATTTTACCTTCATTGCAATATCCCAAACTAACTGTGTTGTGTACTTTCCACATTAAGGGTCATACGCTGGTTCTTGAGGTTATACACGACACCGAGCATAACTTGCTAAAGTTTAATGGTGAATAATGACACCTGCTGGACAGGAAAGGCAGTACAAGTGTTCAATTATTTTCCTCAGAATAGATTACTACTACAATAGTTTCAACTTTTAAGTACAGAATAAAAACACCATGTTTTTTTTTAATGTTTTATTTGAAAGATCATGCAGTGCACTTCCAAGGTCGGAGCTTAACATCACTTTCAATGATACACATGAAAAACCAATACATTTGTAATTACCTAGTACAAAACATAAGCATTACTGAGGAATGTAACAAATAAAATAAAATGGGGGGGAAAAACAAGTGCGCAACACTATTGCTGCACTGCAGATCTTAAAAGGCTTAATAGAGGTTGAAGTTGTTTTTAACCCTGTTGTGTAAATACAAAAAAATCTGGATTAAGTGTAGAACTTAAAAAACGACAAAAAGCAATAAATTACTTCTTTCAAGTGTAAAGTGTGTTTACTGAGAGAACTGAGGAGGCATGGGGTAGGGCACCAGCGGTGGGGGGTGCTGCTGCGGAGCCTGTGCCTGGGGGAAGGGGAATGGGGGATGACCCGCGCCAGTCTGGGCTCCAACCTTAGCGGGAGCAAACTGTGGGGCCTGGAAGTTGTTCTGACCACCGAACGCTCCTGCTTGGCTGTTGAAGTTGGACTGTCCATTACCATTGTAGCTGCCTCCGCTGAAGCCGTTGGCGCCGCCATTATTGCCCCCATAGCCTCCTCCATTCTGTGAATTTGTGCCAAAAGCTTTGTTTGGTCCATTATCATAACCTCTACCGTTATCCCTGTCCCTAAAACCGCCAAAATCACGCCTTCCAGAGGAGTATCTATCCCGACGGTCATAGTCGCCACCTCTGCCTCCCCTTGAACGACCTGGAAAAGAAGAACAAACTTAAGGCGTGGCAATAGTCATTTAAAAAAAAAAAAAAAAAGTTTAGGCAAAAACTAGTTTGAGATACCAAAATGCTCTTTATGATTAACCAATCGACTTCTCAGAATAGAAAAGGAGAGCAGCAGAAAAAAAGTGGCTGCAGTTCACAGCACAGTTTCTGTATCTCACCAATTAGATTTACCTCCTCTGTCTTCCGCCATCTGGAGGAGCTTTGGGTTGATGGCCTGGTTGGCCTCGCGGAGCACAGAGATGAGGTCACTGGCCTGCCTCATGTTGTTGGGAGTGAAGAAGGTGTAGGCTGTGCCTGTCTTTTGGCTACGAGCCGTTCTGCCAATGCGGTGGATATAGTCCTCAGAGTTGTTGGGGTAGTCAAAGTTGATGACAAATTTCACGTCTTCAACATCTGTAAGATTGTGTTGCAGTGTGGCATAAAGGAAGAGGAGGACAGCACACAAAGACGTGCACCAGCGCCACCACAACAACCAGATCAAAAACAAAAGTTAGTACTGCCGTGAGGTAGGGACGGCTAGTAAAATCCACAAGGCTGCAAAAGACTACCATTAGACAAAACGGATGAACATTTACTCCACGGGGAGACTACGGTGGGAAAAGAGAACCGATGCACACTCCATTGGCTTCCAATCCAGATGGATAAAATAAAAGCCCTCCCCTGTTGAACCACTGCCAAACCACCCTCAAAAAGAATGGATCAGAAGTCTTACCCTTTTTGGAGTATGCATTCACTAGTCGATTCCCATTGCAGCATACTCCCCACATACTGTCAAGTGACCCACAGGTGTCCCCCTCACAGTAGGGCTGCTATGCACACTACTGCCTCCTAGTGTGCTTCAACTAGCACTTAACCAAGGTCCCTTTGTCAGGCTTGCTATAAAGCTCACACTGCAGTGTCTCTTGCTGAGAAACTGTAGATCTGAATCAATTTGCAGGATGCCTACAAACAGAACATCCCCACTCTCGGCATGGCAAGATATTTCCAGACCCAGTGTTCACTTGATCATAATGTCTCTCGTTGGCAGGTCTCGACATGACTTTGAAACGCAGGCGAGGGAGGAGTGTGAGCTTGGATTTTGTCCAAGTGTGTCCAACTTAGCATGTCCCACTGTCACCAAAAGCGCCAGTAGCCATGTCTTTACAGAGGTGAAGGTATGATCGATCTGACAGACTGCTCTTCCGACAGAAGTTTAGGAAACTGCGACATTAACGCCACCCATGCTTTACAACGAGTCTACACAACAAAAAGCACCCCCCAAATGACTCAAATAGCTTGCAATGCAGTGCCCAAACATACATGCAAGACAATAGGAGACAGTGTAGCTGGGCTTTGAGCTGGGACAGTTACAGAGCCTGGGTGTGTGAAGCAGTCCAAACCATTGCCAGAGAACAGACGAGCATGTGGGGGAGGAACTGTGGCCAGCCCTCAACTCGCCCCCCTTTTTAGGCAGGCCAGCGCGTTAGCTGCACTTGGGCCTGGTCACCTCTGTATATCTGCTCGACTGGGAGACCCGTGCCTCGCCAGTCAGGACACCTCCAAGAATCCTCCTTCCCCCTCTGGAGACCTGGGCTTGTCATGCCAAGGCCCTGCCACACAGACTGCTCCTTCAGGCCAGGGGAGAAACTCAGAAAGAAGCAGAAGAGTTAAAGAAAGCAAATACACTTTCTTTTTTGAATTACATAAGAGTACAAAACTCATCAGGGAGGATACTGACCTAGACCTCTGGAGGCAACATCTGTAGCAATGAGAATTGGAGCCTTTCCGTATTTGAACTCTGAAAAAATTAAAAGGAATTGAATCAGACATGATTAATGTTTCCTGGAAGTTGCACAGCTCCAATTAACCACTAACGGAAATGTTCTGGTGATGCAAGCTTACCATTGAGAACCCAGTCTCTTTCCTGCTGGCTTTTGTCTCCGTGGATTCCCATAGCTGGCCACCTAACAGGATTAAAGAGTTCAATGTTAATCCATACAATGATTATAAACTCAAAAAAAAAAAAAAAAGCAGTTCTGTTGTGATCAGCATTTTAGCTTTGACACTTACCCATCCCTTCTCATCCTCCTGGTGAGGTCATCACAGCGCCTCTTTGTTTCCACGAAGATGATGGTCTTGTTCTCTTTCTCACTCATGATTTCCTCAAGCAGACGAATGAGTCTAAACAAAGGAAACAAATAAACAGTAAGTTTTAGATTCTGTAAATGAATCACTGTCACCAGTAGCCATTATGAAAACATCAGCTTCAACACTTGCCATTAGAGCCACACTACTCACTTGTTTTCCTTCTCTCCGTCGTTGCAGACGTCCACTATCTGCAGGATGTTGTGGTTAGCACTGAGCTGCAGCGCACCAACATTGATCTGGACGTACTCCTTCAGGAAGTCTTCTGCCAGCTGGCGAACCTCTTTGGGCCAAGTAGCACTCCACATCAGAGTCTGACGGTCAGGCTGTCAAAAACAGTAATGATTAGCAACCTGTTCCCTTAATATATACATACATCTAGTGAGAAGGCTGTCCTACAGGACATGTTTTAATATCATTCAAGTAAAGCAAACACATACTCTGATTTGGTCCACAATTTTCCGAATCTGTGGCTCGAAGCCCATGTCCAGCATTCTGTCGGCTTCATCCAGCACAAGATAAGTGCACCTTCGGAGGTTTGTCTTTCCTGCCTCAAGGAAGTCAATGAGCCTTCCCGGAGTGGCGATGCAGATCTCAACACCTTTAATGGGAAAGTCTTTGTTAGAACTAAACTCTAGAAAACTCTGAACTTACCATTTGATTTTGGTCAAGTTTTAAAGAAAAAGAGGGCTACAGTACCTCTTTCTAGGTCACGGATCTGGGGTCCCTTCGGTGCTCCTCCATAGATACAGGTGGACTTGAGGCGAGAAGCTCTGCCATATTCTGCAGCTACCTGTTGTACCTGCTGTGCCAGCTCACGGGTAGGGGCGAGCACCAAGCACTGTCAATGAAAAATACCGGCTATTTATTACAAGTCAGTCAACGTGAATCTTCACACTTATCAGTCTGATTAGATGAGGCCAGAAATCTTTTAAAACTCAGAATTTGATAACTGCAGCGCATCATACAGGTTGATCTTTAACTATATAAACTTCACTTCATGAAATGGAATACCAAAACAATGATTAACATGTAAATCTATTTGATACTGTGTGAATGATAACTTACAATGGGTCCGTCTCCACGTTCCAGGAAAGGCTGATGGTTGATGTGCACGATTGCTGGCAACAAGTACTGCAGAATAAACAAAAAATATTGATTATATTTCCATATATTTGCCAATCTGGCCTGTCACCACAGGTCAATGTGGCGTTTGTTCGACATCGCACCAGTTCAGTTAGATAAGAACATTTAACTTACGGAAAGCGTTTTGCCAGAGCCAGTCTGCGCAATGCCGACCATATCCTGGCCACTAAGAGCCAAAGGCCAACCCTGTGCCTGAATGGGTGTTGGTTCGGTCCAGTTCATTTTGTTGATCACATCCATCACATAAGCTGCAGAGAATAGGTAACCATTAACTGAGATGCAAATTTCCATCATGACATAGTTTCTTATTGTGCGTTTTAAACTTACATGGGAAGCTGGCCTCGTGAAACTTTGCAATAGGATTTGGGCATTCTCTTCCCTTAACTGTAATGGTTTTGGCCCTTCTGTACTGCTCAACTTCTTGCTGCAAGATCAAAATGAGGAGAGTTCAGTGGTCATAACTGATTGCATAACTGCAACACGTGCAGGAGAGAGAACATTTCTGGTGTTGCATAACACATCGAGGCCCATGCTGCCTACATACCATAGACCTCCGGGTTACGTCGGGATGCTGTTGATAGAAGTTTTTCTCAAACTTTGGGAGCTCGTCGAGATTCCACTGTTTCTTCCGCAGGCGTTCACCGGGATTGCCGAACTTTCCTCCACCACCTCCTCCACCACGGTTACCACCAAAGCGAGGAGGACCACCGCCATAGCTGCAAATAAATTAACCGTTAAGTCGTGGTGTACAAAGTCAGGTCGGGCTCGGTCGCTTCATCTACAGCGACGAGGAACAGTAGTTTCAGACGAACAAAGGCACACCTTAACTGCGTCATTCTGTGGAAATATACAGCTGCCATATACTTTCCAGCCAGCAGAGGAACAATGGAAAACAGCCGGCATTTTGTATCCGCATTCATGCTGCCACATGGCGAAAAGCCGACTAGCCAGCTGTACTAGCAACACTACCTCGGAGCAATACACGGCACTACGTTACGTAGTATCCAAAAAGTGAACATCGTGTACAGATAAAGCTATGTCAGAAAACTGGTTGTTTTTTTTAATCAAAGTAGTCTCGCGATATCCGCCATTAGCTTCCCGTGGCCGTGAAATGTAACGCCGAGCTAGCTAACGGTATCCCGAAGCTAACGACAAGCCGCTGTGCCGGGGCACGAGGCCAAACTAGGCCTTGAGCCAAAGACAACGGGCTCCGATCCCCGGCCTGGGCCTTGCGTCGATATATAAAGCCAAAATACCCCATTTTCGAATTGGTATAACCACACTTTTTAAAAAAAAAACGTAAATTAGGGTAATTTCCATTTCAAATGTAGTATTTTTTAGTTAATTTTAGTTTTTCTCCCCTTAGTTATATGGCTAGTCAGCCATTTCTTCGAATCACACGAGGGAAAAACTCATCTAAAATGGGAAGAAATAAAGTACTTACCCTCTATCTCTGTCACGGTCCCTATCTCTGCCGCGGTCTCTGTCGGAATATCCTGGCATATTGTAAACAATTAGTATAAATAAAAAAGATAAATATACTTCTTTTTGGCTTGACCGCCGTCTAAAAAAAACCCGACCGGCAGTGGTGCTGAAATGCCGGTAAAGCAAAAATGAGGGCCGGTTTATATGGCAAGAGGAAGTCCCTCTTCCGATGTATTCATCCGCCATACGGTTTTCAACTTCAGCCTCTGCCGACAGACAACATAGAGCCACTGTGTAACAACGAAACTGTGGTTTAAATTCACTGTCGCTCTAAAACACTACATCTGATTCCCTCAACGCTCCACTGAATATACTTTATAAGCTAAATTAGATCAGACGGAAGGACATTAGTAAGGTTTTGTACAAAAAAATCACACGCAAACAGTGTGTATGAAGAACACAAATAATACCCTTGAAACTGTGTTTAGTATTTACTGATTGTTTTAAAAATGCTACCCTGAAAAGCCCACAACTCTGTTTTCCGCTGCCTCCTTTCCATACTTTGTATTTTAATGATTATAACAGAGCTGGCGGATGGATATGTACGAGACAGAAACTGGTTATCCGGCACTGACTGTACTTCCGATGCTTTACGGTAAGTGACGTCATCAGGACCAACCCAAACATGAGAGACTTTTTTTTGTTCTCTCTTTTTAATTTTTCAGCTGGTCCCAACATGAATCTTGTGATACATTTTCACTTGACTTGTGTTGGAATAAGTGGGCAAGCAAATGTTTAGACATTACTACAGATTATTTGGTTCAAAACTAGGATTTTGACGTTTAAAGTGTGGCAGAAAGAAGTTTTCTTTATGTCATGTTGGTAACCCATGAAAATAACATTTTTTTTCTGTGAGATGAGCTTTACTGACTCTTATTGGGAGTATTATTAAGAGTTTTGTCTTTCATGTTTATGGGAGTGCACCTTTTTTATATAATATATATATTAATACTCTATTAAAGTGGCCAAAAAAGGTAAGACAAAGTACATGACCGTGTATTTTTTTTTAGCTGTGACAAACAGCTCGGTTTATCATCATTTTACCCCCTTTCCCTGCCCCCCTCTGAGCCATCTGCCAGACGATTAATCCACATTGGTATCAGTGTGTAAACAGTGGGTGGTCGGGGACATGTTCCATTCAGATGTCAAGTCTTTACATCACATACTTGACATTCATCTCAGGCAGCATCGTACTAAAAAGCCCCTTATAAATTGATTAAATGGAAGTAATTGCTGTGCCAAAGATCCTGTTTAAGCACAACTAAGCAGTTTTACAATAGTTTAGATTAAAAAGCGGTCTTTTTCATGACATTTAAACAACCATTCAAAGAGAAAAAGGACAAGACATGTCTTTGTACAAGGCCTTACATTGTTAGACAAAGGCAAGTTTAATTAGAACTAATTACACACAAAAATAAAATACTCTTACAAAATGATAGTGTTAACATACATCAAATTGCATCAGTCAGCTATGAGAGATATAGTCCTGCTAGTGGATCATGCTATTGGGAAAAAAACAAAAACAAAACAAAAGGCAGCATCTCTCAACTTTGTTTCATAGAAAGTTCGGTTCTTCAATGAGAGGCAGCTACGGGGCGAAGCCGAGTGATGTAGTGTAGGAACAGACAGTAGGGTGATCAGCTTGTGCACTGGACTTAAAGGCGAATGAATATCTGTTACAGAGGTCACCATCGAGTACACATGGCAGCCTCGTTCTGTTTGTGTGCAATTCCTCTTTTCAATTCAAGAAAATCTTCTTCTACTTAAGTTAAAGATAAATTACAGGTTGTTTGATCCACATATATGAACAATATCTTATTACTGTACAAAGCACCATCTGAGGACACTTTTCACTTTGCATACACATTAGTCCACATAAAAGAATGAAAATGAACAATTCATTTGAGTTTTTTTTTTAGTGTATGCAAACGTTAAGAACAGTCCACGGTCATAGAGATTGCTAGACAGGCAGCATCTTTTGAAAACATTCAAGAATTTCATTTTTAAATCGTAGAAAACAATCCCCCCCTTCCTTAAAATAAAAAATAAAAAATCACTGATGGGACTGTGTAGCAGGCTTAAAGTTCATCTCATTCACTTCCCTTTCAAAACAAAAGCACATACGGACACATGCAACGATTACTATATGTTAAAGGTCTGCTGTGGGCAAAACAATTTATATGAAGTGACTTTTTAAAAACCTCTTAACATTCAGGAAATCAAGACAAATTAGCATCCCGTCAGTCGTCAAATCAAAGGACATCACATATGACATCTCCTGAGAGTGTGGCTAGGTAGAGCTCTTGATTTCTTGGACATGTTTTGTGGCCACAAACAGGTATGAGCACGAGTAGTGTATTCTGCACATAAAGCAGTAGTATGTCAATGAGTAAGGTTGCCAATAAAAGACAAACGTTAATGCTATTTAGCACCACATGGCTAGAAGGTAGTAGAGGTTTTTTTTCTTTTTGTCCAACAACAACAATGTGGAGACAGCACAAAACAGAAGTGATGAATTTTTGACTCGACATTGAATAGAATACCATTACAAATTAATGGTAAGTTTCATGCTCGTGACATTACTATAGCCCAGCTACAAATGACAAACTGTTAAAAAAATGCAGCTCCAGGATGAGATCAGTAGAATTTAAAGGGTCTGCTCAATATTTGCAAAGATTCATTCATTCAAAAATGATTATGGCACTCAGAGGACATTTGTGTGTTGAGGATTTTTTGCTCTTAAAGACATATCTCTTCTTGTACAGTATAATGAGAGAGGTTATGTCATGAAATATACCAAGCATTCTTAAGTGAAATCCAGTCAAGCTCAATTCTGTTTTCACAAATTGTCATCGATAATTTAAACAGTAACACTGAACATTTAAAGATTTTATTTTTTCTGGAACAACAGAACGGGGTTTCTGAAATATAACAGCAATAAATTATATATATTAGATATAATTTTATTGTTTCTTGTTCAATTTTCCCTGTTATATAAAAATAACACATTTCAAGCTATTCATTCATTCATTCATTTTCAAACAAAAACTAGCTGTTGAACATGTGAAATAGGTTTCTGGGAATGCAGCTCTTGTTGTTGGGCAGCGACTCAGTAGCAGAGGTCCCTGCTGCTGTCTTTGGAGAGGGTTGTAAACAGTCGGGCTAATTTAGTCTCTAGTCTTGCCTTTCTCACCCGCACACATCCCCGTTTTTCCAGCCTTGGCATTGCTGATAGCCCCAGTGTGATCACTCCGAGGAACCAAACAGCCCGAGTCACCACACTCTGCATCCAAATTTAGTGTTTCCAAGTGGTTGTGGTAACCATTACTAACCCTGTCCTGTTAATGTCTTGTTTTCAGAGTGGACTGACCTTGTGTTCTGCTTGGTAAAATGGAGCGTTGCTACATGGAATACAGTCTGTTTTTTTAAATGCTAAAATGAACTTAGAAAAAAAGGGAAGAGCCAGCAATATTTGCAGGTTCCACAAGTTAGTAAATAGTCTTGAGTTATTAGCAGCTTAAAGATCCTTTTCAATGATAAAAAAAGACATAAAGGAGGGCTGGAGGCTCTATAAAAAACAGTCAGGTGACATGTTCTGGTCTTCTCTGCCCACCCTCCCTTAGCTTGGCCACATGTCCCGGGGAAGTATGGGCGTCCCTAGGTGAAGCAACCGTGGATGACCCCCGTCTGAGTGGACTGATTTGTAGGGGGGAGGCTCATCACGGCCAAACCATGTTGCTTCTTGTTGTTGCTGAGCTCCGCCAGCATCAGTGACTCACTCCACAGCAAAGCCGCACGTCTCTTCGATGGCAGTGAGCAGCTTGTCGTATAGTTTGTCATAGTGCTCGTAGGGAGGAATGTCGATCCGATTAAAACTGGAAAACAGAAAGGGAGAGGGAGGGAGAGTTTTAAAATCATATTCAGACCATCTGAATCACTACACTGCTGAATAACTCCAGACCACAGTCAACAAAGAGGTTTGATAATACTAATTGTTTCACTACCTTGACTGTAAAGTTAAAGTGGAGTGAATAAAGTTAAAAATAAAAGCAAGCACTTCGTCATGGTTCAACACCACTCTTTCACTCATCTCAAATTCAGGCAGCATGTCAAACAATCTGAAACATGCCAGAGTGCTGACAGTTTCCTCACCAGGTGTGGGCTTTGGGCAGGTTGTTGGTGCTGGCATCAATCTGGTGGATGGTAAAGAGCCGTGGGCCGGCAGCACCTGTATAAACACAATTAGTTCAGTAAAAATTGACATTAACACACCTGCTCTGCACTGGGATGAATTGTCTGGATTCTCTCTTTGAATTTTCCAGAAGGTTATTTGAGTTTGATTTTTTTTCCCCAGGTTCTCATTTTCAGACTTAAAATTGTCCAATATTCAAATAACTATTTTCAAGTTGCTCAGATTCAGTTGATTCAGCTTCAAAAAAGTAAATTACTGACTCATAGTTGTATGCCTTCACACACTATTGCAGAAGCAGTTTACATCCATGTCTGTCCAGATTTATGTAATATATGAAGTGAGGCTTTGGAGGAATTTAATAAAAAGGCATTAAATGTAGCACTTGGAGAAATGGAAGTTATTAATATATGTGTGATTCCAGTGAATTATTTCCAGTGAGAAAAATGCCGTCTTCACTTCACAGTGGACTCATTGAAAGCTTCATCACATGGTACCACGACAGCAACCTGAAGCTCAATTTGAGTTTATGGTGGACTACTCCTGTATGTCTGTTGGTGTGCAAGTTTATTGATAGAAACAGAAAATAGAGCCAGATTTCCTATGTGTTCACATGCTTGGTCAATAAAGTAGTTTGTAAGGGAAAACAAAGAAGCTGTAAAGAAGAAGCATCTTCAACCCTGCATCAAAGAAGATCAATACAGTCAGCACAGTTTCAAGGTGGACACCCAAGATTAGTGTCACCAATTCAGTGGCCGACCGAATGTGAAATGTGGTCACAACAATCTCCCCTTCTGTTCCTGAGCTGTGCTGCTGAATAATGGCCGGAAAAGTGTTTTTGCACAACATTGTGATGTCACAGTCAAGTTGATGTTTGACCTTTTGGAAATAAAATGTCATCACCTCATCATTTTATCTCATTAGACATTTGTAGGAAATTTTGCATGATGAGCAAATTCCCTTAAGTCATTCCTGATAGGGCATTAACAGAAAAGCCGATTTGTCGACGCGTCTAATTTGAAAGTAGCGACCGTTCGTAGCTTGCCGCTACACAACAAGCTGACAGCAGCTACTAGCTGTTCGGTTGTGTCCGCTAGCTGTCAGCTACAGAGACCAAGGAGACGCTAGCATCTCCTGGATCTCAGCGGCTTTCCAGTTGCTCATCTTTACGTCCGCGGATGAAGTGATGGACTAATTGCTGTGATCAGCTGTTTCCTGGTTTTAAAACTCTCTGGCTGTGGGCCAGACACACATCCCATGTATGGAGGTGTTCCTCCGCTGTGTCATATGATGACGTCATCAAACGACGTGTCGACTCGACTTCGACTTTATTGACAGATAAGTCGGCTTGAAAAAATTCTAATTCCTGAGATATCATGTTCACAAGAATAGGACAGACAGACAACCAAAAAATATAATGCCTCCGGTAAGGGCTATTGGGGATGTATAAAAATCAAAATGCCCAAACTAGTTTGGTGAAATTCAAAGATGTAAACATGGACATATGGGTTATCAAAGATGATCAATCAAGCCTAGGGAATCAATCAGACCTCCTTTATTATCCCATCAGAACTGCGTCCAGGTGAGTGACTGAAAACCATATATGTTTGAATTTTGAAATTATACAACTTGAAACGACGCTCTGGAATTTAAAGAATGCAATTTCAGACAGCTGGTTTTGGAAGTCTAATATTTCAGTGTGAAAACTTTAAAGGAATCTAAATTTAACTCTTTATTGACAGAGTTGTGTTATTTGTTTAACTGAAGAGGTCTTATTAATCCTCGTTCTACATTCCTTCTACACTCCATATTGCAGCAAATGTTTCCAACCAAACAATAAAGAAATAAAAATAAACACTGACTGACATCCTTTACTAGACTTGAATCACTCATTATGGTGCAGTTTGAATGTGTGATGTTTTCTGTTTGGATCATGAACTTTATTATTTAATTAATAAATGCATTTTGTCCCTTGACTGAAGCCAAGTTGTCCAGCTTTTAGAATCAAAGCAATGCCGCAGACACTGTAAGTCCAAGTGTGTGTGTGTGTTGTTATTGGATGTTCTGGCCTCTGCTGATGTTTTGACCAAGAAAGGATGGCCGTGTTATATAAGGTGTGTAAGGGAGCTGTCTGCCTGTGGATCACGGTGTTCTCCTCATGCCTGGGTGCTCTGTCTCTGGGCAGCTGTGTCTGCCAGGACGGACCCACTGAACCACTGCACTACGCTCAGACTCACGGTTCAACTCAGGTCGGAAAAACCCAGAGACACAGACACACACAGAGAGAAGCCAAGAAACCCAAACACACACTCTAGATTGTGTTGACAGAGCCTGTGAATGCCGAGCACTCTGTGGACAACAAAGGAGCAGTACAGACCACTCTACCACACCTTTTTTTGCATTATGGATTGACATCACATTAGGATTCAGCATTTTCTACATCACTCTGGTCCAAGCCACCTAACAAAGAAGGCTTTGCCAGGAGTGCTTTCGTACATAGCACAACAATTCTAATGTAAAAGGATATTAACATGACAAAACATTAAGTATGCACAGCGTTCACCCTGGGTGTTATCACCTTGGAGAGCCTTGAAGCCTTGCAGGGGAACTCTGGAGGAGCCGGTGACAAACTGCAGCAGCCGGGCTCTGCGCTCCTCGTCGAACGACTCCACGGCTTTCCAGAACCACTTCACAATGTTGCTGTCTGGGGTGCAGTGTTTGAGCCGCGTGTTGGACTTCCAGTCATTGATGTCGATTTTGCCCAGGCCGCATACGATCAGCTGCGGGTGGAGGAAAGAAAAATTTCCAGCATTTTGAACTTAACGTACAAGCAACGTGACATATAGTGTGTGCAAACAACAAAGTACCTCGAGCTCCTTCTCATCGAATGCCTTCAGCAGGTGCTGGGGGATGACCTCGTTGAAGCCCTTCTGCAGAGCCAGGAACTGGGCCTCGATGCCTCGCAGGAAACGCCAGTTGACGTAGAGCCGAACGTACTCTTTCTTGGTGTCCTGGGTGACAGGGATGCTCTTACCATTGGGCTTGAGCTCGTGCTGGATGATTTCTCCGTAGGCGTTGTGTTCTACACAGAAGGTGTGGTCCAGGACACCTGTGATGTCGTTGTCCCTGAGAAGAGATATGTATAAAAATAACTGAATTACTAAAAGCGATTTTCATTCCAGTAAAAAATGGGTGAGCTTCTTTTGTGCTGAATGTGTGCTGATGAGTGAAACCAGCAGATGTGATGTTAAGCTGAAGTGACAGCATGTGCTTATGGTCTACTGATGTAAGATGATGTAAGAAATACTCAAAAACCCTGGGGGGCGCTGTCATCCAAGTACTCTCCTACTTTGTTTTACTTGTATATTCAAAGCACACATAGACTGTCGACGGGAAAGCATTACGTTGTGTGTAATGTGTTTCAGTTCTTGATCCAAGCGTCCGCTTTCACTTTTCATTCACACAGAAAACTCTATACTTTTATTGACTTGTATAAAAATGTTGCCTTGTACGTACAGGATCCACACGAGGCTGTTGTGCAGGTCGGGGTCGACAGACTCCATGTCGTCCAGGGTGATGGGTTTACCCAGCAGCTGTTTATAGAAGGGCAGAGTGAAGCCTCCGTCTATGTAGTGGCCATGGAACACCGCCATCCCCATGATACGCCCGACGAAGTGGAAGTATGACAAGTGCTCCTGAGGGGAGACAAAACATCTTGAGTTTCCAAATGAGGAGACAGAAGAGAGTTATCAGCAGAACTGGATGTTTTAAGTATGTTTGGGTCTCGCAACATTATCTCTAACAACTGAGCAACACAACACTATCAACACATGTCTACCCATGAGATCATGTCTGTTTTTGTTTGGGTTATCATTGCTCTCAGGTCAACAGAGTGCTGAAGTTGTGCAAGACAAGACTAAATGATCTCAGCCATCAGTGTCTGAACTGAAGCTCAGGCCTGGTTAGGAGCCTGGCTGGACAATTGTGACATATGTAATGCAGAGACTTTTCAGGATTTCAGGATTCAGGATTAGTGTATACCAAAATAAATCTGATACTTTTTAAGACCATTTCGGTACCATAGAGAAAGAAAGTTAATGCCTTTTTCATGATTATACTGGTCAAAGAATGACGGAAATACAGAGGGAAGAATTATTTATGAAGTAAATGGATTTATTGACACATTTTTTTAGTACTTCCCAGCTGCATGTTACAATAATTCCTAGTTCCCTGGATCCAAATAAGTGGCAGGAAATGGATGGGTGGATTAACCTAGGGGTGGATGATATTGTAAGAAAAAAAAAAAAATCATATTGCAATTATTTTGACAGATATAAGGATTGCAATGTGATTCACAATTTGTGTTTATGTTAATTTTCACTGAAAAAAACGATTAAAATCATGATGATGTGAGATCTGTTGAGGTCTGTGCCAAAAAAAATAAACATGACTTCTTACATATCTGGAGAACAAGATTTGTATCTGTGCAGCACTACAGTACTTCACTATAGTCCTGTTTGTCAAACATTTTGTTACCTTTTATAACAAACTTGCAGCTGCTGACATTTGGATATTGCACTTGGCCATATTGCAATTTGAATATTTAGATTAATTTGAAGCCCTAGATTAACCTTTTGAAAAATAATTAATGAATTTAAAACTTTGCCAAAATTGACACTTGAGACAATGAGCTTCATAGCTACTATTGCTAACAGAAGTGACTGTGTTTGCTGCAGGTCTGATCTCATCTTTTTAAATGAGTTTCAAGAGGGACCTCAATGGGAATTCAATGCTATTTAAAGATTGTTTGGTCATAGTGTACATTTTTAATATTTGGTGGGATGTGACTCACAGGGTTGACAGCAGAGTCTGGGTTTATCTGCAGTGTGTAAATGTCATCACGGGAGTACTGGAACAGGCCGTAGTACGGGTTCAGCATCTCATGGGACAGCAGATAGAGCCACTCCCTGCACAGAGGCACGGAGGACAGGCAGGAGACGGAGGGGAGAAAACAGACAGAGGCAACATCTGAGCTCAGAACAACTTAAATTGATGGAAGAAATTACTACACCAAATCAGACAGAACAGTGGTGAGTGAGTTGTGTGCTTTGGCTCCTCCACTAGGAGGCAGACGGCTGTATAAGAAGTGACAGTGTTTACAGAACCAAAGTGTGTGTTTCATGTACCACACACTTCTTACCTGGCAACTCCTCCATAATCCAGCCCCTCCTCTCCTCTGAACTTCACCATTAGCCTTTTCCACAGGTCCTTCGGCCTCATCTTCATCACCTGTCGATATGATTCCTGCAACACGGACGCAAACAAACCCACATGCCCCGTCAAAGAGAGTAACAACATCAGTTTAGCCTTTTCTCTAGCATTTCCCTGGTATCGACTGGTTCTATATGGTCCTCAGCAGAGAGAAGCGACAGCTATAGGAAGACATTTATTTGTTTGTCATATCGTGACGTGGGGGAAACAGTTGAAAAATAACGTGTGACCACTTTTCGCACTTCTCGCAGCCCCTTGCCTCAACCAAAGTTGACATTATTCTAAACAGGACTGCTAGAAAAAGAAAGTATTTCTCTGAACACATTTGCTCTCCAGTAGCAGTGAGACAGATGCAGTGAGGCGTTACAGCAGTCATTTCCAATTGGTTCTCTGTTGTGAGGCCAAGATCTCTCCGCCTCAATCAGTGTTCATCCCACGTGCAGACGGCTCACAGCGTCAGGGGGAGGGTTCATTTAAAGTGGATTAGGGGCAGTTATAATAAACACAGCCATAAGACCATAATAACACAGCCAGGTTCCACCGTGCCCTCCAGACACAGCACACAACAGCGAGGTGCTGTGGGAGAAATGGGAATGTCTTATCAACACCGAAAAAGTACACATAAAGACAGGCGTGACAGCCCACCAGCTAACACTTGCCTGTTCAGTCATAATGTAATGCTTCAGCTGGTCTGGAGACGCTACGCAGTTATGTCTCAACCTCAAGACGTCCTCTACACCCTCCTCACCCGGCCCTCTCCCCCTCCCTCCCTCCTCCTCTCCCTCTCACATTGAGATCAGCCAACAAAAATGTCTTCGTTCAGATTAACAGACGTGGCTGTTCCAGCACATTCCAGTGAATATTTTATGAGGGTCACGCAGTCTGTTGCAGGTGTTGTTGCTCTGATGAAGGCCCCGCACCTCCTAGATGCACAAAAAGAAAACTCCCCAGCTGTGAAAATGCGCTCATCTCGAACAAGAAGTCTGCTTTAGATTTTGAAAACACTGGCTTCACACATCATAGATAACCGGCTGTGTGAGAGAAATCATTCTCACAGCCAGACTTCTACGGGCAATGACCTTTATGGGAGTAGACAAGAAGAAGGGAGGAAAAATCCTTTGGAGAATGTTTAACGTGACTTTTGTGCATCTATAAATAACTAGACTTAATAATTACAAGCTGTCTGCAGGTACAAACAGAATGAGATACTGTGTTTTGCTTTGTGCAGTGAAGAAAATTTTATCATTTCCATGTTTTTCTAACATTTTGTCATGCATTTTAATTAGTTTCACGCATGCTCTGGCTCCAACAACTGAATTTCCCTCTGGGTTAAATTATGTACCCATTTCGCAGTATCTTTAATAAGAGCCAACCGTTGGGAGCTCCAGATGATATGATGACATGACTGAGCTTGTTTTTTTTCCCCATCCTCACCTCAAAGATCTCCTCACGGGACACCTCGATGCGGCAGTGGCCAGCCTGAGGCTGCTGCTGGGACAGTTCCTGGCGGAGGATCTTGAGCTTCTGAACAAGGTCTCTCTTGTACTTGGGCACCGTGAGGCACTCGGCCTCCTCTGGGAGCTGACCGGGGGACACCAGAGCCTGCTGGGCCTGATCCTTCAGCTGGTTCTGACGACTTGAGGGCAGACAGCAGGGAGAGGAAGAGAGGCGATGGAAGGAGGTGAGAGTGGAGAGGGAGCAGTGGGCCAAGAGAAAGAGACAGTAAGACACAGAGGGACAAGATGAAAGAGAAAAATTGTAAGTCCTAGATGTTCCAAAACACAAACAAGCTTACTAGTGAGAAAAAAGTAAGCAAGCACTTCCACAAAAACAACAAGAGGGATGCCAAGAAACTCAAAATACAGCTTTCTGAGAGTGAGAGTTCTTTCTGTGTCCTTTGCTGACTGCAGAGTACGAGGAGTAAACACATTGAGGTCATCTGGGAAGCACATCAAGTCAAACAGCTGCCTCAGCCCCGCACAGACACACAGACAGAGGTGGAGGAGGGATTAGTGGAGGTAAGACATCTTCACTCACTCTCTGCCCCCATCTCTCTCTTATACAAACACTAACCTCCACCTGGCTGTAGCCTGGTGGTCTGTCACGGAGAGGTTGCTGAACTAAAATAAGGCCTTCTACGGGGAGCAGCAGAATTTGACAGAGTTCTGCAAACAGATCCTCTGTTGCTTTGACTCGTCATGTATACTTTGCGTAATGAGGGGCCATCTCTGCCACCTTGAAGAGGCTTACTAGTACAGTTAAACGTTCAAAAGTATACAGAGACAGACAGACTGAGAATTGTGCAGGCAGTGTGACAGAGAGAAACTCACAGGAAGAACTGGCCTAAAAGGCAAAAATTCAGTGATTAAATATAACAAATGGAGACAAGGAATCTGGTTTATCATATAAAAAATATTATACCACAGAAATATATCATCCGTCATAAATCTGTCATCAATAGCCAGATCTTCACAGCGCTAGACAAGGTCTGGCTGCACCAATTTTCATTCTGGTATAGAGGGAAAAAAACACTCTGGTTTGTTTGTATTTTATAAACCAAATCATAATCATCTTGGATCTTGGTTAACCCAGGATTCAGCAACAGTGACTGCAAAACAGTGCCAGGGAGAACTTGTTTTGCACACCGGGAGGCAAGTTCTCGCATTTAGAAGGCTAAATCCCCAAAAAAGAAGTAGCTGCTAGCTAATGTTGTTCACACATTTAGCAACCACAATAGTGTTGCCAATTTCCGTGCATAGGTTGCTAGCTTGGAGGTTGCTGTTGGACTTTTGTAGCACTTAGCATGGGAATTTTGAAAAAGGTAACGCAGATAGAAGAAGGAAGGAGGAAAATACACAATGAAATGTTTTATACCTGCGGTAAATATCCAGTGAGTGAGACTTTAGACAATTAGATGGGAGCTACATGAAGCAAAAGCCAGCTGGTGAGATAACCACAGCTAGCCTTTTCTGGAGCTGAAACTATATTTATAAACAGAATGTTCCATCTGTATCCTGTAATACATAATAATTCTTTGTTATTGATTTTGTTTCTGCACATAACTTATGAAACATTAGCTAAATGCTATCATGATAGATAAAAAAACTCACCTAAACTCTTGCTAAAGGTAACTAGCTTAGCCATTTAGTTTTTCACTGTAGTTTTTTGGCCACTTGGTGGCAGCAGAAACATGTTGTGAGCACAACATTGACATACTTTATCTTCACCTTTAAGTTGATATGGCAAACTTGCTACTTAACAGCTGCTTCCTCTATACACATCCAACAGTTATAGAACAACATTATCTGACATTTGAAGTTGTGTTTCCAACCAAAGGGTGAATTTGACAAGTCCAATATTCACTCTCCTTAAGCTCATTTTGGTCTGTTGCAGCTCCTGAGGAAAATATCTGGCTCTTTAGCTGCTAAATGCTCCACTATGTTCACCTGCTAGTTGCTTACTTTGTCTCTGTGTTTGGTGCTTATCAGGTAGTGTTTGAGCCCTTTTATATCATCATTTCATACGCTGTAATAAGAAGAGATTGTAGCCACTTTAAATGTATTCAATTGTAGATTTCAGTGCACTGTAAATATGCTACTGCTACATTTAATCCATATGAAATATGGACGGTAAGTAATTAAAAACAGTGAAAGAACAGATTTTGTTTGTCCGAGGCAGACTTCCAGCATGTGCATGTTTTTGGTCTTAATGTAGTATAACGAGCCTGAAAGCTGAATTGAAAACATTATCTTGCTCTCACTGTTAATGTAGTTACTGCTGCTCTCCGGCTTTGTAGCAGAGTCTAGGTTGAATGTACAAGAACATCAATTTCTTTAATTTTCTCATCGTTTATGTCTTCTTTCTCTATTGGAGACTCCAAAATGTGTTAAATTCAAAGAATTTCAAGAAAGCAGCATTTGATGAAACATCTCTCAGGGACAAAACAAGCAGTTAACCACAGTATCAATAGTGTGGCTGTGAACATCATCTGCGGTTAATGATGAGAGAGGTCTTGAGAATACAACTTTTGAACTGGGCGCTGTGTTTAGGAAGACGGCCTCAGAGGGTGGCACAGTGGGGGGGCACACAACACACACACACAGAATCAAAAGAGCCTTTATGGAGCCGGCACTAAAGGATTATTTGCACAATGGCCTTTTGCACTCCAGTGGGGGGTGGCAGGCATGCTCGGCCCTGAGCAGGGTCATAAACACCAGACTCAAGAGGCGAGCACAGAGGGTGGTGGAAGCATACACAAGTCAGTCTGCGAGTGTGCAGTATGGATGTGTAGGCTGTGGCACTAAAAGTGATGCCAAGGTTACAATAAACATTTTCACACAGGCACTTTGAGTTTTCAATTGAGCTGACAAATACAGGAGGAGCTTTCAGTGTCAGTCAGTTGAGTTTATGACTCAGTAGAGTTATCAGAAGGTAATTTAGCTCAAAACTTCAACTCATGTATCTGCCCCTTGGCTGGCATTCTCCTCTACCACAATGACAACTCCTCTCTGACTGAGTAACTCAGTTTGGTTTCTGGTGTCTGCCCCGTTGAATCCAGTTTGGCTTTTCAATCACTTCCTGCTATCCCAGAAAGCCACAGGGCCCCATAGGACACTGGAGACCTCCTCATGAATCCCTTTATTTCCTGCAGACTAGACTCAGAGGGAGGGGAGGGCACTCTCCCGACAGCACCCAAACTCTGCAGACGATTCAGAGGGTGGGAGAGAAGGGAGGAGAAAGAAGTCATGGAGCATCTCCTCCTGCACTTTCACCCATAAATTAAACATTCCTGCTCCGTCTTTGTTGCTCTCTCTTGTGGTTGCCCCAGACTTCTCTCTTCTCTCTCCAACTCCTCACTGATGAGCACAACTCTGCTGCATGTTACCTGTCGCCGTAACAAAGAGCAATGTTTTGGCCACACAACAAATCACGAGCGTCTGGGAAATGACGCAGATATTTGTCATGCAACCGTGCAGAGGGCAGCCCTGCAGCCAGGACTTAAAACCAGACGAGGATTCAGTTACCTATTGAACGGTGACCCCGGCCAGTTGGGAGGGCTCAAATTCGGTAAGAGGTTGCAAAATCATGAGGGAAATATAACCAAAACCGTGGTCTAGATGCTCAGGCTGTGTCTTCAGCAAATAAAAAAAGGCAATAAACTATAACTTTGATGGACATATATGTGTATATCGAACATTTTTGTGGGATGACGGCACATGAGGTGAAAATTTCTAAAATCCCTGCCTTGATAAAAGGCAGATGTCTTGATTGAAATCCATGACGACTGATGTCTTTTCCAGAGTTTTGTCACAAACGAGAAAGTCACTGCAATGTCTATCTGCAGTAACAGCAGCTTCAGTGAGGACAGAAACTGTAGTAAAAAGGCAGCAGATTACAGGGTTAATGGAATTAGAATGGACTGATGTTGGCGCAGGTTAAACCTCAGTCATGCAGTCATTTAATAAGAAGTTATTTCACAAATCTCAGGCCAAGGTCCATGTGCCCTTAAAAAACCTGGAACAGCCCAAATGAAAGACTTTATATTTTTCAACTTCTCACTTCACAATAAAAGCACAACAAACATGTGCAAATGTGATTGATAACAACTGCAAAACACTTAAAGCTATAGACTTTTCTGCATATAAATGATGTTTGTAATGTTACATAAAACATATGCCCACATTCTGGCTTTGATGGGAACTACTCATGCTATCAGAGGACGTACACAATAGAAATTCTATGCATGACATTTTCACACATCTGGGCATGGTCATGCTCATGACAAAATTCCTACATTAAAAACAAATGTGGCGTGCCAGTCTACATTTTTATACGAGCACCAGCAAAGCGAATACAAAATCCCAAACACGTTCTTTGATCCATCAGAACAGGAAAAAAAGAAACCTGATCTCTCCGTCGATGCATTCCATCTCTCTCTGCACAGAGAAGGAATGAGATCAGGCGGAGGAGGCCCACCAAGGCACCGTATGCTGCTCCACCTTTGCGGAGCAAGGACCTATGGGTAACTCTACAGCAATCGCTGCGCAGTACTGTATGTGTTTGAACAGCTGCACAGGGGAAGAGAATCTGAACACGTGCATCCATGCACGCAGGCATGTACCAAGCACGGAAGCATGAAGCAACCCACACAAACCTACACACACACACACACACAAACCTACACACACACACACACACACACACACACACACAAACCTACACACACACACACACACACACACACACACACACACACACACACACACACACACACACACACACACACACACACACACACACACACACACACACACACACACACACACACACACACACACACACACACACACACACTTCATTCTTCGACTTGGGCATCAAATTTATGCTCTGTTTCCTGGACGTAAGACGCTCCTCAGCCACAGACACAGCAGCCTCGGTTTCCACTCAGCTATCTGATGTCTGGCCAAAGCCAGCTTTGTGACGGATTGTGTGCTAAAACGCCTTTATGATCAAAACCTCTGCGGGCCTAAGGAATTACATTTTTTGTGTGGAAAGAAAGACTGTGGGGGAGTGCACCATGGATGTATTTCTGTGTGCGCACAAACGTCTGCTCAGCAGAAGGGCCACTCTCACTGCTGAACCTCTACAGGTGGTGAACACACATTGGCACAGGATCCCAGAGTAAAACATTGACTGAGGGGGAGGCATAGTGAGTAAGTCTGTGAATGTCTGGGGGAGTGAGTGCTTGTGTGTGTTCTTGTCTGTGTGTAAGTGAGGACTACTGGCACGAGGCCCAAACCTTACCTGACATTCTGACTTTCTATGCCTCCTCGAGAACCATTGGGGCTTGGACTGCAGATGGAAAAAGCAAAGACAGAAAATAAATCTCACTGCTTTCATACCCTGTTTTCTATGTGCCGTCTAATTTATTTCACCATTACATTTTTCTGTCTCAAGGGCACTGTAGCACTCACTTTAGGACTAGATGCAGGTTGGCGGAGAGGCGCGGATCTGTGAACTGTGTGGTTCGGTTGTTGTGGTCGACAAAGTAAACCCTCCCGGTGGCGGTGTTCCGTATCTCCCATCCAGGAGGTAGAGGACCCAGTTCCTCGCAGTTCACATTACTCAGATCTCTGAAATGCAACAGACATGCAAACAACACGCAGTACAGCATTACTACAGAAGAAAAATAAAGGCAACGTAGGGTGGGACGAGGGAAAAGAGACACAAAGTACACACACATCAAATTGGAGGTATGAAACATACCAGAGCACTGACTAACTGGACTCAGGCGGACAGCGAGATTCCGAGATGTCTGAGAAATTGCCTTTATTCTATTTTTCTTCTTCCTCCCATCTAAATTATTTACTGCTGCCCTGCAACCCCTTTCAGCTGGATTCCATGGAGACAAAAAGGTTCAGGAATTACAGCAGTCTCGCTATGCTGGCGCTGACTTGTCTGTTTTGCGGGATTAAAGCCAAAAGGGACGAGAGCTTCCCGAGCGATGAGAGCTTGGTAGCTGAGCCATCTGCTAATGTTGGAGCTGTCTGAGGAGCACCCAGTGAGGTGTGGCGTGACCAATGGCCTCCTATCAGGAGCGATAAAAATATCATCTATCACTCACATGCTGAGAGAACGCAAGTGAGCAGAGGCCAGGTATTATAACATCGGTCATGTTTTATTGATGGCGTCTGGAGTGCACTGAAGCCCGTCTCTGCACATGCACATGTAGATCTGTGTGCATTGTTCTTGGAATATAGTAATCAATGGGACACACATGCCTGACAGTATTGCCCAAGAACCTCTGGTACGGCCGGTTAAGACCTGTGTGCTGTTGTCCATGTGTCCTACAGTGAGGCAGCTCGTGCCAGGGGACCAGATCGCTCCGAGAGCCCTGTGACACGGGTCTTCTCACAGCATGTCGGACCCATAATTAGCTGCAGGTTTACAGAAAACTACAACGGGATGAGGACTGAGAGACCACCATATCGTCAGTTATGTCAGTGACTGTTGTTTCAGGAGGACCGTAAAGTATGACAAAGAACGAAAACAGGTTGAGAGGGACAGTTCATCCCAAAATACATGCGTTTCCACTTACCTGTAGTGCTATTTCTTCATCTAGATTGTTTCTGTGTGAGTTGCTGAATTTTTGAGATATCTGTCATTAAGATGTCTGCCTCCTCTTGGAGATAATTGAACTAGATGGCCCTCCAGGCCAGCCAGAATTACAGCTCAGTCGAGGAAGACACAGTTTTATGTTTATGAGCACAACCCTCTCGTGCATGAGTAAATGCAAAATTCCTGTTGTCTGTTCCTGTTATGATTGGCAGGTCTAACTTAGGTTATCATGATTTCTGGAAAGAGACAATGCTGTTGAGTTTTTCAAATGTGTTCTTTTGGCACTTTGAGCATCACAAGCCATCTAGTTCTATTATATTCAAGAGAAAGCAGACATCTCTACAGCTGATATCTCCAAAACTCACACACAACGCACACAATCTATATGGA